>NC_083328.1:73421994-73771889 GCF_963455315.2 Globicephala melas
GATGGCAGAGCAGAAAAGAGCCTGAACTGCCCAACCACTTGGGGCCTTGTATGAAGAAGGGGACAGTGATGCCCTCACGGCATTGCAGCTTGTAGCCAAGATCATCCCCAACAGATCCAGTTTCGCAAGGCTGATGAGACTCTAAGTACTGACATGAAGGTATCCCTGCCTTATAACGTTGCTCAAGTCCCTTTCTTCCTCTGTGCCTTTTCCACGTCTGTAACTTAAGAGCTCTTAACCACCTCACACCCATTAGGACGGCTAGTATCAAAGAACCCAGAAAATAACGTGTTGGTAAAGATGTGGAGAAATTGGAACCTCTGTGCCCTGTTGGTAGGGATGTAAAATGGTGCAGCCACCACAGAAAACAGTATGGGGCTTCCTCAAAAAATTAAAAATAGAATTCACATGATCCAGCAACTCTACTTCTGGGTATATGCCCCGAAGAACTGAAAACAGCATCTCAAAGTGGTGTTGGTACACCCATATTTATAGCAGCATTATTCACAATAGCCAAAAGGTGGAAGCAAGCCAAGTGTCTACTGATGGACAGTTAAGATGGTAAGTTTTATGTTGTATTTTACCACAATTAAGAAGAAAATAACACCCCCCCACACACACCTCTTAAAATCCACCCTCTCCTTCACATCTGCTGGCAGGTGGTCCCTGTTGTTCTTGACTCTTCTCTGGGTTCTGATACCATATATCCAACAGACTTCTTGACATCTTCACCTGGATCATTGGATGGCAGCTCAAGTTCAACATGTCTGACTCTGAACTCATGACCTCCCTCCCTGAACCAGTTCCTCCTGCCATGCTTGTCTTTGGGGTGACTGACAATTCCATTCATTATAAGTCAGAAATCACCCTCTTCCTCAACCTCCTCCCCCCAGCCTAATCCACTGCAAGTTCCTGGTGATCGCCCTTCTTTTTTTTTTTTTGTGCGGTACGCAGGTCTCTCACTGTTGTGGCCTCTCCCGTTGCAAAGCACAGGCTCTGGACGCACAGGGTCAGCGGCCATGGCTCACGGGCCCAGCCGCTCCGCGGCATGTGGGATCTTCCCGGACTGGGGCACAAACCCGTGTCCCCTGCATCGGCAGGCGGACTCTCAACCACTGCGCCACCAGGGAAGCCCTGTTGGAAGATTTTTAATCACAGTTTCAATTTCAGTGCTTGCAATTGGTCTGTTTGTGCTTCTTCCTGGTTCAGTCTCGGAAGGTTGTGCTTTTCTAAGAATTTGTCCATTTCTTCCAGGCTGTCCATTTTATTGGCATGCAGTTGCTTGTAGTAATCTCTCAGGTTCCTTTGTATTTCTGCAGTGTCAGTTGTTACTTCTCCTTTTTCATTTCTAATTCTATTGATTTGAGTCTTCTCCGTTTTTTTCTTGATGAGTCTGGCTAATGGTTTATCAATTTTGTTTATCTTCTCAAAGAACCAGCTTTTAGTTTTATTGATCTTTGTTATCATTTCCTTCATTTCTTTTTCATTTATTTCTGATCTGATCTTTATGATTGCTTTCCTTCTGCTAAATTTGAGGGTTTTTTGTTCTTCTTTCTCTAAGTGCTTTAGGTGTAAGGTTAGGTTGTTTATTTGAGATTTTTCTTGTTTCTTGAGGTAGGATTTTATTGCTATAAATTTTCCTCTTAGAAGTGCTTTTGCTGCATCCCATAGGTTTTGGGGCCATCATGGTTTCATTGTCATTTGTTTTTAGATATTTTTTGTTTTCCTCTTTGGTTTCTTCAGTGATCTCTTGGTTATTTAGTAGTGTATTGTTTAGCCTCCATTTTATTTAGTAGTGTATTGTTTAGCCTCCATTTTTTACAGTTGTTTTCCTGTAATTGATATCTAGTCTCACAGTGTTGTGGTTGGAAAAGATACTTGAAATGATTTCAATTTTCTTAAATTTACCAAGGCTTGATTTGTGATCCAAGATACGATCTATCCTGGAGAATGTTCCATGAGCAGTTGAGAAGAAAGTGTAATCTGTTGGTTTTGATGGAATGTCCTATAAATATCAATTAAGTCCATCTTGCCTAATGTGTCATTTAAAGCTTGTGTTTATTTATTTTCATTTTGGATGATCTGTCCATTGGTGAAAGTGAGGTGTTAAAAGTCCCCTACTATTATTGTGTTACTGTCGATTTCGCCTTTTATAACTGTTAGCATTTGCCTTATGTATTGAGGTGCTCCTATGTTGGGTGCTTAAGTATTTACAATTGTTATATCTTCTTCTTGGATTGATCCCTTGATCATTATGTAGCGTCCTCTTTTGTCTCTTGTAATAGTCTTTATTTAAAGACAATTTTGTCTAATATGAGAATTGCTACTCCAGCTTTCTTTTGATTTCCATTGCATGGAATATCTTTTTCCATCCCCTCACTTTCAGTCTGTAAGTGTCTCTAGGTCTGAAGTGGGTCTCTTGTAGACAGCATATATATGGGTCTTGTTTTTGTATCCATTCAGCCAGTCTGTGTCTTTTGTTTGGAGCATTTAATCCATTTATATTTAAGGTAATTATCAATATGTATGTTCCTATTACCATTTTCTTAGTTGTGTTGATTTTTTTTAAAAAAATTAATTTATTAATTTATTTTTGGCTGCATTGGGTCTTCGTTGCTGCTCATGGGCTTTCTTTAGTTGCGTCAAGCGGGGGCTACTCTTCGTTGTGGTGCGTGGGCTTCTCATAGTGGCAGCTTCTCTCGTTGCGGAGCACGGGCTCTAGGCACGCAGGCTTCAGTATTTGTGGTACACGGGCCTAGTTGCTCCACTGCATGTGGGATCTTCCTGGACTAGGGCTTGAACCTTTGTCCCCTGCATTGGCAGGCAGATTCTTAACCACTGCACCACCAGGGAAGCCCTTGGGTTTGTTTTTGTAGGTCTTTTCCTTCTCTTGTGTTTCCTGCCTAGAGAAGTTCCTTTAGCATTTGTTGTAAAGCTGGTTTGGTGGTGCTGAATTCTCTGAACTTTTGCTTGTCTGTAAAGGTTTTAATTTCTCCACTGAATCTGAATGAGATCCTTGCCGGGTAGAGTAATCTTGGTTGTAGGTTTTTCCCTTTCATCACTTTAAATATGTCTTGCCACTCCCTTCTGGCTTGCAGAGTTTCTGCTGAAAGATCAGCTGTTAACCTTATGGGGATTCCCTTGCATGTTATTTGTTGTTTTTCCCTTGCTGCTTTTAATATGTTTTTTTTGTATTTAATTTTTGTTAGTTTGATTAATATATGTCTTGGTATGTTTCTCCTTGGATTTATCCTGTGTGGGACTCTCTGTGCTTCCTGGACTTGATTGCTTATTTCCTTTCCCATGTTAGGGAAGTTTTCAACTATAATCTCTTCAAATATTTTCTCAGTCCCTTTCTTTTTCTCTTCTTCTTCTGGGACCCTTATAATTCAAATGTTGGTGCATTTAATGTTGTCCCAGTGGTTTCTGAGACTGTCCTCAATTCTTTTCATTCTTTTTTATTCTGCTCTGCAGTAGTTATTTCCACCATTTTATCTTCCAGGTCGCTTATCCATTCTTCTGTCTCAGTTATTCTGGTATTGATTCTTTCTAGAGAATTTTTAATATCATTTATTGTGTTGTTCATCATTGTTTGTTTGCTCTTCACTTCTTCTAGGTCCTTGTTAAACGTTTCTTGTATTTTCTCCATTCTATTTCCAAGATTTTTGATCATCTCTACTATCATTACTCTGAATTCTTTTTCAGGTAGACTGCCTATTTCCTCTTCATTTGTTTGGTCTGGTGGGTTTTTACCTTGCTCCTTCATCTGCTGCATATTTCTCTGTCTTCTCATTTTGTTTAACTTACTGTGTTTTTGGTCTCCTTTTCACAGGCTGCAGGTTTACAGTTCCCGTTGTTTTTGGTGTCTGCCCCCAGTGGGTGAGGTTGGTTCAGTGGCTTGTGTAGGCTTCCTGGTAGAAGGGACTGATGCCTGTGTTCTGGTGGGTGGGGCTGGATCTTGTCTTTGTGGTGGGCAGGGCTGTGTCCAGTAGTGTGTTTTGGAGTGTCTGTGAACTTAGTATGATTTTAGGCAGCCTCTCTGCTAATGGGTGGGGTTGTGTTCCTGTCTTGCTGGTTGTTGGCCTGGGGCATCCAGCACTGGAGCTTGCTGGCCGTTGGGTGGAGCTGGGTCTTAGTGTTGAGACGGAGATCTCTGGGAGAGCTCTTGCCGATTGATATTTTGTGGAGCTGGGAAGTCTCTGGTGGTCCAGTGTCCTGAACTCGGCTCTCCCACCTCAGAGGCTCAGGCCTGACACCAGGCCAGAGCACCAAGACCCTGTCAGCCACACGGCTCAGAAGAAAAGGGAGAAAAAAAGAAAAAAAAATAAAATAAAAAAAATTTAAGAAATTATTAACATAAAAAAAATTTTAAAAAAATGAGCACAACCAAACCAATAAAGAAATCCACCAATGATAAGAAGTACTAAAAACTAAACTAAGATAAACATAAATATCAGAAAGAAATCAGTGGCAGACAGCAAACCCCAAGTCTACAGTTACTCCAAAATTCACCGCCTCAATTTTGGGATGATTCGTTGTCTATTCAGGTATTCCACAGATGCAGGCTACATCAAGTTGACTGTGGGAATTTAATCCACTGCTTCTGAGGCTGCTGGGAGAAAGTTCCCTTTCTCTTCTTTGTTCGCACAGCTCCCCGGGTGCAGCTTTGGTTTTGGCCCTGCCTCTGCACGTAGGCTGCCCTCAGGCATCTGTTCCCTGCCCAGACAGGAGGGGGTTAAAGCAGTGGCTGATGGGGGAGGGAGGGGTACAGTAGTTATAATTGCAAGGCGGGGCGAGCCTGCAGTGGCAGAGGCCGGCGTGATGTTGTAACAGCCTGAGGCACGCTGTGTGCTCCCCTGGGGAAGTTGTCCCTGGATCACGGGACGCTGGCAGTGGCGGGCTGCACAGGCTCCCGGGAGGGGAGGTGTGGATAGGCTGCACAGGCTTCTTGGCGGCTGCAGCAGGAGCCTTAGCATTTCATGCCCATCTCCGGTGTCCACGCTGATAGCCGTGGCTCGCACCCATCTCTGGAACTCGTTTAGGCGGTGCACTGTATCCCCTCTCCTCGCGCACCCGGAAACAATGGTCTCTTGCCTCTTCTGCAGCTCCAGACTTTTTCTTGGACTCCCTCCCGGCTAGCTGTGGCGCACTAGCCCCCTTCAGACTGTGTTCACACAGCCAACCCCAATCCTCTCCCTGCGATCCGACCTCCGAAGCCCGAGCCTCAGCTCCCAGCCCCCGCCCGCCCCGGCGGGCGAGCAGACAAGCCTCTCGGGCTGGTGAGTGCCGGTCGGCACCGATCCTCTGTGCGGGAATCTCTCCGCTTTGCCCTCTGCACCCCTGTTGCTGTGCTCTCCTCTGTGGCTCCGAAGCTTCCCCCTCCATCATCCCTGTCTCCGCCAGTGAAGGGCCTTCCAAGTGTCTGGAAACCTTTCCTCCTTCACAGCTCCCTCCCAGAGGTGCATGTCCCGTCCCTATTCTTTTGTCTCTGTTTTTTCTTTTTTCTTTTGCCCTACCCAGGTACGTGGGCAGTTTCTTGCCTTTTGGGAAGTCTGAGGTCTTCTGCCGGCATTCAGTAGGTGTTCTGTAGGAGTTGTTCCACGTGTAGATGTATTTCTGATGTATTTGTGGGGAGGAAGGTGATCTCCGTGTCTTACTCCTCCACCGTCTTGAAGGTCTCCTCCCCACAAGTACAGTCTTATAGACATATATGTGTGTGCACACATACGTGCACACACACTTATACACATCACATATACATATTTAACTGTGTGTTATTCTAGGTAGTAATAGATGCTATAAAAATCAGACAAGGTATTGGGATAGAGAGGTCTTGGGGGGCTACTTTAGACTGGAGGTCCTGGAAGTCCCCTCTGAGGTGTGCCATTTGGGCAGAGGCCTGAGGAATGAAGAGTGTCTTCCATGTGCATATCTGGAGGAAGAATGTTACAGACAGAGGGAACAACATGTGCAAAGGCCCTGTGGTGGGAGTGTGCCTGGCATGAGGGAGCAAGGGGGAGAGGAGCCACAGCTGAGATTAGATATGGCTTTCTAGACCATGGCAAAGAAATTTGTGTCACATTTTAAGAGTCATGGAATGTGATTTGAGAGTTTTGTGCAGAAGACTTTGTAGGTTTTGACATGTTATTTGAAAGGATTCCTCTGACTGCCTGTGGAGGGTGAACTGTGGAGGGGAGAGGGGCGAGAGTCAATGCAGGGAGACCAGTGGGGAGGCAACTGCAACAGTCCAGTGAGAGATGATGACTGCTTGGACCATTCGTGGTGGAGGTGGGAGGTGATCAAATTCCAGCCATAGTTTAAAGGTAAAGCCAAAAGGATTGGTTGATAGATTGGACGTGGGGGAACAAGAGGAAGAGAAGCATGAAGACCAACCTCAAGATTTGACCTGATCGCCTGGAAGGATGGAGCTGCCTTTTACTATGGGAATGACCAGCTCGGGTGGAAATGGGGGCATTGGAAATGCTGAGGGTGTCCTCGCCCTTGGTCCCTGCGGCCTCTGCCCATCTGCAGGAGGGCCCTGGAACGGTAACCTTGGATTTAACCTGGAACTAACATTGCCCTTCTGAAACACCGTCTCTAAAGTTTCCAGGGCACTTTTGGCTTTCTCTTTTAAAGACTCAGCCTGCATTTTAATCTAATGGCTGGTGTTCATTCCCCAGGGGGGGAGGGGCAGCCCCCGCAGTTAAAGAATAAATGGATGAACATTCCATTAGTGCCCAGAATGCCCCAGGCCCACGGAGGAGATTTAGCGTGCCTGCCACCTGTCCAGATGGGCTGGTTGGAAAGTGCTACATCTGTTAAAGGGAGTTTGAATGTTAAAGAGGGATATCAGTTGTAGGAAGGAAATTACTGAGTCTTCAAATGCCATCAACTGAGAAAAAGACGGATGAAGCTTTTAGGGACGTGCAGTTTGTCCCAATAAAATAAAACATCTTAAAACCTGTCTTTACTGGCATCAAAGTACTGCAGTGTTGTCTAACAGAACAGTTTACATCTCAGTGATGAGTTTCTTAAAAACAAAAAACAAAGCAGTGCTTTCACCCTTCTATCTGGCTTTCTAAAGCAACTGCAATACAAATATACGGTTATTTGTGCAATAACATTTACAAAGCACCTACTAAGTGCAGAGCCCTGGGCTAAGGAGGGGAGAGAGATGAATCAGACCTTTTTCTCAGCAGGTTCATGCCTGGTGGGGGACATAAATAGCACACAGGGTGGAGTGGGTTAGTTCAGTGAGAAAGGTCCTGAGGTTCCAAAGGGGGAGGGATTGCTGGGTGCTGGGGGGTCAGGGTAGGCTTTTTGGAAGGGATGGTGTGTGCATTTACTTGCATTTGCCAGCATGTAACTGAAGTCCGTAATGAGTCTGATTTACACCGCAAAGGAATTTATCTCCTGTAATGGAGGCTACCAGTCAGGAGGACTTCAGGGTGGGTCCAGCAGCTGAATCCAGGCATTCGGCGGCTACACACCACCACTAGCCTCTCTGCTCTGCCAGCCGCTGCTCTGGTTTCATACTTAAGTCAGTTCCCCTCTTGGTCACGAGATAACCGCCATTGGCAACTGGGACCACGTGTCTCCTTGTCCAGGTTTACTGGCCTTGAGAGAGCAAGCTCTCCTTGGAGTGTGAGATATACACTCCTCTCTGATACAACTGGCCATGTTGGGCCATGTGCCCACCTTGGACCACTAACAATCTCTAGGGGATGGCTGTAGACTAATTACCGTTGACTAATAGGGGTGACCCTGGAGCAGAGGATCCGGTCAGCAACCCCTGAGCCGAGGGGCTGCACGGGCGCAGGTGGCCACCAAGGCAAAGTTGGGCCACCGTCAGCACGTCTCGATTTAAATAGGTGAGTTGTTTGGTGTGTGGATTACATCTCAATAAAACTGCCGTTAAAAAAAAAACCCAAAACAAAAAACAAGGCAAAGTTGGACTTGTGTTTGAAAAGAGGAATGAGGGAAAGGATGTTGGTTAGGCAGTCATCTGAGCAGGGCACTGGTGGATTGGTGGGCTTTTATACTAGCAGAGGTAACAACAATCATAATTTAATAATAATAAGCAGCAGTTTTGAGCCCTTTTTGCAATCCATTCATGGCATGTAGGGCTTTAAATGCAGAGCAAGACCTCTCTTATCCAACCTCTCTTACCTGACTCACCTGTTTATCTGAAGCTCGCCATTCCTCTGTAAACATGTATATGGATAAGGCTACAGCTTGGGGCCATCGGCTCCTGTCTGAAATGCAGGAAGGAAATGACTGAGTTGCCTGTTTACTGAAAGTCATTGCTTTTGTTCCCAAACCTGTTTAGTCCAGATGCACCTGAGATTGTAATTACATAGCTTAAATAAATATAGCAAATGGATAACTAGGAGTACAGAAGGAGAGGGAGAAGCTGCTTCTATGCAAACCAAGTTGAATTGTTGAGAAAGATTTGATAAGGGAAAAAAGCTTAAGTAGAGATTGGAAAAATAGATGAGATATAATACCACTAGCGGTGCACTGCCTGATACAATAGTCACTTGCCACACGTGGCTATGCAGCACTTGCCATGTGGCTGGCGTGGCTGAAAACCTGAGGCTTTGATTTTGTTTCATTGTAATCGAGTCACATGATTAAAGACAGATACGTGATTCAGTTATTGAAAAACTTTTCAATGTATTTGGGACAAGTTCTTTATATGAATCTACTTTTTCAACTTTAAATTTTCTGAAATCTAAATGCAGATCAACTGTCTCTGATAAACACAGAGAGGCACTGAGTGTAAAATACACACCAGATTTGGAAGATTTATATGAGAAACATGTCAAGTATCTTGAATTTTATATTTATGATATGTTGAACTGATGTTTCAGATATGTTTGGTTAAATAAAATATATCATTAAAATTAATGTCATTTGCTTTTTAAAAGTTTTTTTTTCAAATGTGGCTACTAGAAATTTAAAAATTACATATGTGGTTCACCTGCTTCTGGTCTAGAAGATTCTGCACTCAGACTGCTTTGCAAGCATCTTTAAGTCGTGATCCCGCTATCAAGAAACTAAAACTGAACACTGTATGATTATATAAAAGAAAGGAGACAATGGGAGAATCCAACGGCAGAATTACATTAAAAAAAACTCATTGTCTCTGTTATGAAAATCTTCACTAATTAATGCACACGTATGTGTTTTCTGTTAACCTGTGTAAGGATGTGACTGTACCTTTCTAAAAAATTCCGCAGTTTAGTCAATTTAGTTGTACTAATGGACCCTCTAATGGTCCTAGTTGTTCTGGATAAGAGGGCTCCTCCTGGGTTTTACAGCCACCCTTGGGGGTCAGGGCAGGTATGATGATTCCCATGTTAGAGATGGGAGAAACTGTGGCCCAGGAAGGGAGAACAATGTGCTGAGCGTCCCTCAGGCAGGGAGTCCAGGGACAAGGGGGACTTGAGTCCCAAGCTACCTGACATCACCCCAGGCTTTCGCTTTCCCCCCCGACACTTCTGGTGTCCTGGACATGGTGCTCTGGTTATAAGTGGAATAAACCAATTATAACGTACCTTGGGGATTTCACCAGTCTCTCTAACCTGAAGGCTTTCAAGGAGAACAGGACTGATTTTCTGGGACTCCTGGGTTGTCATCTTGAAGCAGAAATACTCATTGAATGGAGTGCATGCTTCCTTTGGTGGCTTTAACTGTGTGCCATGTGATGGATGTCGTGTGTGTCCGTCACTCACTTCATATGTTGAAGCCTTAATCCCAATGTGAGGGTATTAGGAGGTGGGGCCTTTGGGAAGCAATGAGGTCATGAGGGTGGAGCCCTCAGGATGGGATTAGTGCCCTTATAAGAATAGACTCCTATAAAAAGAGAGCTTGCTCCTGTTCTCCCTGCTCCGCCATGTGAGGGGACAGCGAGAATGTGGCTTGTCTACCAGCCAGCAAGTGGGTGCTCACCAGGAGCCGAACTGGCCAGCACCTTGACCTTGGACTTTCCAGCCTCCAGAACTATGAGAAATAAATATTTGTTGTTGAAGCTGCCCAGGCTATGGTAATTCGTTATAGAAGCCTGAGCCCACTAAGACTCTATGGTTCCTCCCTTGTGCCCTGGTTGACATCCTGGGTAGATCTTGAAGCCTCTCAGACTTGCTCAGCCCTAAGAACAGGTGCATCTTTTAAGAACTAAGGAGTCCAGTGCAGGATATGTCAACGTTCAATCTCACAACAATCTGAGCTGTTCAAATTCGCCTGTTGTGAATTCCCTCCCGGGAATCTCCTTCCACACGTCCCTCTTCTCTTACGTGTGGGTGGTGGTCACGGGCTCCCAAGGATGTTTCCAGAACTCTCTGTAGAATGAGTGGGTTCCAACGCCTCTAGCTTTGGGACTTCAGCAAAAATTCCAAGTCCTCCAGGAAAGTCTCCTTCAGTGTCCAGTTGCACTGGATTCAATGTCTCAAGAGAGAAGGACCTCTTCCTGGAAAGAGGCGTCGGTAGCAATACTGGTGTCTGGGGCTGTCACTGAAGCTCCTCTTCCACCAGCGAGGACACAGTCAGTCCTTGGCCGGCGGTCAGGGGTCACTGCTGCGGGCTGGGACTCTGGCTCTGAAGCCCTGCAGCCACGGGCCCGAGGGGGTGTCAACCCTGCCCAGCCTGACTCTGCCCCTGTGACCTGAGGCTCCCGATGGCGCTGTGTGACTGTGTGCAGGTGAGGATTAAGCGAGTTAACGCACAGGAGCGCTCAGGACCCAGGCCCCACGCAGTAAGTGCCTGTGAGGTCAGCCCATTGTCATCCGCGGATCACTAATCAGGCTCACAGGTGAGTCTGGTCAAGAGGCTGCCCTGGAATCAGGGCTTTGGGTTTAGGAAGAGAGATTTCTGTAGGGATGCTTGGAGATTTAGCCTGTAATTGGTGGCTTTGCTTCCAATAGCTCTCGAGAGACAAGCCATAGAAGGTTGTTTATCCTTAAGCCGAGAGCAGAAAGGGCTGCGGGGAGGAACGGCGGGCTGGCTCCCCAGGGTGCACCCGCCCTGAGCTGCTGTCAGGTGGCCAGACACAGACGCACCTTCCAAAGCTCTGGGCTCAGGGCCTGCTGCCCTTTCTCCTCCTGCTTCCTAATTAAAAAAAACAATCCCAAAGCCTCCATTCCTGCAGATTCCCTGACTCTCTGCTGTGGGCTGATCTTCAGGATAAAGCATAGTCCTTCTCGAGTGCTTTTGTCCTCTGGGTATCCTCTTTGATCTCGAGACCAGGAAGAAACACGTGTTCTCACTCAATGCTGGAAAATGCATCCCTCGCTCATTCTTAAATCTCTCCTTCCTCCCTCTCTTTCCGGCTAAGTGTTTATCTTTCTCTTTCAAGGGCGATGGATGCTTAATTCCTTGAAGGCTGTAAAGCAGGTTGTAAACGTGATGGTGTTATTATTATGAATGTCCATGACGATAACGTCATGCTCCTTGCCTGTCCCAGTCCTGGGCCACTGTGATGCAGCCCCTCTAAGACGACCAACTCCAGCCACTCCAAACAATTACAGAGGACAGTGCAGGATCGACCTAGTTGGATGAAGATCTTTTGTGGGCAGGCAGAGAAGAAAGCTCTAGAGAGAAAGCATCATCACCAGGAGACTGGGAGCCTACATCTGCCAGTGCCTCAGTCTCATCTTTGATCAGTTCATTCAATAAACATTTATCAAGGAATCTGTGCGTCCAGGATCAGCTGATGCTGGAAAGGTGAATGAGAAATTACGTGCTCTGCAAACTGTAGAGTGCTGCCATCTGAGGGACGGTGGGCTAGCACCTGCCATGGGCTCAGTGACATCTGAGGCTGTTGATGGTGATGGCGATGAGGGGGATGACCTCAGAGCATCCTTCTCAGCCTGCGTTTCTACAGGATAAAGGTCTGAACCAGGGGATGGAACTGGTCCCAGCAAAAAACCACATGGAGCTGATAAGGTCAGGAATGAAGGTCGCCAGCGTGTCATCAAATGCAGCTGTGATGATGATGATGATGTCATCTAACATTTTAAGCCCTGCGTCCTATGGGCAGACACTGCTGAGCACTTTACTGCCACTTTCTGCTCTAATCTGTCCCATGATCCTATGCAACAGGGACTCTCATTATCCTCATTTTTCAGGTGAGGAAACTGAGGCACAGAGAGGTTACATAACTTGCCTGAGGTCACACAGCTAGTAAGTGGTGTGACCAGCTGGGATCTGGACCCAGAGAGTCCTCCTCCAGAGGCCGTGCTCTCAGGAAGCTAACTGTTGTGATGTGCTGTCTGCCTGCACAGAAAACACTCAGGAACGGTTTCACTCTGTGACCTTCTTAGGTCACATTTCTTGGCATTCCAACATCTGGCCTCCAAAAAGGCAAAATGGAAATACCTCACCCAGGTGTTTCCACTTTTCCAGACTCCATGCACCCCTTCTGTGACCTCCCACTCTCTGCTCCTGTCTCATCCACCGCCCCTGCTAAGAACAGGCAAACGCTGATTCCCCGGTGCCTGCAGAGCGGGGCTGCAGAACTGGCAGGCGGGGTCTGGGCCCTCACCTCCAGCTGAGAATGAGCAGGATCTGTAGCTTTATGACCAAGAGGGACTGCACTCAAGTTCAGCTACACACCGGGATCCACCCGCAGTGGGGAAAGCAAGGGGCTTTGAGCGGTTATTCCTGGATTGAGAGGTTTCTCATCTCTCACGTGAGACCATAAAACCAGAGACGACAGCAACGGGGGCCCCTCCCAGCGGGCCAGAGAGTAGCTGAACCTGAGCCCCATTCTGTGCCTCGGAGACAGACCCACCCCCGCTGGGCTGGAGCAGCTTCCCAAGGCTTGTCTCCGACCCGCTCACAGAAGTGCCTGCCAGGGACAGGAGGCGCTTGGCGGTGATTCAGTCCCAGAGCAGTAAAGATGGAAGCACAGCTTCCAGGGACCAGGCCACTAAATATTCACACCAGGTGACCTCTGCGTCTGAGCTGAGCAGAATCCTGCCATCTGGACATTGCAGGCTGCTGGTGCAGTGTCTACAGGGCACAGCAAACCCTTCTGACCACACAGAGCCCAGCAGTGGCTCCCCGAGACTGAGCTGGCAGGAGAGCTGGGTCCTCCTTGAAATTCTGAGAAATTTATAACTGTGGGGCCTCCCTTCTGCTGCATTCACAATGTCATACATCCTGGGTCAGACCCTCAGAAGCCCATGTCCTGTGCTGAGACTCTTCTGGCTTTGGGGCTTCACTGCACACAGGGGTGGAGTGGGCCAGTGGGGGAGTTTTCTTGGCCTGGGGCATCCCCTCGGGTACTGGGAGGGGCTCATCTAAGGGGCACAGGGGGCCCTAGAGCCATGGGTCCCTCTCTCAGGCTGCAGTCAACACTGGGTTCCTCTAAAGATCGGGATGAAGGTTCCTTGTCATAAAGGCTACACCTGTTCCTCCAACTCCCACCCCCTTTCTTAGAGCCTGGTGGGCTCTGGTCTCCTGGGAAGCGAGTGTTTTCCTTTGCTAAAATCGCTGGATCATGGTATTTCATGATATTAATTTTCTTTTGGGGGAAGAGTGTATTGGACTCCACCCCACCCCCAATAGAATTTTAGCTCCAGGAGGGAGCTAGCTCCTGTTGTATCCCCAGGGCAGTGTCTGGCTCAGTATGTGTTTGTTGGACTATTAAATTAATAAATGAATGAGGGATCCTATCTGTCCCTTTCAACCCAGCCCCTAGCAGAGAGCCTGGCACGCAGTAGGACTCAATAAATATTTGTCAGATAGATAAGTGAATGAATGAATGAAACTTCTCAATCCCCTCCCCCCTCCCCCCACACCTCTATCGCCTTCAGGACCCCCTCCCCACCTCATTCCAACATCCGTGTTTCCTGGCCTTCATCGTGGATTTGGGGCCCCTGTGCACCGCCAGTGACCTTCTTTAACTGCCTCCCTCCTGCCTGGATGACAAATGACTCTCAGCCTTGGCGGCCCATCGCTGATACTCCCAGCTCTGCAGGCCACCTCCACGTGGGAGGCTGACCCAGGAGCACTGTCCTCCCACCATCACCCACCCCCCAGCTGAGCCCGTGGGGTCGCAGAACCTCTTCTGACTGGCCCGCTGCCATGGGTCTTACTCCCGGAAACAAGTTCCCGCACAGACAGACCTGGTTCTCTGAGTCCAGGAGTCAGTCATCTACTTGCACCAGTGCTAAAAGCGACCTTATTTCCCCAAACTCAGCTGCACCTGTGGAGATGAAAACACAAGACAGCCTATTTTTAGCAGGCGACAGATGGCACACAGGGAACTATAATTAGCATCTCGTCCAAAGGGTGGAATTTCCAACCCAATGCAGAGAGTGACTGCCCTGGGTGGGGGAGGGGAGGGTCCCCTCAGCTCAGCATCTGTCTCTGGTGTCTGATGTGGGACGGAACCAGCTGCATGGAGGGAAGACCTGGACTCCCCAGGAGTCCCAGGAAGGGGACGAAGTCCTTTGCGGGAGGTGCTCCTCATCTTTGCTCCCCGCCTTTCCCCTTCTGGCCTGTTGTTTGCAGAAGGCATGACCTGGCCCAGATCAAGTGCTGTCCTCCTGCAGGGACGACCCAGCCAGGCCATTGTGATCAAGATGCCTTGTCACATTGGTGTCGGGCTTGAGGGTCATCTGTCTCCCTTCTGTCCTGGTGGGGGACAGGGCAGGGGAAGCTGAGCTGCATCAGAGGCTGTGGGTTGTCCCCCTGCCCCCCCATCCCTCAGGTCTCTCATAAAAGCCAGGAATCTGGCTGCCTAGAAGAAAGACTACATTTCCCAGACTCCCTTGTGACAAAAAGTAGCCAATGGGGTGTGAGCATCATCTCTTTCTCTTTCCATTGGCTGAGAGAGAACAGAGGAGGAATGTCTCAGGTAAGAAGAAAGGTTACAGCCTCAGAAATCAGAGTAAAGAGATAGAAGGAGGTGGAGCTTCAGTTTCCTCATCTGTAAAATGGGAGAGTAGTTATGCCTCTGTTTTCTATAAATTAGAATTCTTTCATCTGCTAAGTAACAGGAAATTCAATCTCAAGTATCCAAAGGCCAAGGGGGATTTATTGGCTCAGCTAAGTGGAAAAAAAAGTTTAGCTAAGTGGAAAAAAAAGTTTAACGAAGAGGCCTGGCTGTTTACCCTTGGCCTGGGGACTCAAGCGTATCTTACCTGCACCTGTTATTTTCATAGCAAATTTGTTAAGGTCACAAACAATTCTGCCTTGAAAGGACGACAGAATCTCATTGTAACCCAAGTGCTGGCTGGTAGACGTGCTCAAATCCTGCATTTAGGGGAAGTCCAAGGGCGCCGTCCTCAAGGTTTCTGCCATTCACCGAGCTGAAGTATCTCTTGTTCCTCCCACTCTCATTTCCACCCTCCACTGAGCTATTATTCTCCTCTCTGCATCTCAGCATTGCCCTTCCCACTTCTGCAGGGGTCCATCTTCCACATGGCATGGGCTCCTTCCTGTTTTCTACCTTCCCAGATTCCGTATCCCGATGGCAGCTGTGATGGGCACATTTTATTCATGAATCTGGAGCAGCACAGAGGAAGCTGATTTTATTGATGTCTCGGTCCCTTTGCATCTCTGCCAACTCCAGCATCAGGATGTGTTGCTTAGCAACACTGCAGAGTCCCTTCCATGGCTTCTTCTGGATCCTGCTACTGCCCCCAGCCCCATGCTGCTCACATCTCTTGTGTAGCTTCTCAGCTACTGCTTTGTGGGCTCCTTCCAACCTTAGGACCACACAGTCCACACCTTCAGATTATTTCCCCGCACTGTGAAAGTTCCTCTCCTCTGAGCAGCTCTCATCCCAGCTGGTAAGAGATGTGTTTTCTTCCCATCAACACTCGTGATAATTATCGTGGCCACATGTGGACTGTCTGCTCTATGTCGGCATTGGGCCTGTGGCTTTCCCACATTCTCTCACTATTCTGCACAAGAGCCCCTATGAGGTGGGGTCTGTTTTCCCATTTTACAGATGAGGAAGCTAAGGAGAGGTCAGGAGAAGGGCCCTGATGGTAAGTGATTGAGTTGGGGTTTGCCCAGTGCTATCTCACCCTGTCCAAGCTCCTAGCCATTGCTCACTGCTTTCTCTATTTTATTTTTATTGAGATGTAATTGATGCTAACATTGTATTAGGTGTGTAACATAATGGTTTGATACTTGTATATATTATAAAATGATCACCACGATAAGTTAACATCCATCACCACACATATTTACAAAATTTTTTTCTTGTGATGAGAAGTTTTAGGATCTACTCTTAGCAACTTTCAAATATACAATACGGTATCTTAACTATAGTCACCACGCTGTACGTTACATCCCCAGGACTTATTTATCTGTTAACTGGAAGTTTGTACCTCTTAACCACCTTCACCCATTTTGCCCCCCCAAACTGTTTACCCAGTTTTATTCATTCAAAGGCCACTGTCTCCATTTTCCCCACAACCACACACCACCAGAATAATCCTTTGTTTAATATTTTTCTTTAATTAGATCTATTTTTGTTTTTACTAGGAAACTTATTTGAAAGGAAAACTCTATCAGCAGTGTAAATGGGAAACCAGCACGCCTTGCTGCAGGAGGATGGTAACCGTGGAAATAAAAACGATACACCTAAACAGCGGGGCTGCATTCTGCACTAAGCCGGGGCCTGTTCTTTCTTTGTTTCAAAGGATGATGAGCGAGGCTTAGAGAGGTGCTAAAGGCACATTAGCACCAAATCAAGATGTTGTCTTTGAGGTAACTGGAAGAAGGAAAGAAGAATCACGATAGGATTCAGTGTTACTGGATGCCGTGTGCACTGGCTCTATCATCTCACGTTTGCTGTTTGGGAGACCTTGAGCTGGACAAAGGGGGTTGGGAGGGGCAGAAGAAGAGCCTTCCAGGCAGGGGGAACAGCATTGCCCAGACCTGAGAAAAGGGAGGAGCCCAAATGGGCAGCAGAGAGAAGGCAGTGCAGAGACAGGGCAGAAGGAGGGGCCTGGAGGCCAGGGTCAAGATTTCCGAGGGTGGCAATGGGTAAGCCATGCGAGGGCTGCAAAGCCAGGGCATGGAGGGCTCAGGTGGGTGCTGTTGAAGTCCAGGTGGCCCTGGGAGAGGAAGAGGATGGAGACCTCCAGCCAGATGGGGCCACATCCGACCCACGTGCCATCCCCAGACTGTCACCCACCTCTCCCTCCCAGCTCCCAGACACCCCTCTCCAGCAGGTGCCCACTGCATCCCCAAGAGGCTGAGCTGAGGGATAAGTGGAGACTTTGAATCTCATTTCCTGAGCCCACATGTCAGTCTTCCCTTGTCCAGCTCAGGGAAAGGATGCAAAGACAGGCTGCAGCAGCCCCTGCCGTTCCCTGTGAAGTACCCTGGGCTGGATTTCTGAGACCTCACGAAGCCCTGAGGACCGCACTGACGCCTGGGCCAGGGACCTCTCCCTGCCCGCCTGCTCCTGCCATGATCGAATCCACTGATACCCCTTCTATCAATGCCTTCCCTGAAACAGGCAGGATGTGATGGTTTCAATGATTTACTTATTTCAAGCCCCTGGGTCAGAGCAGAGAAGTCAATAGGTGTGTGTTAGAATGATTTCCCTCAATTATTCTCTAAAGAACAGGGGAGATATTTTAACATGAATTAGCCACTGGAGAGACAGGGCCTGGGGTAGTGATTGGGGGTCCCTAAACCACCTGCCACCCAGGTGAGTTCTCCAGGACACAGGCAAGGTGTACTTAATTCAACTCTAGGTATGAATATTGATCAAGCATCTTTACCACACGGAGTCCCACTGTAGCCCTAGGGACTCAGTGATGATGTGGCCCTGACCTTCAGGGAGCTCATCTCTAGCGAAGGGGGTTGGGTAGACACAGAAAGGCCTCCCAACACCGCAGCATGACTATGGTTTAATAAAAGGATGACTCGACTGCCTTAGGAGCAGAGTGAAGATGATCTAGGGAGAGATCGCCAGGGACAGAATATCTGATATTTAAATATTTTTTCCAAATCATTCCTTTTTTGTTTTTGCTGTTGTTTCTTTGGGTACAAAGGAAACCTTAACAAAATTTAAAAAATAAAGACTTTTTACAGGTTATGCTCTGATCATAATCCAACAATATTAAAACAAACCATAAAAAGATATTCGGGCTGGAAGTGTTCTATGTTTTGATCGTGGTGAAGTTTACTCCAGCGGACACATTTGTCCAAACTCACTGAGCCAGACGCTTAAAGTGGGTGCATTTTATTGGAGAGAATCCGCTCCCGAATAACTCCCATACCAAAGTAGAAATCAAAGCTAAAACATTTGTAGGAAAGAATGAAAAAGAGAAGAGCTCTCACCCAGGCCTGAGGAAATGGCTAAGCTGGACTTGGAAGAAAATTCTTGTTTTTAAACGCCTGCGTTCTTCCAGAGGAAAATTCTTGTTTTTAAACGCCTGCGTTCTTCCAGAGGAAAGAGCAATGGGAAAGACACTTCATGCTTTAAAAATAGGATAGGGAGGAAGAATTAAGTAAATGAAGATAAACTGGGAGAGGGAATTAATAAAGATGAGAACCCAAATCAAATATGCACGCGGTTGGTGTCTAGAAGATGAGGTTTTGAGAGGAGTTAGTGATGTGAGAACACAGGTTAGGGAATGTATTTCTCCATTTCAGGAGCTGGAAGGCTTTTAGGTAGGAGAGTGATGTGTCTGGAGCGGAGCTGGCTCTCACTCAGGGAGGGAAGCGGCCGGAGGCAGGGAAACTAGAAGCTGAGATAGAGAGTCTGTATGGCCCCTCCCTCCTCCTTCTCCTGGGCTCTAAGCACCTCTTGTCCTTTTCTGAACTATTACGGAGAGTTTGGGTGCTAGCTCTGTCCTGCCTCTGGGATGCACGAACCAGAAATGAAATTGTAAGAGGGTGGATTCATCTTCCTAAAGCCCCATCATAACTAAATACATTCGTGATTTGGTGGGGTCCACGATGAACTTGTATACTGTCAGGGGGAGGCAGGTGGAGTGGCCAGGACAGGCCTGTCTGGATTCTTCATGATGGGAAAGGCGTTTCTCAGAGCGAGTACAGGGAGGGCTGCAGGGAACTCTGGGATGGGAAGGACCAGCCCAGCCAGGTCCCTGAGGACCTTGACGGTCCAAGGGACATGACAAGGCAGGAAGGTGGGAGGAGAGCCAGGTATGGAATCTTGGACCAGTAGGGGCTGGAGCAAATCCCCTTGGGAGAAGGCCAAGGGTGGTTTCTGGCTGATTGGCTCAAACACCCTTGGGGGGTTGGTGTCTCACCTTTAATAAATGTCTTTGTCTTCCTCAATCAAAATCTCACTGGGTGTAAACATTTCTTGGAGTATAACCTACATAAGAAAAGTACCCAGATCACAAATGCAATCTTGATGAATCATCATGAGATGAGGTGGGCACACCTGTAGCCAGTCGTCAGCTCAAGAGACAGCATCACCAGTAAACAAAGGCCATCAGGATACACTCTTGGGGGGAGGGGGCACATCATCATCTTCAACATAAGGGAGATTGGATCCCAAAGAGCCTCAGTCTCTCCCAGCTGTTTCACATGAGTATCCTACGTGCAGAGTTTTACATACCGGATTTCCGGAAATGGACCTGGTGTTTTCAGGTTGTAGTTTCATCTTGATTCCACCCCGCTGGGCAACCGGTACTCCAAATCACAGACTGTGATGCTGGAAATCTGGAAAAGATGGAGATATTTGTTTTAACCACCGGAAGGAAAGCTGCCCAGAGAGTTGTGCAACTGAAGCAGGAGCTCAGCTCTCATGATGAGAGGGAAGTCGGCCAACAGTGGGGACAAAGGACTCATAGGTCCCAGGATGGCCACTGTGGCCTGGGAGCTGCTTCCTGGAAGCCCTGAATGGGCTGGGACCTGTGGAGGGGGCCGGGGAAGGCTCAAAGGACTGGTCTGAGCTGGTATTAAAGTTGATCTGTGTCAGAGAAACTCCCACCATGACATCAAGGACAATAAACCCCACCTTCCACCATCCCAGCCTCTTCTTTCCCCTCCCTTCCTCTTTCTCTCTCTCTCTATTCTGCCTCAGTAAGAAAATGGATTATGGTTTCTGAAGGTAACCGCTTCCTCATCCTCCCCTGTGGACAGCCGAGCAAAGAATTAATTTAGATTTTTGCAGTGTCGGGGCCTCTCTCATTAAATTAGTCCCACTGTCTCTTGGAAGCCCTGGTAACTTAGTTTAATGATCTCTTGTTCCCTATATCCTTGAAAAATGCTTCGTGTGTGTCCCAGCACGGGCAATCTTAAATCTGTCGGCAACTTTGCATTTTCCTTGTCACTGGCCCAGCCTCCAAGACCCCATCACCAACCCGCCCCCATCCTCGGCTCTGCCTGAGGCTTCCCATCTTCCCCTATCCCTTGCCTTAGTTTCCCATTCTGTCTGTACTTCCTTGCCCACTGACATTCCCATGTTTTTCCTCTCCTACTAAAATCCTGACTAGACCCATCATGGTTTTTTTTTTTTTTTTTTTGCGGTACGCGGGCCTCTCACTGTTGTGGCCCCTCCCGTTGCGGAGCACAGGCTCCGGACGCGCAGGCTCAGCGGCCATGGCTCACGGGCCCAGCCGCTCCGCGGCATGTGGGATCTTCCCGGACCGGGGCACGAACCTGTGTCGCCTGCATCGGCAGGCGGACTCCCAACCACTGCGCCACCAGGGAAGTCCCCCATCATGCTTTTTTTTTTAAACTGAAACAATGTTGATCATTATGCTCTTATCAAGCCATTGCCTGTTGGTTCACATTTGTCAAGATGGGACAGGCAGACGGCAAGGGACGTCGGGCTTCCCTTGGCCTGTGCAGGGTGAATAACGAATTAGCAACCACTTCATTCCCCGACACATAAGGGACCTTTCATTTCTTCACAGGGGCCCCTGATTACACGTGGGGGAGTTAAGAATTACACCCATCCCCTTCGCAGTCTGGAAAATTCAAATGAAGAAGAGGGTTTATGTCTGTTCACAGACATAAAAGTGAAAAAAAAAATCTCTATAAAAAACTCCACCCAAGGGCTTCCCTGGTGGCGCAGTAGTTGAGAATCTGCCTGCTAATGCAGGGGACACGGGTTCGAGCCCTGGTCTGGGAAGATCCCACATCCTGCGGAGCAACTAAGCCCATGTGCCACAACTACTGAGCCTGTGCGTCTGAAGCCTGTGCTCCGCAACAAGAGAGGCCGCGATAGTGAGAGGCCCCCGCTTGCCACAACTAGAGAAAGCCCTCACACAGAAATGAAGACCCAACACAGCCAAAAATAAATAAATAAATATTTTAAAAAGCCAAGCATTTGAAGCCCTTTTTTAAAAAAAAAAACTCCACCCGATGGGTCCTATTGCATCTCAAACCTCTGCAGACTCTGCCTCATGTAAATGTCTGTTTTGTTTCCCTGAGTCTTTAGGCAGTCCCTAGAAATCAGTTTCCTGGGGCCCAGCTGCCCGTGGAGAGGTTGGAAAGCAAGGAGAAAGTAACCAGCACATGGCATGAGGGGACAGTGAATAACAGAGGGTCACCCCAAGCAGGCAGTCAGGAAAGGCCACTGTGTGAAGCCACAGCTGAGCTAAGGAGTCAGTCATGGGGACTGGGGTCAGTGTCCCAGCCAGGACAGGACCTGAGTGGACGTCAGCGTGAGGAGGATGGTCACAAAGGAGCCGGTGAGCCAGGGCTGGGTAAGCAGTGAGCAGTGAGGCTGGTGATACATTCGGAAAGTTAGAAAGACTCCAGACCAGGTGTAGGGACTTGTGGGCCTCTGTGAGGAGTCTGGGGGCGACTGGAACTGGAGACATTGGGGGTTTTGAGCAGAGAAGGGACCTGCTCCAGAGGTTTTCACAGGATCCCTGTGGCTGCCATACGCAAAATGGCCTGTAGGGGGCGAGATGGAGACAGGGGGACCAGTGAGGAGGTGTGGCAATCATTCAGGAAGAGATGATGGGGAGACGTGTCCAGGGTCAGTGGAGGCGGAAGAAGGGTTGGATTCAGGATATATTTTGAAAGTAGAACGAGCAAGGTTTGCTGATCAGTTGAAAATGCTGTGTGAGAAAGGAGTCAAGAACAAATCCAAGGTCATTCTACACAGTTCCTATGGGGATGTGCTCAAAACATGAGAATTTATTAACTGTGATCCATTTGCAATTAAGAGTATATTGGCAGATACTTTAAGCTTCCAGGCATTCTTTAGAATGTTCTAAAGATGAAAAACAAAGCTTCGAGTGTGACCCACACCCATCTGATGTTCATCCTCCGACCCATAAGACGTGTGCTTTAATATCGAACATGAATCACTGAACTTGTCCTCTGGCTACTTATGTGCTGGGAACCGGCCAGACTCTTCGTTACAAATCTGAAGACCGTCTGCGTCAGCAGGGAGACAGGATGGTAACACAGGAAGATGGAGTGTCTTGGGATGAGTAAACCAACGTAGGTTGTCTAGCCGCCCTCATCAACAGAGGGAGGAGTCTCGTGTCCCCCAGCCCCTGGCTGGGCGCAGTTGACAGCACCCAGACTGCAGTTGTAGTTGGTCAGTTCCGTGGGGAAGCAGAGCCTCGCTGGGCAGAGTTGCTCAGCTGTGCCCGTCCAGGATTGCAGATGCCATGTGGTCCAGAGAAGGGAGGTCAAGGAGATCTCCAGAGAGGAGTAGACATGTGGGCTGGACTGGACGGGGATGGTGGAAGAATGAGGAAGGGGATCCCAGAAGGAGAAAGAAGACGTGCAAAAGTGCAGCTGGCAAGGCTGGAGGGACCTGTTCTAGACAGTGATCAAGGAAGATGTGAGAGCCTGGAGTCACTTAAATCCATGAAGGCCATTTGGCTGCAAGTGACAGATGCCCACCTCAACAGAAACAGGGATTCAAGGGACAGCTCCACGGGATGTTCTCAGGCACAGGGAGGGCTGGGGACCAGGTGTGGAAAGGACACTTCCAGGGCCACCCCCAGGAGGTCTCAGCAGCACCAACAGTGGGGCACCCTGGTCCAGGCACTGCCTCTGGAATCCATGACCCAACCATCCTCAGTCTTGGGACTTGTAGGCGAAGGAACCACAGAGCTTTTGCAATCTCTTAATGTGACAGATGAGGGGCTGGAGGTCCAAGCAAGCCATTCAGTGTGGCCAGCAAGTGGCAGAGGGAGGGTGTGTATCCAAGCCCACAGGTTCCCAGAGTTTTGAATTTTCTCCTGCAACAGAGTTTCCCAAACTTCAGGCATCCCGAAGCTACCTTCATGATTTTTATCATTTGCATTATACCATCTCTTCTATTATTTATCTTTAAATCTCTTCACTTAAACTTTTTATTCATACATGTCATGGTCTAATACACATTGAATACTCTTACACTGTTGAAAAAAAAAGCACATTCATCTGAGAAGCATCCGGACAATCTTTGGAGGTGCATGTGCTGCATTTGGGAAACGCCGTACCAGCTCCTTTTCACTCAGGAGGATGACACAGACCGAATATTTGTTCTGTTGAACAACAAATATTTGTTCTGTTGAACAACATTTGTTCTTCTGTTTGAAGAAAAGCAAATAACCTGAGTCCAGGGTGGCTGGAACGGGTGGCTGAGGGGAAGATGCGGGGATGAGGTCAGAGGTGATGGGAGTTGAGATGGCAAGAGCTTTTCCTTCCAGGGAGCTGGGAGCTGGAGGAGTGTTTTGGTAAAGGAGGGACGTGATCTGATTGACGTTCTGGCAGGAGCCCCGCAGCAGCGGTGGGTGAGAGCAGCGCAAAGGCACGAGCAGGGAGAACTCAGAGGCTGGAGAAATGATGCAGTTGATGGTGGTCTGGAGCAGACAATGGTCACGGAGGCAGAGAGCGCAGGTTGGGTCGGGGTATCGTATTTTGAAGGCTGAGATTTTTACCTTGTGCTGTGCGGTCACTCATGCTGGGCTTGGAGCAGATGGGAGATGGGAATGCTTCTGGTTGAGTGGGTCTTGTCACAGGTACACATCTTCCCATGGTCAGAGGGACCTGAGACCCTCCCTTCCCTCTGTAAATGAGTTAGCAGGTTATGGGGTCAGGGACCCCCCCCGGCCCCTATGGGTGGGGTTGGGCTGTTGGCCACCCCTCTTCTCCTCAGGGAAGACCTCTGTGGGGCGTCCGCTGGGCACCGTCCCCAGGGGCCCGGGGATTCGCTGGGCAGCGGGAGCAGGGACATCCCAGAGCGCGAATCGCTGCAAGGCGGAGGCGGGACGTCTCTCGCTGCCCTTTTCCAACTGGCCGCAGCGGACTCCTCTTTAGTGGGTGGAAGATGGATGATTTCGTTATTTGTGGCCCTCTCGATCGATCTGGGAGTTTGGGCTAAAGCGAGCGCTTTCCCCGCGTGTGTCGCCTTCGCTGACTGTTATTCATCACGTTTAACCCTTCGTTCACCTCCAGGAGCCGGGCCCCGGGGCGGAGCAGCTGTCCCTGACTTGACAGTTTTTACTCTTCAGGGGCTGCGGGGAGGGGACCGGGCACAGGAAGGGACAGGGCTGGGAGGGAGGGTCCCGCTCCAGGTGGGCTGGGGCAACTGAAGCTTCCACAAAGGCAAGAGGACGGCTGGCCGATGAAGGGAGATTGCAGGAGGGACCCTCGTGGGGCCTCAAAGCCCGGCCCATTGCCAAGAAACTCCCTCAGGGGAGGAGGAGACGGAGGCAGAAAAGAAAACAAACAGCCGGAGTTCTGTGCCAGGGGAGTGTCGCAGCTTTTAATTCAAGATGAAATGTGTTCCTGTTTGTGTACAACTCATTTTCCTCCCAAATGAAGGGTTTTGTCTATCACTCGACTGTTTCAATAGCAACTGAGTCTCCCTCACTGTAATTAAGCTAGCATGTGCCTCTCTAGTTGGGGAAGCAGGCTGTCTGTGTTAACGTGTTGGGGAAGCGGGCAGGCTTGAGTTGCTGCCCGGGTCCAAGAAGGAAAAAGCAACAAAGAATGGAAGAGAACACCTCCAAATAGAGACTTGGCTCCCGCTGGGATGACGTCTTTTGGAAACTGTGAGTAGGTTTCCCTGAATGAAGGGCCTCAAGATTCCTGCTCTCATCGTGAGAGCAGAGAAGAGGAGAAATTA
The DNA here is from genome assembly GCF_963455315.2 of Globicephala melas. Classification (NCBI taxonomy): domain Eukaryota; kingdom Metazoa; phylum Chordata; class Mammalia; order Artiodactyla; family Delphinidae; genus Globicephala; species Globicephala melas. The sequence goes on from NC_083328.1 coordinate 73,447,034, forward strand.
GTGTCCAGAGACTCTGGAAACTGGAGTCACACATTCACATGCCTCTGGGGCCGGGTGGGAGGTGTGTGTGAAGACGGCGGGTGGGCTGTAGCTTTTCACACGAGTGCGTTTTGTTTGCTTAGTAAATGCATGGTAAATCCCTCAGTTCCACGCGCACAGATGCACTTATGTTTTTTCTTGAAACATGTGGATCTCTTAATTTAACTTTTGTGAGTTTTTTTTGCTTTTAGTAGAGAGACGGTAATTTAATCAATTACCACTAATTTAATGGCTTAAAACAACAGCTATTTATTATCTCCTAGTTCTGGAAGTCGGGAGTGCAGCATGATGGTTGGGTTCTCTGTGAAGGGTCGTACCAGCTATAATCTAGGTATTGACGGAGGCTGTGATTCTCATCTGGAACTCGGGATCCTCTGTCAAGTTCATTGGTTGCTGGCAGAACTCATTTCCCCCTCATGCTTTCCATGTGGTCTTTACCATCCTCAAGTGGGCAAAATGGTGGGCGAGGTCCTCCTCGTGCTTTGCCTCTCCATGCCTTCGGTCTTCCGCTTTTCAGGGCTCATGTAATTACATTGGACCCACCTGGATAACCCAGGACAACCTCCCTACTTTAAGGTCAGCTGATTAGTAAGCTTAATTACATCTATAGAGTCCCTTTTACATGAAAAGGTGGTCAACATGACTAATTATCAGAGAAATGCAAATCAAAACTACAGTGGGGCACCACCTCACACTGGTCAGAATGGCCATCACCAAGAAGTCTACAAATAAGTGCTGGAGAGGGTATGGAGAAAAGGGAACTCTCCTATACTGCTGGTGGGGGTGTAAATTGGTACAACCACTATGGAGAACAGTATGGAGGTTCCTTAAAAAATTAAAAATAGAGCTACCATATGATCCAGCAATCCCACTCCTGGGCATATATCTGGAGAAAACCATAATCTGAAAAGATACATGCATCCCTATGTTCATAGCAGCACTATTTACAATAGCCAAGACATGAAATCAACCTAAATGTCCATCGACAGAGGAATAGATAAAAAAGACGTGGTGCACATATACAATGGAATATTACTCAGACATTAAAAAAAAGAATGACATAATGCCATTTACAGCAATTTGGACCTAGAGATTATCATACTAATTGAAGTAAGTCAGACAGACAAAGACAAATATATGATATCACTCATGTGGAATCTAATTAAAAAAATGATATAAATGAACTTATTTACAAAACAGAAAAAGACTTACAGATATTGAAAACAAACTTATCGTTACCAAAGGGGAAACGGTGGGGGGAAGGATAAATCAGGAGCTTGGGATGAACATACACACACTACTATATATAAGATAGATAACCAACAAGGACCTACTGTATAGCACAGGGAACTCTACTCAGTATCCTGTGATAACCTATATGAGAAAAGAATCTAAAAAAGAATGAATATATGTATATGTATAACTGAATCACTTTGCTGTACACCTAAAACTAACACAACATTGTAACAACTATACTCCAATACAATTAAAGTCCCTTTTGCCATGCAGTGTGACATTATAATGGAAGTCACATTAGATGGTGGCAACTATGGGGGCCAACTCAATATTGAGATGATAAAGCACCTGATAATAAAAGGGCAAAAAATCTGAACAGACATTTCACCACAGATGATATATGAATGGGACTAAGCACGTGAAAAGATGCTTAACATCTTTGTTGATGCAAAGCAAAAATCACTATACGATACCACTACGCACCCAATTATATTGTTAAAGTGAGAAAGGTTGAGAAGACTAAGTGTGGGCAAGTACTTGGAGCATGTGGAACACTCCTACAATTCTGGTGGTAATTCGGATGGTATTGTTGCTATGTAAAAATAGTTTCAGTTTCTTATAAAGCTAAACACACACTTATCGTTTGACTTAAATTCTCACTCCTCAGTATTTATGCAAAAGAAACGAAAACATACGTCCACATAACGATTGGTCATCAAATGTTCACAGGAGGTTTATTCATAATAACCCCACATTGAAACACACAAATGCCCATTAACAGGTACTAAGTGAAGAAGCCAGACACAAAAACTATGTACTGTATGATTTCATGTACACACATTTCTATAAAACTCAAAATCAAAGTGACAAAGAGTAATGGCTTCCTGGGTCTGGTAGTTGGGGGAAGAGATTGATTGTAAAAGGGCAGGGGGGACCTTTTTTGGGGTGATGGGATGTTCTATATCACGGTTGTCATGGTGGTTGCATACCTGTGTTCATTTGTCAAAACTCAAAATTTTCACTTAAAATTGGTGCCTTTTATTGCATGCAATTATACTGCAAAAAAGCTGATTTTTAAAAGCAACTTTCTGTCATTGCCATTAATGGAAAATCCGTGCTCCCTGCCAAATAGCAGGCAACCATAAAAAGAAATACAGATATTTTGAAAGTGTATGAAAACAAAGACATCTCAATTTTGAAAACCTCTGCTCAGGGTCTCAAAGGCTACAAAGTGTTAGAGGGGACTGGGGTCTCATCTGAGGCACAGGGTTTTCTAAGTGCACGTGGCTGTTGGCTGAATGAATTTCCTTGTAGTTATAGAACTCATGGCAGCTTGCTTCTTCAAGGCCAGCAGGAGAGCACCTCTCTGGCTTCAAATCTCTCCCTTTAGAGAAGTCCTAGGCTCTCTTTTAAAGGACTCATCTGATTAGGTCAGACCCACCTAGGGTCATCTCTCTTTTGAGTAATTCAGGTTCAACTGATTAGGGACCTTAATTACATCTGCAAAATCTCTTCATCTTTGCCATATACACATAATCCTGGGAGTGAAATCCCATCTATTCACAAGTTCCACCCACACTGAACGGTAGGATGTTATACACTAAGATGTGTACACACTAAGGGCAGAAATCTTGGGTGCCGTCTTAGAATTGTGCCTACCACATAGGCTCCAATAAATTTTGTAGAATGAATAAAACACTCTCTCTTCTCCAAATCCTTTATTTAAAAGGATTCTTTGCCAGGAACTCTTTCCATCTTTCTTTCTTGATGCCATTTTTGCTTGTCAAAACCTCATTTATCTTTTGAGACCTGGCTCAGATTCCCTTGTCATTTATGGCTTCCTCATTGTCTCAGGCAGATAAAGACTTGGGTTCACCTTCCTCACCTTGAGTCCAGATGGTTTATTATTTGTCAGCATTATTATGTATAGACACGTACTTACACATGAATGGGATCATATGGGGCACGCTGCCTACGGTGGACACTTTCTTTCCTCCCCACTTGCCCTCACCTCTGCTATCTCCATCTCCAAAGATAATCTGTATTAAAAAACAAAATACATATCCTTCCATGTTTTCCTTTGCACTCATACAATCCCATAATCTTACAGAGTGCATCTCTTCCACACACACACAGATGATAAAGGGCATTTTGGGGGAGTGGGGAGTCACTGTTTTACATAAATGGTGTTACACACTTTTTGCATCTTGGTTTTCTTACTCAATAACTTGCAGAAACTTTCAAGTCCTCTCTATAGCTGCAATTAAAGTTCATTCTTCTCATGGCTCTGCAATATTCCACGGGGTGGATATATTTGCAAAGTACTCAGCTACTTCTCCAGAAAAGGGAATTTGTTTGCTTCTGGTTCTGTGCCATTTGAATAATGCTACAGGAAGTATTTCTCTACCTACTGGTACAAATAGGATGGATTTCCAGTAGCTCGAGAGCTTGGTGTATACATACAGTGTTTGTACTTTTAAAAAAATTTACTAAATATTGCCAGACTACCTTCAGAAAGGACTAATATTCCACATTTCTACTAGAGTATAGGAGAGTGCACTTACCTCTATAGCCCAGCTAGCAATGAGATTTATAGCCCTCTAAAATTTTTGCTAGTCTTCTAAGTACAGTCATAACTCACAGCTGGATATGAAATGTCCTGACTGCTAGTGAATTCAAACATCTTTTCCTTATTCCTTTCTTTCCTTTACTGTTTTTCTTTTTTCTTCTCTCCTTTTAATATTGGGATTTGCACTTCTGGAAAGAGCAAATGGTCTCTTTATAACCTTTGTCCCTTTCTCTGATTAACTTAAGAGTGCTCTGTAGACTATAGAAATTAATCCTTTATTATTTGCTTCGCACATAATTTGAGACGTATAGTTTATATGTAGACTGTTTATATAATACGTACAAAATTTATTATTCAAGGGAATTCCCTGGTGGTCCAGTGGTTAGGACTCCGCGTTTCCACTGCAAGGGGCATGGGTTCGATCTATGGTCGGGGAACTAAGATCCTGTAAGATGCGCGGTGCAGCCACAAAAACAAAATGAACAAAGAAACAAAAATTTATTATTCAAATATGTCTTTTTCTTTTTCACCTTCTGGATTCCCATTCTTGATGTGTAAGTTCTCCTTTACAGATTCTATATTGGACCTTACGTTATCCTACCTTTTCTTTAAGATTTTTTACTTTTCACGATGAAGTCTTTAACGCATTAGAATTTAACTTTATGTGAGGCACGAGATGGGATCCATTTAACTTTAATCCTCTTGCATGGGGGAACCTGTTTTGCTGGCATCGTCTCTTAACCAGCTCAGCCTCCAAGGGATTCAAACTGTCCTCTTATGTTTCCTGGTAGTTTTGGGGGGGCTCAGCCAGAGAAGCAGCCCTGCCAGAGCCCTGAATTCTGTTTTCTCCACAGGATGGTAAGTCTTGGGTATGAACTTTTTTCTCTTTAACCAGCTTGAGTAAGCAGAGCGAACTGGAATGCTTCAGGTTGTTTTTTTTCTCCATTTCACATTAGTTGGCATCCGCTATGTTCAAGGCTGAAGAACAATGTCCATTCTATGTTCACTATTTTTTGGTGGAATAGGAGATAAGCATGGGAGGTCCTTGTCAACCAGGAAAAGTATTCCCTTCAAGCGAATTTACTGAGGACAGGGACTCAAAACTCAACATAAATGAGGGGAAGGAGGGTGTGATTGAGACTTTAACTTCAGAAGTCAAATGGAAAGTTTTAAAGGAAGTATATTTTCTTACACTTAACAAAACCGATGCTTTAATTGCAACCATCCACTGATACTTAGAACAGAGAATGAAGTACTGATTCGAGAGGTGTCGTTTTCCTGCAACTTTCCTGCACCTCACATCTCATGGTCAGTTTGAACAAAGGAAGTTCAGTTTTGCAAAATATTTCAGGGCTGATTGATTTCCCCAAAGGACTCTTAACTCTTTCATAGCACAAATAACTCTCTTTGAAAGCACTCATCGGCTGGTGCATTGTTAACTGGTCTAACTGCCCTGCTGCCCTGTATCCATGGCTTCACAAGCTGTTCTCACCCAACACTCATGAAATTCATGAGAGGCTGTAGCCTTCGCAAATTTGCGTTTGCACTTTGAAACTGGGTCTCGTTTACTTACATTATGTAGGTAGATGTTTTTGTGTCATCCTCAGAGACACTGGCCTGTGAGGACATGGCTGTGGCTGATACAGGGGAGACAAGCTGGTGTGAATCGGCGGGGGTGGACTTGAGATTTTATAAGCGGTCAGTTCATTAGTGGGCACTTTTGGACTGTGATGGCTTCGTTGCTCTATACAACTTTGTAATAACTCTGGGGACTCAGTTGATAACGATTTGGAAGACGAGGACTCTTTTACACAAAGCAACTATAATCTATGAGAGGGGAGAGAAATACCAGAGGACTGCTCTGGTTGCTCGGAGAAAATATTTTATTTTCAGCTGGGAAGCTCATTGGGCAGTGGTGATGGGGGATCCTAGGGGTGGGAAGAGCAGGCTAAACTGTCCTTGAAGGATGAGTTGGATTTGGACATGCAGACGTGCTGGGAGGGCATCCTAGCTAAAGGAAACAGTATGAGCAGATGGTGAGGAATGAGGGGACATGCCACACTGCTGCGTGCTGTGCACACTGTCCTGAGCTGTCACTCACTATCTATCTCTTTCTGTAGATCACGAGCTCCCGAAGCCTGGGTCTTTATCTGTTCTCTGCTGCATCTCCAGGGACCTCAGCTGTGACTGGCACATAGCTGGTCCTCCTGATATATGTGCAGAAGGAATGAGTGAAGGCTCAGAGATCTGCCTGTAGAGCAGGAGATTGAGAACCCTTAAACATCCCCGGTTCTAGACCGGATGATCTGACTCTGTCATTTCGCAGACCTTCCTCCCGTTGCTTCCGCGGCTGGTTCTGAGGCTGCTGCCATCTGTGGCCAAGTCTGCTTTGTCAACAGCAGCAGCGCTGCAGAGGGGCTCGGACCCGCTGATAGAAGCTCCTGTTCCAGCGGGTGCCTGGCTGATGCCCTGTGATGATGTCACAGCCACAGATCCTGATGGCAGCCGTGATGGTAACGGTCCCAGCTACCCCAGCCGTCTCGCTTGATGGGGCGACCAAGGGCCCACAGATTGCTCCTGAGTGCGCCTCTCTAGTGACAGATGATTCTGAAACCAGCCCGTCTGGTTTGATCCGGAGAAGAAAACAACAAATATATGTATTTTTCTTTTTTCCTTTTGGCGGAGAAGTTGCAGTCATCTAGAAATCATTTCAAGGTCATCCAAATGCCTGAGGCCCCGCGGACACGGACTCCTGAGCATCGTCTCCATCCTTGAAGGACAAGGTTCCATCTCTGCATCTCCAGCACCAGCGCAGGGCCTGGCACGAGGCAGAGCTCAAAGCAGGGAGTGTCTGTTGACTGCCCAGGCGAGGTCAGACAGGAGCCGGCCCACTGGCCTGTAGGACGTCCCACAGAATGGGTGAGTGTGACTGTTTCCTGGTAGATTAAGGCCGAGATTTCTGCAGAGGGAGCCTCATAATGTCCATTCATCTGTCATTGGGATGTCAGGTTTGAGTCCTTGGTTAAGGTGGTGTTCACCAGATGTCTCTGTTGTATAGAATCCTTTTCCCCTTTGTAATTGCTAAGTAACGTGATACCTTGGGATCCTGTGGCTATCCAAGGATGTCCCCAAATCTTTCCCCCAATGGTTTTGGGGTTCACTGATGGTCTGCACTAAGGTTGATTACACTGATAGTTGCAAATAATGACTTTCCACCTCTTTCAACCCTTGTACATTTATTAGCTGGCCTTCCTCCATGAAGGAGAAGGGTCTCTTCTCCTAATCACTATTTTCAGATCACTATGGACTAGGATGTTTTTTAGTCCACGTATTCACATCCATTCCTATAATTGTTTTATGTGCAAATATTCCTAAATTTGGCCACCAGTGGGAGTGTTACCCAGCAAGGGCTCACTGCCAGACACACATGGAAGCCAGGACTGTGGCACTGGCTTTTGAGAAAGGAAAGAGCCTTATTGCTTGTTCAACCAGCAAGGAGACAGGAGGCAAGGCTCAATTCTGTCTCTCTGACTCAGGGTGAAATTTAAGGGGTTAGGGGAATTTCAAATTGGAAGGCGATTGGCTGGTCTTAAATCAGTCCATGTAAATTACTCGTGCTGCTGGAAGCTAGATCTTCTTCATTGAAGGATTTCTTGCTTCCTAAAGGGCTCTGGTGGCAACATTTCTTTTGAGTTTTGCAGACTGAAGATTCTTGGTTTGGGGGTCATCCTGGAGACATGGATTCCTGTGTTATATGTGCACAGTGCTGTCTCTGTAAAATCACTCAGAGTTTGATTAATCAACCTATTTAAGGAGACAAAACCAGTTTAAGCTGGTCAATGTTTTATGAGCCGTTTCCATTCCTTTTTCTTTGTATATTCCTCAATCTTGAGGGAAATAAGGGCTATGACTTCTCTAGCTGCTTCCTGCTAATTAGAGGTGTGGATTTTTTAAAAAGAATACATTTATTTTATTTATTTATTTTTGGCTGCGTTGGGTCTTCATTGCTGTGCACGGGCTTTCTCTAGTTGTGGTGAGCAGGTGTACTCTTTGTTGCGGTGCGTCGGCTTCTCATTGTGGTGGCTTAGGCTCTAGGCACTTGGGCTTCAGTAGTTGTGGCACGCAGGCTTCAGTAGTTGTGGCTCGCAGGCTCTAGAGCACAGGCTCAGTAGTTGTGGTGCATGGGCTTAGTTGCTCCACAGCATGTGGGATCTTCCCAGACCAGGGCTATGAACCTGTGTCCCCTGCATTGGCAGGCGGATTCTTAACCACTGTGCCACCAGGGAAGTCCTGGAGGTGTGGCTTTTTATAAGAGAAATGAAGTTGTTTTGCACTTAATTGTAAATATTTGTGAGTCCCACCCTGAACTCTTAAGTCTTGGGCAATCATCATGCAAGTGGGGGAACGCTTTTTAAATCTAGGAGACAGCCAAGTACAAGATTTGATGAGTAGAGGTTTAACACAAGATACACAGAAGTATGATGCCTAATTATAACAGTCCTTCAAAAACAGACCTTATTCCTTTGGGAATCCATGCAAACATGTCACAATAATTCTTTTAGAACATGATCATTCAAGACTGCACTACTACTTACTCTTAAGGTAGGGTCTCCTATATAACATTTCATAAGGGCTCAATTAGAGTTTGTTTCTAGGAGTTGCTCTTACTCTAAGCAGGGCAACTGGTAAGACCTTATCCCAAGTTAAGCTGGTTTCTTGACATTTAGGCAACTGTCTTTAAGATATGATCCATCCGGGCTTCCCTGGTGGTGCAGTGGTTGAGAGTCCGCCTGCCGATGCAGGGGACACGGGTTCGTGCCCCGGTCCGGTAGGATCCCACATGCCACGGAGTGGCTGGGCCCGTGAGCCATGGCCGCTGAGCCTGCGCGTCCGGAGCCTGTGCTCCGCAACGGGAGAGGCCACAACAGTGAGAAGCCCGCGTACAGCAAAAAAAAAAAAAAAAAAAAAAAAAAAGATATGATCCATCTTTTCAGTCTTTCCCATAGACTGAGGTCTCCATGACGCATGTCACTTCCATTATATTCTGAGGGTCCCTAACACCCCTTGAGTACCTTGGCCACAAAAGCTCCTCTGTCACTTTGAATTGAAGGAGACAACCCAAAACAAGGGATGCTTTCTCTTAGTAAGGCCTCTGTTCCCTTGGAAGCCTTCTCCGTCCAGCATGGAAAAGCTTTGACTCATCCTGCAAAGACGGCCACAAATACAAGCAGACATCTAACTTCCCGTGGCTCTTGGTGTAGCAGTCAAGTCTATTTACCAATCTCCTGTTTTCTTCCCTCGGGTTTACACCGCTTTGATCCTTGGGGGCGGCCCAGTTTTAGGATGGTCTCTATTTTGTGCCACCTTTTGGATGGTCCTTTGCATTTGTGGGCCAGCAATAAACTTTTGTAGCCAGTGTAAGGTTGCATCCTTCCCAAAACGGCTCCTTGATACAGATGAGTAGGAATTCTTTCCACTAAATGCTTGAGTATAAGCACTTGTCCCGGTTTATTATACATCTTATACATCCAGTCTTCTTTGGTTGTTTGGTACTGATCACCATTGAAGTTGACAGTCAGCATGAAACCCCCCATCTGTCTGCTGTCTGTAGAGTACACTTCTGAATACTGAGGCTTAAACGGGGATAGGTCCACACTTGGGATGAAAGCTAGGGCCTTAGGATCTGGGTTTTGGTTCTGGCCACGTGCTTTGCAGTCTGATCAGCCAATTTCCTTTAGCTATATAACTATCAGTCTTTAGGTGGCTTGGGCAATGTACTATAGCTACTTCCTCTGGCATTATAACAGTCTAATACGGTTAGTTATCTCCTCTGCGTGTTTTTCTTTCCTTCCTGATATCAGATCTCTTTCCCTACGGTCCCGTGAACATACACGGCAGAGAAGGTATACTTAGCAGCGGCATAAACCATCACCTTTTTCTCAGCTCCAAGGTGCGGGGCTCTTGTGAGAGCTCTGCGCTCTGCCTTGTGGGCAGACGTAACTGGAGGGAGGGCTTCTGCTTCTAGAACGTCCTGATGAGTTACTATTGCATCCCTGGCCTTAGAGTCCCCAGTCCATGAAGCTGCTCCCTTTCATAAACATTTCCATATCTAGATTTTCTAAAAGGTTGATCAGTCAGGTCAGGTCTACTAGACTAGACTCCAATTCTTTGCCTTTTTGATTCTATCGAACGCCTTATGGCATGTTGCCATCCAGCTTCATGGCTCACTGTCATTTTCCTTAAGGGCCTCCCGTAGTGGTTTAGCCATGAGTCCAAGATCAGGAATCCAGACCCAGCCATGCCTACGAATCCTCGCAATGGCTTCTGGTGGTGGGTACGGTCACCCCAGCTAACGCTTCCTTTTGATCCACCAGGAAGTTTGTCCTCTTGATCACCCAAATCCTGGGTATTTTACATTAGGTTGAGAAGTGTGTGCTTTTTCCCTTGGAGACTTTATACCCCTGGTTGGCCAGAAACTTTAAAGTGAGGATTATGTTTTGGTCTGAAGCTTCCTTAGTTTTACTAGCAGTTAGTTTATCAGAGTACGACTCCCTAATTGAATTGGAGATCACTTTAGTCCTTGACTAATGCTTCCCCTGAAGATGATGGGGGCATTCTTAAATTCTTGTGGGAGTCCCATCCAAAAAGATTGTTTTATATTAGTCTCTGGACCGTTCCATTCAAAGACAAATCGTTCCTGAGACTCAGGACTTAAGGGTTTACAGTAAAAGGTATCTTTTAAGTCCAGAACTATAAATCAGCACAAGTTTCCCGATAAAGCTGTAAGCGAAGAGTAAGGATTTGGTACCCCTGGATGTGTATCTTCTACAATCTGGCTAATGGCTCTCAAATCCTGTGTACAACGATTATCTCCAGTCCGGGATTTTGTACGGGCAGGATTGGAATGTTACATGGGGATTGACAAGATTGGATTAACTGGCATTTAAGAAATGTGGTTAGCGGAGGCTTTACCCCTTTCTTTACCTGCCTCTTTAAAGGCTATTGCTTTAAATTGGGAGCCTTGGTGCCTGGACAGAGTTTTACCACTGTTGGGTCAGTCAGCTGTCTTGGTCCTTCCTGGCCTCTGTGTTTACCTTTTCTAGAATTTTAGCGGCTTGTGGTTCAGGCTCATCTCCTGACTGTAATAGCACAGCTCAGAGAGCATGGGCTTGATCCGGGAGTACTTTAATGCCTACTTTTCCCTGGTGAGAAAGTCATTTAATTTTGTTAGATATTACCCCAATAAAGAAATAGGGCATTCAGGCACATATAGAAAGCTGTGCTTTAAATGTTTTTTTTTTCAGTTATATAGATTCAGAGGTAGAAAAGCGGGAGTGCACACATACACATCCCCTGGGTTGACCTTGACCATCTAGACCTGCAGGCATTGGTCTCAGAAGATATTGCCCTGCTTGAGGCAGAGGGCTCCCTGGGTTTAATTGAGTACCCCAGCCAGTGTGGGGAGGGGAGACGGGTTCCTTTTGACTGTCTCGTAAGGAAGGGCTCAGGGCTCGGGCTGGACCTGTGGCCTGAGGAGGGCTGTTGGAAGCCTCAGCTACTCGCAGGGATTCCCCCTTCATATGGTAGGGGAACCGCAGGAGGCACCCAAGGAGGAGGCAGATGTAATAAGTTGAGGTCATTAGGCTCTAACTCAGGCAAGACAGGCTCTTTCTGAGGGTCTTCCCCCTGAACCATAGGTCTACATGCCTCCTGCAAATCCTCATTCTGATGAACAGCCAGTTTCATTTTGCTGCTGAAAAACATACAAAATAATTTACACAAGTTGAGGTCGAATGTTGTAAGCCCACTACTTGTACCTGCCTTCTCTCTCTTTTTTTTTTTTTTTTTCTCCAGTACACGGGCCTCTCACTGCTGTGGCTTCTCCCGCTGCAGAGCACAGGCTCCGGATGCGCAGGCTCAGCGGCCATGGCTCACGGGCCCAGCCGCTCCGCGGCATGTGGGATCTTCCCGGACCGGGGCATGAACCCGTGTCCCCTGCATCGGCAGGCGGACTCTTAACCACTGCGCCACCAGGGAAGCCCCCCTGCCTTCTCTTGATCTTAGAAGAGGGATAGCCACAGGGCAAGGCAGAGCTGGTGGTAGGACAGCCAGGAGGTCTCTCTGTGGGCGTCCATCCTCAGAAGAAAAACACACCCTTAGTGGAGTCTGAGCTTTGCAGTTGGATGAGTGGGTTTCCTGCATTGCAGCGCTCAAGAGAATTTACTTCTTGGCCAGCAAAACCACGGAAGAGCCTGAACAGCCACCTTTAGCAAGGGCCTCTTCCTCGCCTTCATGAATTGGGCCCAATGTCAACCAGCAGTCTTACCAGAAACTCACTGTCCATGTGATGTAGCAAAGTTGGCGTCACCTGGAAAACCCTTGAATTCATGGGAGCTGAAGGAAAGCACCAGGGTTTGCCAATCTATGTCTCAGAGCACACTTTATTCCCTTATAGGAAGCACCCGGGCTTCCGCCTCAAGTGCTTTCCACCTTGGCGCTGGTTCTGAGGGGTTAGCTGGCCACTCTGAGAATGGAGGTTTGGAGAAAGCATGAGCTAGCAACCCCTAGGTCAAAGGCTTAGTCAGGATCCTAGGTTTCAAACCCAAGAGCTGAGAACAGTCTATGGATTGCAAGTCTCTAGAACATGGCCTTCCCTTACTCCCCCCAAATGCAGGGAGAAATCAAACAGCCTCAAGAGGTGTGAGAGCAAGAACCTTAGGATTTTGGAACCAATTCCACCTCCTAGTTAGGTTTCTGGAAACAAGCAAGCAAACGTAGTAGCAACTACTCACAACTCGGCTGTACGAATTCCCTGGGGGAGCCCCAAGGAGAATGGACAGTCTCCAAGACCAGCCTGGGTCTGAGGATTCACTTAGGGAACACTGAGAAGCTTTCCATTAGAGGTGGTTGTCGAGAACCATGGCCTGAAAATCACACATGGTACCCAACCGCCAAGCAATCTATCCCAGCAGTTCCAAGACTGTAGCCAATGTGGTCAGAGGTTCCTAACAGTTTCCCCCATGTACTTAAGGCAGGCTTGATCATTGCAGAGGGGCCTATGAGAGCCCCGACTGTCTCACTTGCCACCTGGAAAAACTCACCCCAAGAGAAGGAGGGTAGAAGAGGTGACTGCATCACCTTGAAAAATAAAGTGAGGAGCCTTAGACCCAGATGAGCTTGAGAGAGGAATTCAAGAGCATAGAGGTTGAAATACCCAAACCTTCACTTCCTTTCTGAGGAAGTTGATCTTCTTTAATCAATTTGGTCCTCCTGGTAGAGGACCAAAACATTTGCCTCCCCAGCAGAGATCACAGACAAGCTCATCTAGATGTCTGGGCAATTTCCAGGCGGAATATACTCAGCCCAAGTCCTCCATAGAGCCCGTGGCCTTTGGCACCACCAATGTGTGTGTCCCTCTTGGCAAAATTTCCTCTTTTATATATATACACACACACACCTAAAAGCAGTTCAAGGCTAACTCCCTGCCAGTTTGGCTCATATAAAAGAGGGTTAAAATTCTCAGTGAGGAAAACCCAAAATGTGTCCAATTGTATAAAGGATCTTCCCTTGCAAGAAATGGGGAGAAAAGTCAATTCTGTCCCCTTTCTCCTCTTTTGCAAAAGAAATTTAATTGGAAAATAGTATTATAACTCCAAGACCCATTTTCAGGCCATTTTCCCCCAAACTCCAGCTGACTTTGGGACTAGGCAGTGTTATAAAAGAAACATTTTCCTTTTCATAACGCCAGTATACCATATAGAGTAGGAGGTCACATGAAACACCAAGAACTTAATATGTTAAGATTTACCAAATAAAAGCACGTAGCTAGAACCACCATATTGTTATCAACAGGGACAGGTACAAACAGAACCAAGCACACGTTTGCTGATAGAGTCCTGTATCCAAATGATGGTTAGATACTACCTGCATGAGAAACATCATCTCCATCTTCAAAATACTTTGACCTTCTCAGGCCACTTTCTAGATGTATAACAATTAAGGGCTATTTTCAGCAAGTCCACTAAAATTCTTACCAAGTTTTCTTTGCATTTTGGAAAACTTTTGCTTTGCTTTACAATTGCCTAAATGTAGGCCAAGTTTGACTACCATATTTCTTATTTAAACTGCAAATAATTACATAAAATCTGTCCCGTTCCTGCCTTAATTACAACCTTCTTAAATACCTGTTCATCTAGTAACATTGCCCCACCTGTCTTGTTTCTCTCTAATCTCTGCCTTTCGTTAAATCACTCTAAAGACACACAGCTGTGCTTTTTCATCTGTGCTGACCACCCATTAGAAATAGAGGATTTCTCCTAGCTCCCAGTTCACTGATTCTACTCCTTCTATTTCCCATTTATTTATTTTTTAAAATGTTTTTTTATTGTGGTAAAAGTCACATAATATAAAACATACTATTTTAACCATATTTATCTGTACAGTTCAGTGGCACTAAATACATTCATATTGTTGTGCCACTCTCACCATCATCCATCTCCCGAAATTTTCACCTTCCTGAACTGAAACTCTGTCCCCATTAAACACCGACTCCCCATTCCCCTCCCCACCCCTGGTACCTGGCATCTACCGATGTACTTTCTGACTCTATAGATTTGACTATTCTCGGTACCTGGTATAAGTGGAAGCAAACACTTCCACTTAGGTACAGGTATAAGTCTGTACCTAATGTATATTGTAATGCATTTTTTTTTTTTGCGGTACGCGGGCCTCTCACTGCTGTGGCCTCTCCCGTTGCGGAGCACAGGCTCCCGACGCGCAGGCTCAGCAGCCATGGCTCACAGGCTTAGCCGCTCCGTGGCATGTGGGATCTTCCCGGACCGGGGCACGAACCCGTGTCCCCTGCATCGGCAGGCGGACTCTCAACCACTGCGCCACCAGGGAAGCCCAATGTGCCTACTCTATTCCTTAGATTGACTGGTACAATCACATTTTTCTTCCTTTTTTCCTCTTCCTGTTAAAGTAGCAGGTGTACTGTTGACATTCCCCATTTTGGAAAGTTTTTCTCTCAGGATGACCAGAGCAAAATGACACAAAGCAGCTTCAATAAAGTTTTGCTGCTGTCATCCAATAGTTAACCACAATTAGCCAATTCCTACCAAATAAAACAATCAGACATAGATAACGTAGACAAAGACCCCAAAGGCCTGGGACTCTAACCCAGGGTTTGAATATCTCAGCAGCTAAACCCTTCATAAAGTCTCTTTGGGGTGGGCCTACTGACCCACGATCCTGGCCTTGGGAATCCAACCCAAAGTTTTGACCTCTAAGTTGAACAAAATCTCCCCAGGGTGGGCCCCTAACCCACAATCCTGATGAGGTTATTAAATAACTTAGGCACAGGCACATTTTAACGAGGTTACTCACCCAAAAGACCTTTGAAGCAGGAGCTGTTTCTTCTCTCAAAATTGAAAGTAGCACCAAGGAGCCTGGAGTACTGTGGAGGCGGGGGAAGCAGGAACCCAAAAGCCAACCCTCTAGACAAATTCAGTCTGATGGACCACTCAGGGTTGGTGACGAGAGCGCACACTCTGCTGGGGACTATAGTGCCTTGGGCAGGTAGTCACAAGACCTGCCAAAAATTGTTGCCAAAATTGTTACCGAGTGACGGCTTGCTACCCGACACACATAGGAGCCAACACTGTGGCACCAGCTTTTGGGAAAATAAAGTTTTTTCTGTGAGATCGACTGGCAAGGAAACGGAACACAAGGCTCTCAAATATCTCTGTGATCCTGGGTTCAGGGGGAAATTTAAAGGTTTAGGGGAATTTCAAACTTGGAAGCTGATTCGCTAGTCTTGAATCAATCTGTATAAGCTACTCATGCTGCTGGAAGACAGGTTTTCCTTATTGAAGGGCTTCTTACTTTGTAAATGGCTCAGGTGGCAACATTTCTATTCTTTGAGTTCTGTAGACTGAAGATTCTTGGTTCTGAGGTCATCCTGGAGACGTGGGTTCCTATCTTGCAGATGCGCAGTGCTGTCTCTGTAAAATAACTCAAGGTTTGCGTACTCAATCAACCTACTTAAGGAGGCAAAACCAGTTTAAGCTGGTCCATGTTTTATGCACTGTTTCAGGAGCCCCTTTATTCCAGCTTCTGTTTCCTTGATTTATCCCCATCCTCCTTTGAGTACTTCCTAGCTTTCTGGTACAAGACAAAAATCTTTAAAAAATGTCAAAATCATGAAAAACAAGAAAGGAGGGTTCATTGTTCTAGGAGATGAGTCATGACTACCAAAGGCAAGGTACGATTGTTTATAGGATTACAGAATTAAGGG
Organism: Globicephala melas; assembly: GCF_963455315.2. Lineage (NCBI taxonomy): Eukaryota > Metazoa > Chordata > Mammalia > Artiodactyla > Delphinidae > Globicephala > Globicephala melas. Next base: position 73,463,173 of record NC_083328.1, read on the forward strand.
AAAAAGCTCTAAACTTGGACTGTATATTAAACTATATTTCTGCATCAACATTAAATATTATGAGGGTAAAAATGATTAGACATTTTGCAGGAGATCATTTTTTTAATGACATCTACACTAAAGTGTTTGGGCATGAAATACCGTGTTGTTTGTACCATACTCTCAAATGATTTAGGCAAAAATAAAAAGGAAAAAAAATCCAGACACATATTGTAAATAATACACACAGAGACTGAAGGAAGCATGGCTCAGTGTTACCAGCTGGTGACTGAGATAAAGAGGGTATGATATGTGGGTGTTCATTGTGCTACTCTTTAAACTTTTCTGGAGCTGTAACATCTTTCAGAATAATAAGTTGGGGAAAATAAAATAAAATAAAACAAATCAGACAGAGAACAGGAATTGTGGTTGGGGACAAGCCTGTGACCCTCTGCCTGCCCTGTAAAAACAGCTCCTATCGCAGCTGCCTCTGTGTGACATGAGGAATCACACACCATTTGCTTTTACCAACCAAAGGATAGGTCTAGACAGATCTGAAGAGCAATTGTTTCCCTATCATTCAGGAGAAGGATAATAAGGCAAAGAGGGAGAGAGGGAAGAAAAAAAAGGATGGAATGAAGGAGAGATGGAAGGAGGGCAGGAAGGATGGAAGGCAGGAATTTACTGATCAACACATCCGAGGCAGGCCCTGCGATAGATCCGTCTACATTATTCATCTGCTTCTAACAATAACCTTTAAAAGACCAGAAAATCGAGGCTTAGAGAAGTCAAAAACCTGTCCCTTGGCCACAAAATAAAAACTGGTCATCTCAGATGATGATGTCCAGTAAAGAAATACAATTAAACCAATTAGTCATAAGAAGAGAGGGCCAAAAGTTATATGAGCATAGAGATTTCTAAAATCCTGACCATGGTTTATTGTTTTTTGAAAGAAAGCTTTGTAGCAGGAAGAATTGTGTCCTTTAAGCTAAAACATCGGTAAGGACATCTGGACCTCTCACCTAGGCTAAACCTCGGGCCCAGAGGGCAAGTCCAGGAAAACTAAGAGGCTTCCTTCCCTGTTTGAAAAGCTCCTAGGACTGTTAGGATGCACGCAGGTTTCCGCCTTCTACTGTATTACAATGTAGTGGCTGGTGCATGAGAATTAGGATGTTTTGTTTGGGGTGAACGGTGGGGATATGCTCCACCTTTCCCCGGCCCCTCCCCCGCCCCCGCTCCAGGCCACCCGCAGCTGCAGAAGGAAAGGACACGCTCCATAGCGTAACCAGCCTCCCGTGAAGACACTCTCTGATTGCGCTACGGGAGAGAGAGAAGCAAATTAGCCAATTATGGCAGCTCCACTAACGGCTCCGTATTCAGGCAATTCGCTGTCTGCTTCCCACACGGACAAAGAAACTAAGAAAGGGATCAAATCAACATCTCAGAAAGAAACAATATGTTCGATGAATGAATTAAAACGGAAGATCTCTTGATTATTGAAGGCGATTCTCACTCCGAAGTCAAAAGCCTGCAGCACCTTCCCAAAACAAAGTTCCTGTCACTCCTTCAGGAAAATATTTATTCAGGGCCTAAGACGTGTCAAGTGTGACATGAACAAACTGGAGCAAGGAGAACAAGGAGGCTCTTGATCGGTCAAACAGATGCGGCAGATCTGACCCCTCTGTCCATACCTCCTGGGGTCTGGGGTCTCTTGAGATCCAGGTAACAACAGTCTGGGAAGGCAGCGGTTGCCGTGCGTGAAAGCAGACTGAGCAGGTAGAGCCAGTTTGCTGGCAGTTGAAGCCAGCAAGTTGAAGGTGGTGGGTATGACTGTATTTTATCATGTATTTATGTGCGGTATGCGGGCCTCTCACTGTTGTGGCCTCTCCCGTTGTGGAGCACAGGCTCCGGACGCGCAGGCTCAGCGGCCGTGGCTCACGGGTCCAGCCGCTCCGCGGCATGTGGGATCTTCCCGGACCGGGGCACGAACCTGTGTCCCCTGCATCGGCAGGCGAACTCTCAACCACTGCGCCACCAGGGAAGCCCCTGACTGTATTTTAGATGCTCCTTTCTGAGGTTACATCATCCTGAGGGACTCCTGTCCTCCTCTCCCCCCCACGCCCCCATTGCAGTCCTGGACTGGGTGGAGTGACTGACCACTGGCCACCGTGGGGATCAGAAGAGGTGGGTCCTCAGGGTAGGATGAATAGTACACGGAGCTGGACTCTCGCCTTCTTTTTGTGTGTGCTTGACCCTCAAGGACAGGCCTATTTATTACAAACTGTAACACCCCTTTCCTTGTCTGATAGGTGAATTCAACTAGAGTCATGGGTCTGAGATCTTAGAACCACCCAGCGTCCGATTGCCCCCGAGGCAAATAATTTCAGCACCCAGGACAGCTCCTGGCACATAGTGAGCCCTCAAGGCACATCCGTGTAAAGCATGAATTTTTGTCCTAGAACAAAGACCCAGGGGGCTGTTAGTGGATGGAGCGAAGAGGAGGAGAAGTGGTCTTAGTACAGTGGGTTCCGGGCTCACGACCCACTTTTAGTGAAGTGGGTCTGCACGGGGGAGCCCCTGGGAGGGGGGGGCCCAAATTTGATAACAGGGATTTCCACCCAAAAGTCAGGGCTGTACATGAGATGAGACTGCAGTGGTATGTTTGTAAACTGGTGCTTTAGGAAAAAAAAAACCCTGGTTTGCTGATTTCCATGGTGTCTATTCTCTTACCATGGCTGATTCCAAGCCATCAGTTAGTAAAATTCCTGTACATTTCACAGTTGGCTCTCAGAGCTGTCTGTCCTCTGCCCACCACCGAGTATGAGTGATCAGGCGGGTCCCCACTAGGGGGTCTCACAGCAGAGATGGGGGGCACCGTGGGGCTGCGGGTGAGCTTGTACATATCGTCACACAACAGGGGGTGTTCCTTGAAGGAATCACCCACAAAGTCACAAACAATGAGGATCTGGCAGATTCAGGCCAATTAACACTGGAGAAGAGAAGCCAGCAGGGATGAGGATGAAGCAGGCTCTTCAAGAGAGAATGGGGGCTGAGAGGGTTGGGAGAGACCCCTGGGGAGGCTCCAGAAGCCCTTGAGTCTTTCTGAAAATGAGGCTCCTTTGATCAGGCTGCAAAAGCCAGGCCTGGAGGGAAGGATGTCAACCGTGCTGCAGTTTTATCAGAAAAATGATGTAAAAAATTTGTGTTTGATTCATTCTTTGATTACTCTGAGAATTAAGGCACATTTTCCACTATCACCTACACGTCGTTAAATATGAGATAAAAACTTATTTGTCATCGGATTTAGTTTCATTTTTTCTAGACGAGGCCTTTAGTTCAGAAGAGGTGGTTGAGAGCAGGAACTCTGACTGTGCCAATTACTAGCTGGGCAGCCTTCCTGTGCCTCAGTATCCTTACCTGTAAATGGGGATAATAGCACCAGTATCCATGGTGCGGAAGATTGAGCAATTCAACATGGGTAGGTTACTGAGAATAGCGCTTGGCCGAAAGTAAATCCCAGATACATATTTGTTAAATTACAAAACATTTGCTATGAAGCTTTGATACCTAATTTAATTGGATTTGCCTCAAATGGCTTTTTATCTGTTTGGATTGTCCTCAGCTAATAAAGACCTCATGTCATTACATGTGGTCTTTGCGGGGAAAGAAACACACTGTGGTGTCATGAGAGGAGCTTCGGGGGAACTGACCTGGTCCCTGGGCCAGGATGCGGGGATAATGACAGACACAGAAGAATCCCTCAAGGAGGTGACATTTCATCTGAGACATGACAGGTGAGCTGCAGGTAACTAGGTGAGGAATTGGGGTGGGGGTGGGGAAACATTCCAGTAGGAGGGAACAGCATGTGCAAAGGCCCCGAGGTGCTGGGAGCCTGGTATGTCCAAGGCCGGGACCCAGTGAACACAGAGGTGAGTGGTGGGAGGTGGGACTGGTGAGGGGCAGGGGCCTGGGAGTTTGGGCTCCATCCTAAGGGCTGTGGGCAGCTTCTGGAAGGTTTGAAACAGGGGTGTGACTGGGGTCAGATTTGCCTCTTCGGATGTTTCCAGTTGTAACGGGAAGTTCTCCTTGTCTAGGGCTGTTCTTTTCCACCTCATTCCCCACCACAGCCAGCTTCATGGCTCAGAACCTGGGTGGGATGGCAGACCTCAGTTTTAGGACCTTGGTCACAACTCAGGAGAAAATCAGAGAGATGGTCAGGAAATATGCAGAAAGGAGCTCTGGCGTGGCCAGCAGGGATCTCAGAGTCAGTCAGCAATGTATCTTGTTCTGGGACTGAGCCTGACGCAGGGCTTTGAGGAGAAGCCTCAGGACCACCTGGAATCACAGGGACCATGGTTGGGGGGACCGGCGAAAGGGTCAGAATGGAAGCCCCCAGCTTTGGGAGTGTCGGCTGGCGAGCACCAGCTGGCCGGGAGGTTTAGATCCCACTAAACTGCAGGTCTGCGTGGGGAGCAGGGAGACACAGGTGCATCTCTGTGCAAATACCTTCAGTGCCCATGCTTTACATCCCTGCAAAGTGTAAAATTATTAAAATTCCTCGAGCGGATAAACCCAAGCCTCTCTGTTTCATCTGTGCTTATTGTGGTCTGGATTAACTATTTCATCAATTAACACAAGTAGCATTTGGAGTAAAAAAATAGAGAATTAACTAAAAATAGGTGAAGCAGTGGAATTCCATCACAAGGACGTTTATGAATAATTAACGGGCCGACGCAGGGCTGTTTGTCAGCGACACCCTCCCCCTCAGCCTGTCGCTTTTCCCTTCGTGGCACAGGCAAGACTTTGTTTTCTAGCATGAAGAGTCTCTTAATTAAATCTCATTTGTCAAGAGGCGAGATGTATTTGTGTTTCCTCCGGCTCCCATTGTTATAAACTTTGCAATGTTATTTCTGAAAAATGCTCCTTTTCGGCTTGAAAGAGCTGAGTTGTTGCTTTTTCTCTCTTCCACTGTAAAGAGGAAACGCTACAAGTTCTTTGTCGGGTAATCAGTTATCCTCCTTAAAGGATCCCTGAAGTCATCATCTGAAAATTACAGCTTCTGGAAAACAATGAAACGCCCACTTTAGCATATTGTCACGTCAGAGTGATTTTGCCTCCCCCTCAGGGTCATAAAGCCTGTCAGTTATGTTCATGGCCTCTGGCTGTAGATGTGGTCACTTCTGCCTGCCACTTCTGGGGTTTCGATGTTGATGCTGTATCTCTCTTAGCTTCTCAGAAGCCCTGTAATGATGCCCCAATTAGAAACGCATCCTTCTCTTTCTCCATCTCACTCTAGTTGCTCTAATTTATGTCTCTCGACAGTACTCCCACCATGTGTGTCATCTGCACCTCTGTGTGGAGTAGGAAGGTCTCAAGCTCAAGGTCCCTGGCGGGTAAACAACAATCAAAACAATTTCAAGTTCACGGACATCCTCTGCAATCAACATCAACTGCTCCATCAGGAAAACAGGACCTCGTATTGTTGGTGAGTAGCAGGTAGTTCACGAGCTTGTCAGCATGACCCACGGCCCCTGATCTGTATCAATATGAAATAAGAACGCATTTAAGAGGTGTCAGGAAAACATGGCACGTGCCCCCCTCCCATTTGACATCGATTCATTCATGTATGAAACTGAGTCTTTGTGATGGTGAAGCATTAAGGATCCTGTGTGGTCAGATTAATATCATGGAACCAGAGAGCGGAAGCAGGTTATTAAATGTCCCCTACTTTGCCTTCCTTCCAACGGGCAGAAGAAAACAAACAGAAGGCTTAGATGCAAATGTGGATTTATGTCCAAGGATTCACGAAAGCAGCATAGACTGAGAAAGGGAAAGCAGGGTAGATGCCCCAGATAATTCAGGTTAAAAAGACTTTTACTGGAAGCATCATAGTCATCCAGGCGCAGCTTGTTGATTCTGCCATAGTTTCTCCATCCTTTCTTCTTGTGGAAGAACCACAGGGACATGCCAATGTTTAGTGGAAATGTGGAAGCATCATTGAAATTCCTTGAGCCAAGGGCAGGTGTTCAGGTCTCAGCCCCTGCCACCACCTGTGGTTTCACTTCCCTGCTGGCCCATGGAATTATTCACATAACTCAATAACATCCTCCCATGGGAACCAGGGACAACCTCACCCTCTTGTTACTATAAAGCCTGCGTCCCACAGCCCCTGCTTGTTCACTCTGTTCCCAGGTGCAGCCCCCACGTGGCTCTGCTTGACGTGGAGTGTCCTGCCTCCTGGGCTTTGAGTATATGTGACTAATAAACTGCTGTCAGGCTCCTCTGTCCAGTGTCCGGTGTTGTGTGTTTAGCTATTTCACCAGTTTAGGGTGGGGGATCTCTCCCTCACTGATGGGGTGAATAGGAGGTGATAGGACACCTGTGGACCTTCAATAAGCCAGTTTCTACAGTGGGAGACGGTAGGGCTGAAAATACCTGAGACGACACGTAACACGTATCTGATACACATCCCTTACATTTTGTGTCGTCGTTTGCCACTTTCTTTCTACTTGACAATATGCTTTTAAGGGCAGATGTTTGAATTGTATGTTTTATTGCTGCATCTCAAGCACTTGCAGGATTTCTAGCACATAGTAGACCTTCAATAAATATCTATGAAATGAATAAATGAACAAACTAATGCAGTTACCAAACAACCTTGGCTGGGAACGAATAAGGACATGGTTCTTGATGTTAGACCTTGTGGGGGAAAATGACCAGAATGTCTTCCGTTTATCATTGCCTTGAAAAAGGCAGTGTGGAGGCAGGACCTCAGGTCTTTGTTGAACTGCAGCTGCTAACCCTCCTCTGTATCTTGCCTCCCTGTGTGGAGGTGGTGCGGACAGGTGGATGGGGGACAGGGTGATCTTTCCCCTCCTTTCTCCCCTCCCTGTCGCCCCCTCTCCCAGCCTCCTCACTCACCTTGGGGAGAGACTTTCATAGCTGCTGCCGTTGATACTTCTCTTAAGCACACCCCAGCTCTTCCACTGAGCCCAGGCTGCTGCTTCACAGTAGGAATGAGGACGCACAGCGTTAAATTGTTGTTAGTATTGTTATTATTTTTTTGCGGTACGCGGGCCTCTCACTGCTGTGGCCTCTCCCGTTGCAGAGCACAGGCTTCGGACGCGCAGGCTCAGCAGCCATGGCTCACAGACCCAGCCGCTCCGCGGCATGTGGGATCTTCCCGGACCGGGGCACGAACCCGCGTCCCCTGCATCGGCAGGCGTACTCTCAACGACTGCGCCCCCAGGAAAGCCCCGAGACGGTAGCTTTTTAATTTTCTAAATGAAAAATCGTTTTTACTATGAAAGTGATAAATATTCATTGTAAAAAGAAATAACCCCACGAGTACATTGTAGCATTTCAGTTGGAGTCAAGAGTCCCGAGAGCTGCCTTTTCCATAAACACCATGTGTCCCCTGCCCCCCGGTGCCCCTATAGGGGAAGCTCACATGAGCCCGGCACCCAAGGCTCACCGTGGTCCTGTCCCAAGTGGCACAGGGATCATTTCTGGCTGCCCACAATTGGATCCCCTCGCTGAAGCTCCAATCGTCCTTTTGGGAATCACTCCTCCCCCAGGTAAGAGGGGTGCGGGATAGCCCCTGGTGACACGTCCTATCACGAAAGCTAAGGGTCGAGGTCCTCCCTCTCCACCCGGCTTTCCTGAGGGGTGGGCGCTGGTCTAAGTCTGGCCCCTACACGCTCTTTCCTGAACTCTGTTTTGAGCAAGTGACGGAAAGAAGAGGGATCGGAGGAGGTCACTTTCCCAGGCAGCGTCCTGATCAGCCCGTTCTGGTGCGAGATGGTCCTTCTTAGCCCCACGGAGTCCTGTGGTTTCCGCCTGGTCCTCTGCGTCTCTTCTAGTCTGTGGGGCTCAAGATCCCGCAGGGAAAGCCCACTGTGCTCACGTCACCCACGTGGGTCACTACGGCTCCCAGCCAAGAGCCTTGACTGCCCCCGGCCCGTCTGGCCATCCGGGTGAGAACACTCTCGCCACCCACCCTCCTGCTGCCAGAAGAAACGGTAACCCTCCGGTGCCACCTCTTACCAGCAACCCTCCACTGAAACTCTGAGATCTTGTCTCCATGGGAGAAAACAAGGGGACTTGTTGAGGTAACTTCTGGTGGAGCAGGGCAGACATCCAGTCAGACCAGCTGGACCTAAGGCAGGGGATGCATTGCCCGGACACAGGCCATCTGCAGGAAGAGGGAAGCAGGAGGTGGGGCCCAGGCTCAGGAGGGCAGGACCGAGTCCTTGCAGGCCATCAGGATACCACGTGGCCCGTCTGTCCCTTGTCCTGGAGCCACACATCCTCTCTGGTCATCCACTTCATTACTCTTCTTTCTGTCCCTCTGAGGACATGGCTGGAAATGGTGGTCCCATGGTAACCCAATGTATGTCTCCTTAGTTCAGTGACCTCAAACAGATTCTGATTGGTCCTGACCAGGTCAGGAGCTCTGCCCTCATCCAGTCAGCCCTGGGCAGGAGTTTGGGTCAAGCATGGCTGTTGGAGGTGACCCCTGTGAATGTGTGGAGAAGGATGCCAGGGCTGGGCTTGTGCCTCAAAGCCTGGTCACCTCAGAGCCCTAAGGTGTGTGCCAGTCCTGGGGATGACATGTGGGTCATCGACACACAGACCTCCCTCACCAATCAGGTGAACGGATTAACCTTCCCTCCTATCAGTGGAATCTACAAGATTACTTTTTAATAAATGGTCTCTTTGGAAAATGCTCAGAGGAGAAAGATGATCTCTGGTTCTTACAGTGAAAGTCTGTTTCCCTTTGAGATAAGGACTGATTTGTAACACCTGTCATAAACCATTAATTTTACTTTTGTGGGAAGAACTCCAGAAGAATTTCTCTTTCAGAAGCCTATCGAATTATCAGTGGTTTTGAGCAACAGTTTCCTAAGCAGTGGGTCTGTCTAACCCTCAATAATGTGAGAAGTTTCAAAAATAATTTGATTCCCTCCCCTCTACTTCCCCGCTGGGCTGGCGATGCCCCCTTAGCTGCTGCATCTTGGGATGTCAGTGTGGGTGACTTGGGGATGGAGACAGCAGCTCTATATCAACCAGCGTGGACACAGGTGTGTCCCCCAGCAGGGACCTGGGGACCCTGTGCCCAAGCTGTCAGGGGTCTGTCTGGGGTCTGAGTATAATGATGCTGAAGGTGCCATGAGTCTCCCGTCAGGCTTCCAGGGCAGCTCAGACACTCTCTCTGGGCCAATCCCACCCCTACCCCTGAGAGTGGCCATAACATGTCTGCCCACACCCCTGTCTTTGTCACACAGTGGGGCTGACCAGTCAGCATGACACTGACCACAGCTTGGAGCTGTGGGTTGACTCTTTCAGATTATTTAAACAGACTATCATGTCGTTTGCAAACAAGGACAGTTTTATTTCTTCTTTCCAATTTGCATACCTGTTATTTCATTTTCTTGTCTTATTGGATAAGCTAAGATTTCTGAATGGGGATCTCTGCAGAGCACAGCAAGTGCAAAGCTTCTGAGTTGGGTTGAGTCTGTTCTGTTTGAGGAACTGTGATAAGGCTAGTGGGCAGCAGCCTGGCAGCAGAGAGGAGAAGGTGGGGCCAGACCACCCTGGGCGTAGTAAGTTGGTGGAGAGTTGGGATGTGCTAGGGCAATGGGAAAGTATTAAAGGATTTTAGGGAAGAGAGTAACATTCAGGGATACTGCGTATTCTGGGACTCAGTAAATTCATAGTTTAAATGTTAAGAAGGTATTTGTATTTGCAGAGACAAATGAGATTGTTTTATAACTGTGTGAGAAAATCATGTAAAAAGTATTCAACCCTATTTTTTTTCTTTTCTTTCTGTCTTTCCTTTTTTTTTTGGTCACACAGCATGTGGGATCTTAGTTCCCCGACCAGGGTTCGAACCCACACCCGTTGCTTTGGAAGCATGGCATCTTAACCACTGGACTGCCAGGGAAGTCCCTCAACCCTATTTTCTAAAGGCTGTTCAAAATGATAGATTTACTTCTCAAATTCATGACAGTTATGCATTCTAAAGCTGACAGAGAGCAGAAAATTTACCAAGTGGCATGAATATGTTAGAGATATTGATTTAAAACCAAACCACCAATTTTTACACTTTCCAAAGGAATTCAACTGCTGGGTTTCTTTCTCAAACACAAATAGAGAATGTTAATGAATGCTTTGAACATTCCTTTCCTCAAATCATTTTATAAGCTTTGATAGAATTTTAATTGAAAATGAAATATCAATTATTAAAAGACCTGTATATTTTATGAAAGGTCTTATATTTTGCAGAAACTGCTAAGAATATTGTGCTTTTTACCTGGTGGCTGTTGGCAACTTTAAATAACTTTTTTTCCTTCTGATTTTAAAAGACTTGTTCATTCTAGAAAATTTGGAAAATTACTCTAAAGGAGAAAATGAAAACCAACATGATTGTACCACTCATATGTCACCACTGCTGCCATCTTGACTTATCTCTTACTCAAGTTTTTTCTCTGAATATGAGTGTATATGTGACAAGAGCTTAACATAGTTTTTTTTTTTAATTTTTATTTTATATTGTAGTGTAGTTGATTAACAGCATTGTGTTAGTTTTTGGTGTACAGCAAAGTGATTCAGTTATACATATACATGTATCTATTCTTTTTCAACTTATTTTCCCATTTAGGTTATTACAGAATATTGAGCAGAGTTCCGTGTGCTATACGGTAGGTCCTTGTTGGTTATCTATTTTATTTTAACCAAACTATTTTATTTCTTTTTTCTTTCTTTTTTAAAATTGGGGTATAGCTGTTTTCCAATGTTGTATTAGTTTCTACTGTACAGCAAAGTGAAGTAGAGTTCCCTGGGCTATACAGCACATTCTCATTAGTTATCTATGTTATACATATTAGTGTATATATGTTAATCCCAATCTCCCAATTCATCTCCCCCCCTTTCCACTCTTGGTGTCCATACATTTGTTCTCTACATCTGTGTCTCTATTTCTGCCTTGCAAACTGGTTCATCTGTACCATTTCATAGTTTTATAACCTGCTTTTTTTTCACTTCATGTGATACCATGAGCATTTTCTATGCTATTAAAAACTTCTTATAAACATATTATACTATTATCCTTCAACATTCCCTTATCTAGACAATTTATGCAATCTTCTCCATTCTTATTTTGTTGGACGCTTGTGTTGTTTCCTTTTGCTGTTAAAATTTACGTTGCAGTAAAACATCTTACTGAGTAACTTCTGTTCACATTTATGAATTGTTCCTTAAAATAAAGTCTTATGTGTACAATGAGTGCATCTGGAGTTAGTGCTTTTTAAAAAGCTCTTGATATGGCCACCAAATTGTTTTTGGAGACACTGGGACTGAGAGCCCCCGCTGGTGGGCATTCTGTGTCCATGTGGCTGTGTCCTCACAGGCACAGAGTAGTACGTGTTGAAAAGCATTTGTGCAAGTCCAATTTACTGTGCTTTGTTGTTCTTTAATTTACGGAGAATTCATTGCTGGGACCCGCTAGTCCTGGGTTCCACCTTCTCAGGGTTGGATGGAACCGCCTTCGAACCAATGAGGAAACCAAGTCGCTGCCTGACTGAGTGTCATTTGTGCCCCAGCAGCTCCCTCTGACGAGGAACTCCAGCACTTGGAGAAGAATTGCGTCAGTGACCCAGAGTGTGGACAGGAGCTTCTCTGACCAGAATCCAAACCCGCTCCCTGATGGGAGGCCAAGGATTTCAGCTCTGGTGCTTGGTCGCCCAGAGTGGGGACGCCCGTCAGCATGTGGCCAGTGGGCACCCCGGAGACACCCCTCTCGCCCGTTCCAGCCTCTCGAGGTCGGGGCTCCTGTGGACACAGGCTCCACTACTGTGCACTGTGACAGGTGCTCCCTAGCGCCGTGTCCTCCTGGCGCCCCGTCTTCTGACACCTCATCAGTCCCTCTGGGTGCCAGGCCTTACCGACTGCTTCGCCCTGGAGGCCAGTCCCGGAGCCTATTTCACGGCTCATTCAAAAGGAAAGCGAGGAGGCCTTTTCCATTTCATCTGTTAAATGATTTAATTCACGAGGGACTTGGTCACCACGGATCCCAGCACGGCCCGGTTCCCGGGTCTCATGGAACCGCACCAACCGCACCAAGCTCTGCGCTGGGCCCCAGCAGAAGCCGCGCGGCCGGGCCCTGGGGGACACCTGGTCGGGGGACTGGGGCTGGGAGGGGAGGGCAGCAGAGTGTGTCTGATCGTTCGATGCAGCTGACGTGTGAAGTGACACCCACAGTGATGGGATCCAATCCCTCCTGAAGGTGGGGCCCCATGGAAACACATCTGATAAATGTCTACTTAAATATTACGAGGCAGCATTATTCCCGGAGCAGTTTTAGCCCCAGAGGACTTCAAGCTCCTGACCTCGTTCACGCCCACGTTCACAGGCGTCACCGCCCTCCCCTTCCCACAACCTCCTGCTCCTTGTGGGGGTCGTGAGGACAGCCTGGCCAGCCCGCAGGTCACAACAGGTGACACAGGGCGTGGGCGGGAGAGCGGGGGCTGGTCTGCTGGAGGGAGAGTCGAGGCAGGGGAACAGAAGCCACGACCTGAGTCAACACACGGAGGCCTGAGTGGGGGCCCCGCCCGGCCTGTCCCACGGTCCCCAAGGTCCCCATGGTGGTCTCCCAACGGGGGTCCCTCCTGAAGCTCTTGATGAGGGTGTTGAGGTCCTGGGGTTCCTTGGAGGTGCTCCGTCATCCGAGATGTGCCAGGAAGGCCCCTTGGGGACCTGAAGACTCGGGAACCTGTCCTGGTGAAAGGTGGTGGTTGAGTCACTCGGGATCTGAGGTTGCAGGTTGGATTCTGAGGCCAGGACAAGAGGAACTGACTAGAAGGAAACGGGGAAGCAGAGAACCGGGCCTCGGAGGAGCCAGGGCGTCCTTGGGGTCTGGGCCGCAGGAGGAGACGGGCAGACAGGTAGGAATCGGGGTGAATTAGATCCTCCGAGGAGGATGGACGGGCCCTTATCCATAGGAGGGAACAGGGCCATTGCACCAACGCCCACTCCAGGAGCTGGTCCCCAGCCAGATTCTACCCTCTACAACCTTGTCAGGGAACCATTGAGTAAAGCAGGTCAAAGCTGGTGGGACCTCAGGGGTCATTTCATCACAGTTCTCATCCCATAGGCGGCAGCAGCAGCCCTGAGGCCCAGGCGTGACGTGGCCTGGGCAGGTAGCAGGAGCAGAAGCGGCACTAGAGTCCTGGTCACTCCTGGGTGGCCCAACCCCCTGAATGCTACACCGTGGTCCTCCCGAGACAGAGGAGGGCGTTCAGCCACTGAACCAACAGTAACACAATCATGTTGTGTCCTAAAGGGGAAACAAGAAAAAGCAAGTAATTGCTGTATTCCATCGTTACTGGGGCTTCGATGAAGACAGATTCAAAAGGAGGAAAGGTAACATTTTTACTGAAGTACAGAAAAGCCCGAGGGGGTGTGGGAAGCTAATTGGGCCACCCTTCCGTCTTCACGGCTATCTTCACATCAGGCCACATCTAACTAACCCCCCGGGATGACGGTAAATGCTACTTGCAGGCCCTCAAAGAATTGGTAATTTCCATGTCACTTTATAAATCCTCAAAGTGTATGTACACTTGTTTCCTCCAGCCATTCATTTCACAAATGTTTATTGAACACCTACTGTGTGTTGGACCCTGAACGGGGCTGGGGGTTGTTCAGCAGTGAGCGAGGCAGGAAGGTCCCTCTCCAAACGGAGCTGATGTCCTCATGGGGGTTCAGCGAGAACAAGCAAGTGCATGAAGGAGTGAACCAGAGAAAGTCAGGGAGCGATGAGCGCGTTGAGGAATCGAAACCACGGCGCGTGATTGGGGGAGGGGGCGTCACGCCGGATCCCGAGGTGGGGAGCGGGCTCTCTGCGGAGCTGGATGTGAGCTGAGCCCCAGACGATGGAGAGGAGCTGCCTGGGGAGGTCTGGGCGGGGAGGGCTCAGGCAGAGCGGAGCGGGAGCAAGATGCCGCAGCCTCTAAATCGGCAGCACGTGGCTCTGGGGCAGCAGCCGCCGCGCAGCTGGCCCTGCTGTTCCGCCCGTGTCTCTGCCCCTGTGCACGGAGGGCGTCACCGTGACGGCCAGTTTGCTGCCAACTCAGGCCCCGGGCACGAGGCCGTCCCACTGGATAACTGTATTTCTTAATCTCTCCCTTCAGCAAATGGAGGGACGTGGACTCTGGAACTTCACCCCTTTAATCAACAAGTTCTTCCAGGTCTCAGGGGTTTGTCCTTCAGGTATGATTTTCTTCATTCATTCATGCATTCACTCACTCATTCCACAGATGTTTATGAAGTGTCCGCTGCGTGTCTGACCTGTTCTGAGCACTGGGAACAAAGCCGTGAACAAGACGGAAAGATCCCTCCCTACAGGATCCGTACGTCCTAACACAGCGGGACGAACGCCGACGTCAACTGGTAAAAGGGATGGTGTCAGTGCTGGTCCGTGCTTTGGCGAGAAGTGAAGCAGGGAGGGGGACCCTGAGTGTGGAGGATGCAGTAGGGGTGTTATGTTTAAAGTGGGGTGAGGGAGGCCCCCTGAGAAAGCGACAGAGAGGGAGCAGCCCTAAGACTACCTGGGGGAGGAGGTTTCGTGCAAAGGCCCTGGGGTGGGCGTGGAGCTGGACCTCCAGGCTCAGCAAGGCGGTCAGTATAACCAGACAGGAGAGAGGAAGGGGTCGAGGGGAAGGGGAGTCAGAGCGGTGAGGAGGGGCCGAGTCAGAAAGGCCCCAAGGTGGGTGTAAGGACTTGGCTTCTACGCTGAGTCAGGGGAAAGCAGAGGGTTTAGATCAGAGGAGTGACAGCATCTGGCTTCTTAATTTCTGCCACCGTTGTCTCAGTAGAACTCACTTCTTGAACGAGACTTGGCTTTAGCTGTCCCAGAGCCCCGGGGCTGGGCTCCGGCGTGGCGGCTGACACACCCACTCCGAGGCCCGCTCTGCCCGGGTCTCTCGTTTGTGGCATTTCTCACGTTCACCCCCTCCCGAGTCTGGCCCACGTATGGGCCTCATTACACCTGGCACAGAGAACGAGGCTCAGCAAACGGCTCAGGAAGCATCTTTTTAAAGGTTAATGGTCACTGGCGAGGGAAGGGAGGGCCACTGAGCATCTACGCCTCTTTGATGATGTGGATTTTCCAGTTAAGTGAAAATGAGAGTCACGTCTCCTTACAGGTACCTGGTCTGATTACCAAGCAGCCAAGGAGGCCTCGGGGTGTCTTGGAGGCTGGAACCAGCAGCCCGGGGTGAGCTACGAGCGCTTTACATGAGCTGCTCCCAGGTGAGAGGTCGGGGTCAGGCCCCCCCAGCCCCCCGCCGGCTCCACCCAGGTGAGCCCTGAGCTGCTCCCAGGTGAGCCCTGTGTGTGTGGAGAGGCGGATCTGGAGGATCCCACGCTCAGGCCGGTAAGCTCCGGGAGGGCAGGGATCGGGTCTCTTCTCGGATTCATGGCGCATGGTGCCTGGCTCCTCTGACCACTGGGAGGGGACAGGCGAGGCCAGAGGCTGGAGACGGCGGTGGCCGTGAAGGTAGGAACCCCAAGGGCTCGGGGAGGAGGTGGAGGTGCCGCTGGGGTGAGGCTGGGGCAGGTGTGGGGGGCGGCGGGCTAGGGGCGGCCCCATGTCGTTACCTTCTCCCCTGCATCTTTGGGTTAGAAATACCTCGTTGGGTGCAGAAGGCGTTGATTAGGAAGGACTTTCCCCTCCCTACAATGAAGGCTCCTGTGACCATCTTGCTTTACAAAAAGTATTTCACAGATGGACGTGTGAATGAATAAATGAACGAATGAATGAGAATCAGCTGGTCTGATTCTCAGTAGATGTAGAAGCAAATTATGGCCACTTGACGCAGGAGGATATTCAAGGGAACTGGCTCTTTCCTGAGGACAAGGGCGGGCTATTTCCTGTCCGGGCCTCAGTTTCCCTGTGGGTAAAATGAAAGGGTATCTAAGTAATCTTAAAGGACATCTCAGGAGATAAGCACGAGAGACTAGGCTGTGTGTCTTGCAACGTCCTAAAGGGAACGTGGGGAAAATCCTATTACTCAGCGGTGGGAGGGGCACCCACTGGGACTCTCACCTGGAGCAGGTGGGCCTTGGAATCCTTCCTCATTGGTTTCTTCCCTCACCTTGGCCTCCCGGCCCCTGCCTGACTCTCCAACCCCACCTTTCTACCAAGTAGGTTAGAGCCTCAGTGAGCATGACAGGGACCTCAAATTACAGTGGCTTCAATAAGACAGTTTATTTCTTTTTTGCATGAAATCCAAGCCCGTAGGGTGATTCTTCTCTGTAGTTTTCAGGGTCTCAGGCTCCTTCCACCTTGCTGCTCTGTCACCCTTGGGGTGTGGCTTCTCCCACAAGGTGGATCACATCCCAGTGTCTGGCCAGCAGGGAGGGGCAGAGGGGACAGATGGGCACAAGCCTTCCCTTTAAGGGTGGGGCCCAGCAGCTGAGCACACAGTTCTCTTTCCCACTGGCCACAGCCCAGTCGCATGACCACCCCTGACTGCAAAGGGGGCTGAGAAGTGCAGTCTTCATTCTGCCCGGCTGTGTGCCCAGAAAACAGGCTGTTACTGGGAGGGGACAGTGGATGCTGGGAGACAGTATCCCAGTTGGCTCACACTGCTCCGGCCTGCGGTGACCAACTGTCCTGCTTTGCTGAGGCATTTCTCTGGACACAGAACTTGCAGTGCTAGACCTGGGATAGTCATAGGAGGAATTGTCCACGCTGGCTTCTTTTCTTATCCCCAAACGGGCCCAGCACGTTCCTGCCTCAGGGCCTTTGCATGTGCTGTTACCTCTGTCTGGAACACACTTTCCACAACTCTTTCCATTCAGAAAGGATTACTGGGTGCCCACCTCATGTATGAGCCGCTGTTCTAAACACTACATGCCAGGCGCAGAGTGAAAATTCCAACCATGCTTTTAACATAACAAGGATAATTCTTTCTACTCCTCCCTGGTCACTTTTGTTTCCAAATCTCCGTGGCTTAGTAATTTTTATTACCTGCAGCTCAGAAAGGAACACCTCCTTCCCTAAGGCTCTGGCTGGGCTCTCACACAGTCTGATAAATCTTATGTTAATAATAACCCGAAAGAAGAACATGTATTAACTTCTAAGATTATGATCTAGGAAACAAGGATTTTGAAGAGATGTGTAAGCCTAATCAAAGGCAATGTGGGGTGGAGAAAGTTTTATTAAATAGAACCACACCTCTTGGGTGGGCTCATTGGTACAGTCTTTCCGGAGGGCAGTTTGGCACTATATGTAGCAACTGCAACTGCAAATGCACAACTTCGGGCCCCAAAGTCCATTTATAGGAATTTATCCCAATGAAATAATGAGAAAAATATGCAAAGGTGGGTCTCTAAGGACTTCTGCAAGAGGAAAAAGTATAAAAGCCTAAATGTCTGAGGCTGGGAAGCACGGATTGCTCTCCTCTGCCCTGACACCAACAGGCGCTTCAGATGAGGAACGGAGGCAGAGAGAGTTTAAGCAACTTACCCAAGGTCACACAGCAGGCAGTGGCAGAGCTGGATTTGAACCAGGGAGGTGACTCCAGAGCCCATACTGTTCCCCAGTCGGCTCTGCCACCTCCTGGGCCGCAAAAGGGAATGAGAACGTCTTCCCGGGAATAATATCGAGATTTCTCTGGGAGGTGAGAGGATGACGCAAAGTCTGAAGTGTGGGACCTGGACCCAGGCTGTGGGACCCAGAACACCCAGAGCAGGCGGGAGGCCTGTGGTGGCCGAGAGTGCTGGCTGTCCCCAGGTGGCCAGGGTGGAACAGCTCCGCTAGCCCCTTCCCGGGGTGAGGGCTGTGTTATTGGCTCCCCCCTAATCCTCCAAGCCTGCAGCCCAGCCCCAGGCCTCCAAACCCAAGACCACCCAGTTGAGACTGGAAGGAAACCTTCCCTTGTAAGTGGAATCAGGTGAAATCTGGCTGTAAATTAGTCTCAGAAACCAAAAGGCTGTGTGACAAGCATGGCCAGTGTGGCTGTCACCGTCACCTGCATGGAAATGACGGAGATGAGAGGGACAGCGTCTGTCCAGAGGGGAGCTAGAGGAGGGAATGTCGTGGACGATGGAAGGAGGACAGGCCTGCCCCCAGCAGACATGTCGTCTGCAGAGAACTGGCCCGGGACGGGGAGATGCCCCCGCGGTGGGCAGCATGTGGTTTGAGGCCGGAACGTCGGACGCACAGGAGCGATTGGTGGTCTCCTGGGAGCTGGGGGGGGGCATCTTGGCCAGGTGGTGGGCTCCTCAGAGGCTCAGCCCCTTTGTGTGTGGGGGTGATGGCCCTCTGCCCTGTCCTTCTGAAGGTGGCCATAAGGGAGGGAAGCCAAAGAGCTCAGCGTTGGACAGGCTGGGAAGCGAATCCCACTTCCCACCAGGCCAGTGACTCTGAGCCTCAGTTTCTCCAGCTGTTGAGTGGGGCTAATATCAACCTATATGGACTGCCTGCTGGTGCGAGGCCCTAGTTAAGCATCTTTAATTCCTAGGGGCAGCCTCATTTACAGCTGAGAAAACAGAGGCACAGAGAGGTTAAGTCACTTACCTGGGGTCACACAGATGCTATCTGTGGTTAGGACTCCAGACTAGCGGGGATCAAATGGAGCCCTCGGCACCGTGCTGGTGGCCTGGCAGGTGCTCGGGAACGTCAGGTGCTGTTTGCGATCCTATCAGTGCTGCTGCCACCAAGAGTGCCAGGAGTGAGACCACCATATCTGCCTCTGAGGGCCGTCGCGAGCAGGAAGCGAGGTGACGCACGTAGGACCCAGGGCACTGGCTGCGGCCAAGTCAGCTGCCGGCGACCCCGTGGCAGCAGCAGGAGCAGCTCTGGGTGAGGGTGTTGCGGCGGCTCCTGCCTGTCCTCCGGGCCGAGGGCTTGCCTGCCAGCTCCTCGGAGCCTGGTCCCCAGTGCGGGTCCGGGGGGTGGTCTGGGGTTCTTGGGAAGGGGCGGGCGGGCCCAGCTCAGGCCTCCCTCGGGGGCCTGTCCGCCACAGCCATGCTGGGGGGCTGCTCCTGGTGGGCTCGGGAGGATGCCGGGCTGAGCGGCCACAGGCCAAGTTCCTGCCGTCCGGCCTGTGCCCCCAACCCCAGCCCCCCGGACTTGCAGGCTGCTGGGCAAACACTGGAGGGGGTGACTTCTCAGGCTCTAGTGGGCACGGCCCTCCTCCTGCCCCCATCCCCAGCCTCACTGTGGGACAAAGGGCATCTGGTCCAACACACCCACCACCGGATGTTTCCTGGTACAGAGTGTATCAAATTGCAGGTTGTGATGCATGAGTGGGTCTTGAAATCCATTTAGAGGGCGGAGCCCTGCGCTTAAACTCTGCAATAGACCAGAATAGAATAGATGAGGAAATATCAGAGCGCGTGGTGTGCACTGAAGGGGTGTCTGGGGAAACTTCTGCCTGGTTTTCACAGAAATAGGCGTGTGTGTAACACCGTGTGACGTGTGTTTCTTACTGCGGTTGCGTTAAAAAATGGTTGACAGACTGTCTCATGGCCTTCGTGGCACACAAAGTGTGACACTTGTGTGAGTAAGTGTGACACTTAGTCACGCCGGGGCCCAGCAGGTCTGCGCTCTGTTGATTTCGGGGAGGAGACTGTAAGGCCGGGAGCATGAAGGTGGGAGAGAACGGGTCTCCCAGGGCTGGTGCAGCGATGATTCCCGGGCCGCCCCCGCTCCTTCCCGCCCTGGCTAAGCCGCTCTGCCCCGTTGTCACTTCTCTGCAGCCCGTGTCCCCGCGTTCTGCTCTTCCCAGCGCCCATCAGGTCAGATGTTACCACGGTGACTTCCGGCTCTTGTTTCTCTTCTGTGAGCCTCCCTGGAGCGCCGGCTCCCCCAGCACGGGAGCCCGTTTCCCGATGCACCCCAGCTCGAGCCCAGCGTGGTGCACAGTAGGGACTCACCTGTTGGGAGGATGTCTGGGGTGGGGGGAGGTCTGCCGCGCAGGGGTGAGCCCCAGAGAGCAGCACGACAGGAGGAGGGGCTCCTCTTTCCGAAAGTCCCCGAGTCCCCTGGACCCGCCCACCACGTGCCCCCTGCCTGGCTTCCTGCAGCCGCCCCTGCGTCGCCCCTGAGGGTCCCAGCTGCCAGGCTGGGCTGTGTGGGAGCCCCAGAGACCGGAGGGGCTGGAAATGAACGCCCCGGGGGGCCCAGGCCTGATGGAGTTGGGGCCGCGCCCGGCTCTCTTGGCTGCGGTGCCTGTTTGTGCTGCGCGCTCCCCAGCGGGACGGGCCTCTGGTTTCTCACGGACGTAACTTGCTGGAGGTGGGCACACGCCCCTTCCCAAGAACCTCAGGCCCATCTTCTGACTGCGCTCTGGGGCTGGACTCCACGGGCTGCAGACACCCCTCGGCTGGTTGCCAGAGGAACAGGCAGAATGCTCATCGCCTCCTTCCCGTCTGGTCTCCCTGCCCCACACGCCCGAGCGGTAATGTTTGTGATCAGCCCCCAGAGGAAAGCCTTGGACTTGAAGCCTTGCCTCGGGGTCGGCTTCTGGAGAAACCAAAACAGAGACAGAGGATGGAGGGCTTTCTTGTGGTCTGTGTTTACGTTCTGTGCATGTGATGCGTGTATGTACGTATGTAAGTATTTTCCCTGAGTTGGGGTGGATTTGCAAGACCAAAAAATGGGTACAAACCGGTGTCGAGGGTTTGCTATGGCAGGCGGCAAGGATGCGGTTCCCCTCCCATCATCATAACGGGGCGGGGGAGGGGATTGCAGGACAAAGAAGGCCGCGGTGAGGGAAAATGGTGGGGGGGAGGCAAGGACAGTGAATGGAGGGGGGAGAGGAAGGAGAAAAGGGGGGATGGGTGCCCGTGAGAGAGAGGAGGGAGCGAGGGGGGTCTTGATGGGGCCAGAGGAGCAGATTCCTCGGTGCTGAGTCAGCAGCCGCCCTGACTCAGAAACTCGAATTGTCCATCCAGTGACCCCTCAGGCCTCACGGTCTCTATTAGAACATGAAAGGTGTCCAGCAGATCCTTGGGGCCATTCAGTTTTCATCCCGTATGTGTGGGGCTGTGCGTGCGAACTTACACACATGCACAATCACACACACACGTGCCCTGTCTCACCCCTACACACTCGCCGCTCAGACAGCAAGTCAGTGTCATTAAAATGCCAGGCCATGCCTCTGCCTCCTCGCAGAGCCCACGTGACCCTGCTGATCAGAGGAGGCCACGAGTCCGGAGGGTGAGCCCTGGCATCGGTCCACTGCTCTCCATGGCAACCTGGCTGATACCTGTTTGTAAGTTTAAAAGCTCCAGGACTACAGGAGCTCTCACGTTACTTCACGCAGATCAGCTGTTCCCTATTCAGTGCTCTCACTGTTAGGCGAGGCGGCGGGGCACAAAATTGGCATGTGCTCTGCGTGCGTGTGTGTGTGTGTGTGTGTGTGTGTGTGTGGGAGTGAGTCTGGCGCACAGTTGAGATGAGGGGCTGGGGGCAAAATAGCATTAAAAACAGTCAGTAGTAATTGGATTATAGTTGTTGATTGCATTCAAGGTACTTAACACAGTATATTAATCCCAAAGATATATTACATCTAGTGAATTCTGAAGTGTGTCACTGACAGAACATGGGCTATAAGAAGAAAGAACACCCTTGCAAACCTGATCAAATCTCCCATGCGGTGCTGAAGTCGCTGGTGGACAGAGGGATTAACATCCAGGTAGGAGATGTGGGAGAAAATAGGAACATGCCCATCAGACGGGTTGGCAGTGACGCTGGGGGTCAGGACAACGGAACACCCAGGACTCACGTGGCGGGACTCCAGGCTCTGCGTCCCCCACCCTCTGGGTGTGGGACGAGGTGGGCGAGGTGGGAGGTGGGGTGGGGGAAAGCGGTGGAGATGGAGAAAGCTGGAGAGAAACGGCCAGGTCTGGTTCCTCCGTCTGCAGCAGGTCTGAAAGCCAGTGTCCCCACGGGCCCGGCAGGTAACAAAGGAGTGAAGAGGGCTAGACCAGCCACCAGCCCGCACTTCCTGAGGGATTCCCGCCCGCCAGACGCGGTCCAAGCCGGTTCCGGACGCTGACTCAGCCAGTCCCCCAGCCCTGCGGTGTGGTTTCGTTACCGTTTCCCTGTAGTAGGGGAAGGACCCGGGGAGGGACCCAGCAAGCGGCCTGTGGACAATGCGGCACAGGGGTTTGGGTGGCAGATCCTCGGTCTCCATGTGGGGACGATCGGGGGAGGGGTGGAATCGGTGGCAAACTGCGGAGCACGAGCCTGTCTAAAGGGGCTGCTGCCCCGGCCTCGGTGCCACCGCAAGCTACCAGGGGAGGACTTGGGCGCAGGGTGGCGCCGTGTCCTGACACCTGAAGAGAATCAAAGCATCAGATGCTCAAGTGAAATCTCAGGTTTTTCACGTGTTGACATCGGCTTCACATTTTTCAAAAAGCACCAGGAGGGACACACTCGACACATCTGCTGCTGGTTTGGGTCCACAGTGTGACCTCTGACTCCCTGAGAGAAAATCCTTCTGGAAAGTCGTGAGCATCAAGGTGTGTGTGGCGCTGGGCTGGCTGGTGTGAGAGGAGGGCTCTTCCCCCGAGACCTTGTCACGTTCAGGGGGCGCCGCCCACCGAGCTGGTGCTGCTTGGGGCGGCGCCTGTTTCGCTCCCCCTGGGTGGCCGAGGAGGGCTCTCTGCAGGGAAGGTGGGGCGGGGCTCGGGGTTACAGGGACCTGACAGGGCCTGACGCAGCTCACACTCCCGGAGTGGACAGTCACTTCCACTTTCCCGGGGTTGCCCCGGCGGCCGGAAGGTCGGGCAATGCTGGGCCTGTATTTCCACGTGGCTTCCACGCTGGAGATGGGCTCATCCTGTGGGCCGTGCCCCTCCCCCAGCCTCTGCGGGGAGTCCCCTGACCCCCAGGCCTGTGGCCCCCGGAAGGGGCCACAGGCAGTGTCCCGGGCCTTCCCCATCCCGAGGGGCGCCCGTCTGAGGCCTCACATGGGCACAAAGTGGGGTCGGGTGCGCAGGACACGACTGAGGGAGGTCAGACAACAGGGGGCGGAGCTCTCTGCCCCGATCCTGCTTACTCTCGCTGTGTCTCACTGTCTGAAGATCCGGTGACATCCCACCCCCGTACATGTGTAATCTGCAGTTTCAGGACCCCCTAGGGGTGGGTGGGGGGGGTGGCAGAGTGCAGGTTAAACAGGGAGAATAAGGGAAAGGCAAGCACAGGGGTAATTTTTCTTTAAGAGTTGCTGGGATGCTGTTAAATTCCTTGTCTATCTAAAAATGTAGGACAGGTTCTAGGAAAACATGTTCTGGTGCCAACTGCTTGTTTCATGTACACCCTTTACATGTCAAATTGGACATCACGGTCTATTGCCATTGCTTTTTTGGAATCCCACGCAACATGCTGGACTTTTCCACCCTAACAGTAACGGTGGACAACACACACACGGGGTCAGGCACTGTGCGAAGTGTGCTAACCCATCATGCTGACAGCAGCCCCGTGAGGTGGGTGCTATTATTTTCTCTTTTATCTATATAAAAATCTCTATATTTTCTACAGATTAGGAAACAGGCACAGAGAGATTTCACCCAGCTAGTAAGTGGCAGAGGTGTGATTTGAACCCAGGTAGCCTGGCACCAGAGTCCATGCCCTTAATCACTCATTACAGGGGCTCCTAATGACCCCCAGGCTGCAAGCGCAGGGACTTCTGTGCAGGGGACGGTAGAGCCTGTTTCTCTCAGGGTCCTGCAGGGCCCGCTGGGAAGGGCGGGTTGCTGTGACTGCCTCTGCCGGGAGCCCCGCCCCTGGCCCCTCCCACGATCTGCTCCTTCTCCTCCAGGACTCAGGGCCAATGTCCCCTCCTCATTCCCTGAGTCCCTATTCAGGTCCACCCCCGCCCGCCACTCCATCACTTCAGCCTGGTTAAAGTTCTTCCCAGTACATGTCTCACTCTCTGGAATCGTCTGCAGGGTTGCCTTGATTTCTTGCTCACTGTGTGTCTCCCGTCACGAGGGCAAGGTCTGGGCTGCATCCCCAGGGCCTGGCACGGTGCCCGGCACAGAGCATGGGCTCCCCAGCGCCTGTGGGATGGATGACATGCACGCGGAGAAATCCCCAAGGTCACCCCCAACCTGCTCACTTGACAGAGGACGTGTGCCCTGCCCCCCCGGCTGCACTGCCACGTGGACACACGTCCTGGGCACACATGACACAGGTCATCATTGACCCTCCAGCAAGAACGAAGCCGTCTGTGCCCAAGACTCAGCTCAGACCCCAGATCCCACTTCATGTGTAAGCTCCAAACCTAAGACCACGGCCCTGCGCCCCTCAGAGGGACACTGAGCAGGGAGGTGGTGCGTGGACAGGACCCCTCCACACACACCTGTACTGGGGGCGATGGAACATAAATGGGGGAGGGGCATGACTCACTCTTTACCCCATTTCGTGTGGCTTTTCTCCTCTGGAAAAAATCCTGACATTTCTTTCTTTTTTTTTTTTTGGCTCTTTTAGTCTGAGGAGTCATGATGAGCCACGGGCTGTGGTGGAATAAAAACCTGGGAGATTTGCTTCCCTTGTCACGTCCTGAGCTCAAACCAGGTGGCGTCCTTAGGAGCTGACAGTCGGTGGCGTTGAAGAAAAGCGTCACGGTCACAGGAGGAAGCTTTTCTCCCAGGAGGGGACTGTGGGGAGTTTGTGCCCATGAGGTCTTGGCGGCGGAGTTGCTTTCCTAAAATTCTACCAGCCTGTGGCTTTAACTGCAGAGGCGCCTGGAGACAGATGGGCGTGCAGGTCCCGGGTCTGGGGCTCTGGCCTTTAGCACCGTGTCCTCTGGAGAGTGTCTTGGATGAAGTCTCCTTTTTCTTCATCTTTGCAAC
Organism: Globicephala melas; assembly: GCF_963455315.2. Classification (NCBI taxonomy): domain Eukaryota; kingdom Metazoa; phylum Chordata; class Mammalia; order Artiodactyla; family Delphinidae; genus Globicephala; species Globicephala melas. The sequence continues at coordinate 73,488,025 of NC_083328.1, forward strand.
TGGAAGAAAGGTCCTGTCCTGACTGCTCCCAGGTGTGTTGGGGAAGCATTCAAACTGACGGACACCAGGACTCTGCAGTGTGTGTAGCTGCGCTACACGTGCAAATTATTCCGGAATTCTCATGTTTCTAGTCCATGACATGTCTTCATGCCCGTTTCTAGTCCATGCTGCAAAGGCAGTTTCCTCTGTCGCCAAGGCTGCTACAGTACTGTTGACTAAACTCTGCACTTTTTTCTGATTTCACTAGTTTTCCCTGAAGTCCTTTTTCTGTTCTACAGTCCCATTCAGGACACCAATTATATACACGATGCGGTTCAAACTAACTTTTTTGAACGTGACCGAACATTAGAAATACATTTTATATCACAAGACAATGTACATCTTTACGTAATCCGAATATTAAGAACACGCTACTTAGTTTTGCCAACTGGGATAGACTCTGGTATTTTCTATTCTATTCTGTTCCATTCCATTCCACTGTATTCCAATTCATCCCATCCCATCTCATTCTATTCCAACATAAAAATACTCTTCAAGATGTGATAAAATGAACAACTCAAAAACGGATCCGTTAGTACCTGCAGTTTAAAACCTCATCTTGCATAAGGAGGCGCTCTCATTGATTTTGCACCAGTCATAATTCTGTTTATCTCCTGGACCTACTGTGAGCTCCTTGCACTACGGGATGGTGTCTTTCTTCTTCCTTGGGCCCTGACGCCACACACTGTTCCTAGTTCAGTGTTTCATAAATGCCCACTGCCTGGATGGCTTGATGTCTGGGTCCCTTTTTCTATTCTCACATTTTGTCACAACTGTTTTTCCAGGGTTGAATGCTCAGTAAGTGGCATCCACTTTCTTTGGAGATGTGGCCATCAGTAATGGAATATTTGTAGGTACCCAAGCTCGGAACTAACCGGTTTGGCACGCTTGTCAAATGGTACCATGGGGGTAGGGCAGCCCCCCGTTGTCTTTCCCCAGGGTTCTAAGACATTTTAAGGGTTAAGATTTGCATGCAAACCCAGTGATTGGAAATGAGTGGGGTGTTTTCAGTTGTTACAATGTTCGGGGTAAAGATCAAAGTCCTTCAGTGCCTGGGACAGTCCCTTAATGTATCACCACGTACAAAGTGCTAATAATGTCCCCATTGAGACACTCTGACCAAGACCAACTGAGATTTGAAATAGAAAGGGTGATGGAGTGTCTGTTTCATCCCCTGTTAACTTTCCAGTTTTTCCAAATAATCAGTCAACAAGCCTCACACTTGGGGAGGCTAGTCCTGAGACAGCTGGGGGGCACCTTGTAGAGAAAAGCCTGGCCCTGGACAGCCAGGTTAGGCTGCAGGAACTGCAAGTCCCCACAGAGCCAAGCTCCCAGGCCCCCGGTGGGTAGACTGCGCTGGGGGCTCTAATTACTGTGGGGAGAGAGACGCTCGCTCCTTTTGGGTAAATCTGCTGCAGTCACCCCGCACGCCTTCCTAATCACTACCCAGACACAAGGGGTACATCCCGCCCTCCCTGCACACATGTGTCGGGACTCTGGGCTGTCTGGGAGCATTTCCCTGGGAACGGGGTAATGAAAAACTATCACGCTGCTGCCCTTTTGAGAGCGGGTCCTTCTCCTCCCCAGGTATCCTCACTCAATCAAGCATCACGTGCCAGGAGCTCAGGCCAGCACCCTTGGTCTCCCTCACCCCCTCTTTCCTTGGAGATGCCTCTGGAAGGTACATCACATGGGACCACTTTGCTCCATTTCCCTGCCTGTCCCCGGCACCAGCCACGCTTGCATCTTGACTGCCCCCCTGGTTTCCCCCCTTCTACTTGTGGCCTTTCTCACCAGCCAGAGGGATGTTGGAAGGGAGTAAATCACACCCTAGCTCTCTGCTGCAGATCCCTTCCATGGCTCCCCAGACATGTACGTTGAAATTCTTCACTCTGGTCGCTCCCTGCCTCTCTAAGCTTCCTCCACGCGGTCCACACAGGCCTTGCTCTTTCCTGAACACTCAGGCCCTCACTTGTGGCTTTTGCTGCGTTTGTCCCCCCGCGCCCCGATGCTCCTTCCCTGGTTCTTGGCACCTCAAGCTCCTACTCATCTTTTGGGTCTCAGCTGAAAAGACACCTCCGCCATGAGGCCTTCTACGACTACCTCGTCTGCAGAGGTCTCCTCTTCACTGTGCATCACACCACCGCATTTTATCCTCTTCATAGTGTTACCAAACCAGGTTCATCTGCACAACGCCCAGCAAGTCAAAGTGCTGAGACGCCGGGATTTGCAGCAAAGTCAGGGTTTACTCATAAGGCAGCCGAGCAAACAAACGATAAAAACGCGTCTCAAATCCACCCCCCCAAAGGCCCGGGGCTCAGGGTATTTATGGGATAACGAAGCTGGGCGGTCCTAGGCGTGCGGAGCGTGGCGAGCGTAAATAAGAAAAAGGTGCGTTCATCGTAGTTCTGCGCAGGCGTAACTAAACTACAGAGCTCTTCATGGGACACGTGTTCAAAATGAGGCATGTAGCACGATCTGAGGGTGGAGTTTTCAGCCCTCTGAAGTCAAAAGGTCACGAGCAGACACTCACGCATGCCCAGTTGGAGGGTGGGTGGTCCTATGCAGTCTTAACCAGCTCAGCTGGAACTAGACACAGCTGACTCCAAGTCCCTGGAAAACAACTCAGGCAAACATCTTATTGTTTAGGCTACGCGCTGCTTGGAGGACATGCCAGTCTGTTGTAGCAACAGTTAAAATGACCTGTGACAAAGCGAGAGAGAGGCATGGACATATATACACTACCAAATGTAAGGTAGACAGCTAGTGGGAAGCAGCCGCATAGCACAGGGAGATCAGCTCGGTGCTCTGTGACCACCTAGAGGGGTGGGATAGGGAGGGCGGGAGGGAGGGTGACGCAAGCGGGAAGAGATATGGGAACATGTGTATATGTGTAACTGATTCACTTTGTTATAAAGCAGAAACTAACACACCATTGTAAAGCGATTATACTCCAATACAGTTGTTAAAAAAAAAAACCCGATGCAGCCAAAATAAATTAAATAAATAAATGAATTTACAGATGTGTCCCAACCACCTAGAACAGTGGCTGACACCTACTAGGTGCTCAATTTGGCAACTGTAGAAGAAAAAGGCATCAAGTTGCAGGAAAGGATATATTCCTAAATCACACAGTCATATTTTATCACTATCCCTCCCCATAGCACAGGGAGATCAGCTTGGTGCTCTGTGACCACCTAGATGGGTGGGATAGGGAGGGTGGGAGGGAGGGGGACACAAGAGGGAAGAGATATGGGAACATGTGTATATGTATAACTGATTCACTTTGTTATAAAGCAGAAACTAACACACCATTGTAAAGCAATTATACTCCAATAAAGATAAAAAAAGACCTTGATTAGTGAAGGCAGGTTACAGGTGTAATAGATTGAAGTGATGATTACCCACGGTTTCCATAGTACGATGATTACCTGTCATTGTCATATCTGTCACCCCAATAAAATGTCACCTTCATGAGGAAGGGGACCACGCCTGCCTCATTCACAATTGCAGCCTGAACAGGGTTCAGTCACTATTTGGTGAATGGATAGTAATAATAATCACAAATATATCCAGGATGCATACTATATGCCACCCCTGTTGTAAGCCTTTTAGGTACCAAACTCATTTAATTCCACGTGGACTCCAGGAGAGAGGCTACTGTCACGATCTCCAGTTTAGACAATGAACATGGAGTCACTGAGAAGTAAACTGACTTGCCCGAGGGGTCACCCCACTGGTCCGTGGCGGGCCGGGACTTGAACTTGGTGCTGACCGAATGGAGACTCTTGGTGCTGCAGCCTCGCCGCACCAAGGGGATGGACTGAAAACTGGCAATCAGAGCTGTGATTCGAGAAGGAACATGTTCAAGTAGTGGAGAGAGACAAATCTGTAAATGACACGCGTGTAAGCTGGTAATACACACCGTGGGGAAAATAAAGCAGGAGGGGGACGGGGGGCTTCAGTTTTGTGGGAGGATGTGTTAGTTTCTAGGGTTGCTGTAACAAATTACCGCAGATGTGGAGGATTAACGCAGATTTATACCCTGACAGCTCCAGAGGCCAGAAGCCTGCAGTCAGTCTCACTGGGCTAACGCCCTGTTGTCAGCAGGGCTGGTTGCTTCCAGAGGCTCCAGGGGAGAATCCGCTGAGACTCCCACACTAGAATGTGTGGGACCCAGGCAATACGTACATGTATTTATATATAATTTTTGTTTGTTTCATTTTGTTTTTTTGAAGGGTCTTTGTCTACATAAACAATTTGTTTAAAAAATGTATTTCAGGGACTTCCCTGGTGGTGCAGTGGTTAAGAATCCGCCTGCCAATGCAGGGGACACTGGTTCCATCCCCGATCTGGGAAGATCCCACCTGCCGTGGAGCAACTAAGCCCATGCGCCACAACTACTGAGCCTGTGCTCTAGAGCCCGGGAGCCACAACTACTGAAACCCGCGTGCCTAGAGCCCATGCTCCACAACAAGAGAAGCCACTGCAGTGAGAAACCCGTGCACTGCAACAAAGACCCAACACAGCCAAAAAAAAAAAAAAAAAAGTATTTCATAGACCCACAGACATAGAAAACAAACCTATGGTTACCAAAGGGGAAGGGGGGAGGGATAAATCAGGAGTTTGGCATTAATATATACACACTATATATAAAATAGATGACCAGCAAGGACCTACAGTATAGCACAGGGAACTATACTCAATATTTTGTAATAACCTATAAGGGAAGAAAATCTGAAAAAGAAAAAAGTATGTATATAACTGAATCACTGTGCTGTTACACCTGAAACTAATACAACATCGTAAGTCAACTATACTTCAATTAAAAAACAGGTATTTCAAAATTCCTGGGCCCATGCGAGGTGTAGTGCTTTATCCTTAAAGGTACAGAATAATGGGTAGAGAAGAGGTGTTTACATATTTTTTTTTGTCCAACCAGAGCATGTGAAGTTTTTTCATAGAGTGTAGATACCATCTCTGCCTGGTCAGGTCCATATTATATAAGAAAAATGGAGCCAACGAAATAAATGCAAAGCAGCACACCCCCATGTGAACACCATCAACATAATTGTCCACTTAACGTCTCCCGTTCACTCACGTTAACAGATACTGATGGAGCACGTTTATAGCCAGGCTGTTGCGCTTGTTATTGCGATATAGCCATGACTGAGATGGATTCATGACTGAATCCATCTGTTCTCATGAAGTTCCAGTCGATGTGCGTAGACATTATACAGGTAAACAAATAAATACACAGATAATTTCAGACTGTAAAAAAACGCAGTAATGTAAACAGATTGGGGATGGGATAAAGAGTATCTTGGGGTGGGGTTACTGCTACATTTTAGGGGGTCTGGGAGGGCCTCTCTGAGGAGGTGACATGTGGGCTGAGTCCTGAAGGATGAGAAGGCGCCACCATAGGAGGTCTGAGGGAACAGTGTGCCAGGCAGAGGGAACAGCAAGTATAAAGGCCCACAGGAGGGAACAGGACTGGAGAATCGAGGGACCAGAAATGAGGCCAGTGTGTATAAGGCATAAGGAGTAGGGACAGTGGTGGGCGATGGGGACATGGATAGACCTTACAAAGTGAAAGGGAAGGTAATAGAGTTGTTGTTATTACTGAAATGACAGTGGTGGGTTTTTTTTTTTTGTTTTTTGTTTGTTTGTTTTAAGTCTCCATCCCCTTTGAGTCTAGCTGAGGGGTTTCCTATGATTCCAACTCACGAAGAGCCCTCACCTTCTCCCTTAAATCTCCATCAGCCTCAGCAAGTTGGCTTTGGTTGTGACTTCTCTGTTTATCAGCAGCTCTTGCAGGTACATTAAAATACATCCATGGGGCCTCGAAGCAGATTGAAGAATCAGAGTGTTTTGAATCAAACGGGGCTGCTGACTGATCATCATTACCTTAAAATATGCATTCTTTCTCGTTAAGGAATCAAGGCGCCATACTTTAAAGAACAAGAAATAAAACTTGATCTTTCTATGGAAACAGGAGCCCGAGGGAAATACGTGTGTTATAATTCCAGCATTTCGGGCAATATTTCCGCATTCCCTTTTGTTTGTATCATTTGTTACACTTTGCAAAGATATTTTCTCCTGCCCCAGTTCATGTGTACTCACTGAAATGTGTGGAAGGTATTCGCAGGTCACACATATTTGTAATTCTTTTCCTAATCAAATAAAAAAACAGAAAACAAGGAAATGCCTGCAAATCTTCAGTTGTGCATTCTTCCTGGTAAAGCGCAATGAACTCGTATCTGCATTCCTTCCTTGTCTCGTATTTCATCCTTTTCTTTCTCCATAGTGTGTGTTTAACCCTAGAAATGGATTCTTCTCCCACCCCTTTCGTTCATGTGGTGATGGATGTCCATTGTCCAGTGTAGCACTGCACTGATTTTATTTTGGGCAAGCAATCCCTCTCCTCTTCAGTCTGTGTGGGAGAGTTGACTCCACTAGCCTCCAGCTCTAGCTTTGGCCTCATGACCCAGGCCTTGACAAGCAGTGTGTTCTCCCTCTCCGCCCACACCTCAGTGACTCCTGGATGACACGCGAAACTCAATGCCAGCCATGGTTTGATTTACTGGAGAGAACACCTCGCTTCTCTCCAGACTGGTTTCTGTGAGAATATGAACCAGGCCATGGAGCAGAGATCCTCTTGTGTGTGAGGTCAATACAGAGGAACAGAGGTAAACATTGTAGAGAAATGGGGTCTTGTAGACATGATTTGAGCTCCTGGATCCAGCCATGCCTGAAGCCATTACTTTTAGAGCATGTTGTCTTAGCCTCAGAACTATTGACAGTTTGGGATTAGATAATTCTTTGTTGTGAGGAGCTGTCCTGTGCGTTGTAGCATGTTTAATGGCCAGGTGCCAATAGCACACTGCCCCTCCCCCGCCAATGACAACCAAAAATGTCTCCAGACATTGCCAAGTGTCCCTGGGGGGGGAGGAGGGGCAAAATTACCTGCGTTAAGAATCACTGCCTTTGATTGCCCATAAGTTATGTGGGTCACTAAATGTCCTTTTTTGCCGATTCCTTTTTGAGTTGGGTTTCTGTGCTTGTCTCCAAGGGGCTTTCTGCTCAAAGGAAAGCTTGACCTGTAATAGAAGGGGTTGGATGGCTGCAAATGACGGGACACCTGTTACCAAGAAGCCAGTTCTAGACTGAGCTGAGCAGTTTTACAGTCCACAGCTGTATTCTGAGGGGGTGAGACAGAGAGCCTCATACCTCAGCCAGCTGGTGATGAGAAACTGCTCCTGATGGCTTCCCAGGGAGAGAGGGAGGCGTGGGAGATGGCCTGGGGGCACCTCCCATACCCTCCCATTCCCGTAAGACAGTTCTGCCAGGTCTCAGATGAGCCGCTGTTCCAGCCTTGTCCTTGAGGCATGCCAGACCCCAGGGTGCCATGGCGGCTAGATCCCTTGCAGCTATTATAGAAAGAAGGGTAATGTCTGTTGGGTGATTACTAACCAGTCCCAAACATGTACAGGGCTTCAATCATCTGCAAAAAATGGGGGCAAAGATCACTGACACAAGTAGATATTTCCAGACATCCCCCCAAATAAAAATAGTTGGCAATTTGGAGGCCTGTCTTGCCTGGAAATCCTCCCCCTTCTCCCCAGTCCCTGTGGGGACCCCACTGTGTATACAATGATGATGTTGGGATCCTGGCTGATGTTTCACCTGAGAGACCCTCACCCAAAGAATGTTCTGGCACTCAACTGGTTTAAACTGGAATGAAGCTGGAGGTGTGATACCGGCCCCATCTCAGGTCAAGAGAACACAGAGAGAAGGAAAGAGTGCAGGAGACGCAAGAGGTTGGCAGGCGATGACATCGAGGTAGCAGTTCATTCGAGATACAATTCCTGGTGTTTAGAAATAATGCAGGAGGCCTGAGTCTGGGGCCTGTCTTAGACTCAAATTTCCCTTTTCTCCAGGGAAGATCCCAATTCACCACCATCTTTGATGAGGGAAAAGTTGAGGCCCCAGAGCTCCTATCCTCAGCTGGGGACTCCTATACTCACCACTTCCTTGATCTTGAAATGATTTCAGGGCTGGGACTAAGGTAAGGCAGGTGAGGCACAAAAATGCTGGGGTAATTAAGATAAATATGATTTTAATGCAATATTAAAAAAATCAAAACCGATGCCAAAAAAATCCTTAAGGAACAAAATACCAAATTTTAAAATAAAGACAGTTACTGTTGTTTTACTAGGAATTAAAATTTGACATGTCTGCCTCAAATTTCCTGGTTGCTAAACCAATCCTGTTTTTAAGTATCACAATGAGAACCATGGCTTCTTAAACAAACACACAAAACCCTCAGAAGCCAGTTTATATCAGAAACAAACCTCTGATTTTTTTTTCCTAAAACAAATGAACCAGATTTTCACAATATTTTATGATCTGAATAGATATTATGTTTGAGTTGATAGAAATGCCCCATTGAGTTCGTTGACAACGGGAACAATCAAATCCTATTCCCGACTGCAACCCTTTTGGGGTTTATAAATCCAGCTACCAAAATTCTTGCAGTCAACTCAGAATCCTCGCTTCCTAGGGCCCAAAGGACCCACCCGGCGTCTTTTGACACATTCTAGAAGTGAAGAGTATTTCTCAGGTCTGCGGAAACCCAGAGAAGAAAACTCATTTTCTGATCTGAAGGAAGGTGAAAGGCATATCTTAACAGCACATTTCAAATGCATTTGTGCTCATCACAGAAGCCTCCCCAGTCCCTGCATTATTTAGAAAACTGCAGGAGAGGGAACAATGAAGGCAGAATATGCGACTGATTCATTTTGATTTTTCAAAAATGCAACCGAGCCAGAGAGTTTCACAAAAGATCTAAAGCCAGAATAAAACGTCTGCTGTTGGCAAAGTCAAGCAGTAAAGAGATGATGAAGCAAAAACAAACCTGAGATTTAACCTGAAAAAACATTGAGCATTTACAGTTTTTAAAAGGTGGAGAAAATTCCATCCAAGGGGGGTCTGAGGGTAAGGAAACTGTTCTGAAAATGGGAATTCTGTGCTCTGAGCTGTTCACAGCTCCGTCCCTGGAGAGTGAAATTAGCAACTGAAGGCAGATTTCACAGGCACTTGGGGGAGCGTGCTGGTGCCGCCCAGGATTTGCCACGGGGCCTCTCCGCCAAGTCCTGCCCACTTGCAAGCTGCTGTCATTATTCATGCAAAGCACAGCTAATCCCGAGTGTCTGGAGCGTTTTGCATTTATATGGAACGCGGCCTCTCCCTCCTAACAGAGTGATTCTAATGCTTGAGTGCACGTTGGGGCAGGGCGGTGGGTGGCTGGGAGCATCTAGGAGACCAGCATTGTCACCAACCTCCTATTTACTCTATTAAGAAAAAACCCATCCGGATGGATTACATTCAGTGGAAATGTTGGGAAATGTATAGAAAATAGGAATATGGTTTAAAAAAGTTAAACCTTAAAATATCTCCCAGGGCGACAAAGACTCCTCGAGTTTGGGTTTCAGGTCTGAGACAATGGATCATTGTGTCTGCCTTCCCCATCATGCCATGGTTCTGAGAGTTGGTTTGGGGAAGTTTAACAGAAGAGAGAAAATTTGGGAAATGGTGAATTGGGAGATGTGACTGTATTTCCCGATCTTCTCCCTGTCTGTCTTGGTCTCATCTATGTGGTTACACACAAGGCAACCAAACCAAGGTGGAATTGTGACTTTTTACACTTTTAGTTAGGTGGGCACAACTGAGCTCGGCCCCAGGTAAAGGGATCCTCCTTAACTCAGCTAACAGGCCCCAGAATACAGTTACCCCAATAGTCAGAGGAAACGATCTCGTCTCCAGAGACAATCTCAGTCACACTGGCATCTTTGGAAGCACTTTGGATGTTAGGAGTGAATCAGGTCCTGCTGCTTGTCGCTTACAAGATCAATTACATACAAACAGTAGAAAAGAAAGGTGCTTTCCCCCTATGTTCATAGCAACACTGTTCCCAATAGCTGAGACAAGGAAACAACGTAAATGTCCATCCATGGATGAATGGGTAAAGAAGATGTGGTACATATATGCAATGGAATACTACGCAGCCATAACAAAGAATGAAATCATGCCATTTGCAGCAACATGGATGCAACTAGAGATTATCACACTAAATGAAGTAAGTCAGAAAGACAAATACCATATGATATCACGTTTATGTGGAATCTAAAGTATGACACAAATGAACTTATCTACAAAACAGAAACAGACTCACAGACATAGAGAACAGACTTGCGGTTGCCAAGGGGAAGGCGGTGGGGGGAGGGATGGAGTGGAAGTTTGGGGTCAGCAGATATAAGCTTTTATATATAGAATGGATACACAAGGTCCTACAGTGTAGCACAGAGAACTATATTCCATATACTGTGATAAACCGTAATGGAAAAGAATATAAAAATAAGAATGTATATATAACTGAATCACTTTGCTGTACAGCAGAGATTAACACAACATTGTGAAACGACTATACTTTAATAAAAAAAATTAAAAAGAAAAGAAAGGTGCCTTTAATCAGAATGCCGGCAATCTGGAGAGATGGTGGACTCAGCATCCCCCAAAAGCCACCTCTGAAGATTCGGCTTGGTCATGAAAGTTTTTAAAGGGAAACAGAGAAGTAGTCTCGGTTAATCATTGAGATGGGGTGTCAGAGGTGCCACCAACCCCGCTGCGTGCAGGCTTGTGTGCGGTCTTTTCGACTTCTTGTTCTCTTCCTCTACATGTTTTCTTATTCACACAGTTTGGTCACCCAGTTTGTTTGGGAGATTACTGAAGGGGAAGCTAGGGAAGAGGTCTGGTCATCTGTTAATTACTTATTCTTCATTTCTACTTCTTTGGTATACGGAAAGAACTGACAAGTTAGGCGAGGTTTTGTGTGGTTCAAAGATTTGAAAGGTGTGCGTGGGCTGGAGATGAGTAGAGTGTGGGCGTGCCTGTTTAAAACAATATAGTTTTGCTAAAGTGACAAGAAAAGGGGCTTCCTGCTGAGGGTGGTTTCCTGCAAAGAGCTGCTTACATGGACTGTTTTATTGATTAACTTTTGGGGCCACTGTATTTTCTACATAAAACACAGCATCAGTGATGAACAAATCAGTCCCTTTCACATGGAATCTCTCTTTCAGAGCCTTCTTGGGGATGGTAGGTGCTTGGTGGTTCCCAAACAGGATTTGAACTTTGAACACTCTTGTGGAAAATTTGAGATAAAATAAGAATCAGTGCAGAGCTCTCCAACACACACTGCAAATCAACTGTGGGTCAGGATGCTTTTGGAAGAAATCACAGAAACTCATACTCAAATTGGCTTAAACAATTACAAAGTATGTTGGTTCCCATCAGTCAAAAGGTGAATCGGCTCTCTGAAGATGTCTTCAAGGAACAGATCATTTCCTTCTCTGCCCTGTCCTTCTGCATTGGCTTCAGCCTGAGGCTGGAAATCCTCCTGGGTATTGGAGGCCAGTGGTGTCCAGAAATCAGATCAAAGAAAGCTTTGGAAGTGAATCAGAAGAGCAAGCAGGATCTTTCTTAGAAAGCACCAGCATCTTGAATTACCTTGGGCCCAACTGCATCACACGTCTGCTCTCGACCAAGTCACTGTCAAGGGAAATGGGTGGGGTTACCTTAGACCAGCACCCTCGCTGGGGTGGGGTGGGGTTGGCTTCTCTGCATTCCATGGATTGGCAGGGGAACGGGAGGTTCCTGAGATGTCAAGGAACTTGTTCTGTGAGGCTGGGTTGTAGATGCTGGTAGGCATCCATGATATCCACTACTGTCTAGGAAAAACTCACTGTTCCCTACCCTCACTGAAGGAAAATTCTTTTTTCTTTTCCCACTCACTACTCACACAGATGCTTCCGTGACCAGATGTGTGGGGTTTTTTTTTTTCCCACATTGACCAATTCTTCGACACCAGCTGCTTGTCCTACAATTCAGTTCAGTTCTAAAGCCATCTGTATGGCATAAGTGGCAGACCCCACAGATTAAGGGCCCAGTCCCACGGCTGCTGCCACTTCAGGTGCCAATCCCAAGTCCCAGGTTATCATCTGTACTTCTGGCCAACGAGCTATAATTTGGGGTTCTTACAATCCCCTCCTTGGGGTTGATAATTGGTTAGCGTGGCTCACAGAACGCAGGGAAATTCTTACTTTTGTTCACTGGTTTATTATAAAGGATATAGTAAAGGATACAGATGAACAGCCAGGTGAGGAGATACATAAGGGAAGGTCCACTGAGTGCAGGAACTTCCGTCCCTGTGGAGTTGTGAGGTGGGGTACACCACCTTCCCAGCCTGTGGATGTGTTCACCGACCCGGAAGCTCTCTGGACTGCACGGATGAGGAATTTGCTAATGGAGGCTTCATCATGTAGGCGTGATCAATTATTAACTCAATTTCCTGTCTCTCTCCTCTCCCCTGAGGATGGGGGACGCCGCTGAAAGTTCCAAACTTCTAATCATGCTCGGTCTTTCTGGTGACCAGGTCCCGTCCAGGAGCTATGCAGGAGCCCACCAAGAGTCGCCTCATTAGAACAAAAGGCACTCTTATCACCCAGGAAATTCCAAGGTATTTAGGAGCTCTGTGTCAGGAACCTGGGTCAAAGACCAGCTATTAGCGCAAACCGGGGAGAACATCCCTTTCAGAATACCCTTCCCCTCTCTGGGTTGGTGTCTGATACTTAAAACTAATTTCACTTTCCTTTAAACTTTTATAGTGTGTGCCTGCTGTTCTGAGACAAGGACAGATGCCAGAGTTCTGGGAAGTGGATGAGGGCGAGGAGAGCCTATGGGAGGAGCAGGGCCCAGGGCAGAGGGGGAGGGCATAGACCTGGCTCCCACATGGCTGTGTACCAATCCTGGCTCTGCCACCTCTGGGCTGTGGACCTTGGGTGAGCCATTTCATTTCTCTCCTCCTCAGTTTACCCACCTCTAACCTGAGCATAATTAATAACACCTGACTCAGAAGTCTGATGTAAAGATTATGATAACTTATATATGATACTCCCCAAACAGTGCCTGGCATATAGAAGGCATTTTATGTGTCTCCTACAAGCACTGTCTTACAAAGTGAGGAGACATGAGACACTTCCTAGCTGGACAAAGAAATAAAGATGTTCAAGTATTGCTCAAAATGAAAAGCGATGACTATTCTTATTGTAGAATTATAGTAACTCACATGTATTGTTCACTACATATAAGACATTCTTGAAATCGGTGCTCTCAACAATGTTATGGGGTAGGTACTATTACTATCCCATTTCACAGATGTGAAAACAGAGACACAAAGAAATGCAATAACTCATCCAAGTTCCCACAGCTAGTAAGGGATAGAGCTGAGCTTCAAATCCATGCAGTTTCTCTTCAAACTCCATCTTTCCTATTTCTACACTAGGAGGGAAAATTTATGCAGCTGGGGCGGCACAGCAGGGGTGGCAGTGGTGGGATCAAATGCTCAGTCTTTCAGATGTTAAGGCAGGAAGCCAGCAGCCAATGTCTAAAGCTGATAAGAGGAGGATGTGGGACAGAAGGCACTCCCATACGTTGATTGTGGGAGTGTAAAATGGTACAACCACTTTGACGAACTCTCTGGAAGTTTAAAAAAATTACATGTACATCTGTCCCCTGACCCAGTAATTCCACTCCTATGTAAGATACAAGAGAAATGAAAACGCAAAAAGATGTGAACAAGAATACTTATAGCAGCTTCATTCATAATAGCCCCAAATAGAAACACTCCAAGTGTCCATCAACAGGTAAATAAATAAACAAACCACAGGATATTAGTACAATGGCATACTACTCAGCTGTAAAAAGGGACCCACTACTGACGCACGCCACGATGTGGATAAGGGTTATTATTAATTGGAAGTCTTGCTTTCAGAAGTACCAAAGTTCAGAAGCCGTCAAAAGTGGTTGATCCTGGATGTGGACTGAAAGTCAGGAGGCGGGACCAAGGACAAGTTGCTACATTTTCAGCCTTTCTGTACTTTTGGTAATTTGAAAATCAGGTACTATTTAATTTTCTAACATTAAAAGGGTCTGTTTCCTCTCTCTGCCCATGGACCCTCCGTCAAAGTTCGGTTAAGGAACTGGAAGCTCCACTCACTCAAGTTCAGCTTGGACATTTTGAGTCCAGTTTGGAAAAGATGGAGATCAAACACACAGAATTGCAAAACTCAGTTCAAAGCCAAGGACATTCATCATCTAAGTGACCAGGACTTGGTGGCTCTATTCCAAGAGAGGCTCGGCAGAGATGGCTCACTCCTGGGAGGGACAAGCTGGGGGCATCTCACAGGAGAATGGCCTTGAGAATGAAGCCCACACCCAGAGGTCGTGTGTGCCCCCTGAAGGATGCTGCTATCAGCCTTGACAGAGCCCCAGCCTGGAGCCTGTAAATGAACTAAAAATGAGGAGTAGAGGAAGTGCGCTCATTTTCATACATGAAGGATCCTCTAAGCAAATTGTTCCTCATGCTGATGGGCACCGCAGTCTCCGAAGGATTTCAAAATGCAAAGGAAAACAAACTTTGCTGAACCAGGGCGCTCCGCGTTTGGAAAGCTCCAGAGAGTGAATCCAGAACTTAACAAAAAGAGACCAAAAACAAAAAAAGAGGTTTGCCATTCACATTACGTAAGTATTTATCATTTTACAAAGAAGCAGACCTTAGGATGTGATTTGTTTTACACAAATTCTTTTTAGACACCTCCTTCCATAAATATCGTAAGGCCTGTCTGCAGGATTTAACCTGCCCGTTGTCTGTGTCCAACCCACATCCTGGAGGGGGATGGGATCCTCCCCTGGTTGGTCACTGTTTTATCCCCACAGCTCAGGGCAGGGCCTGCCACATACAGGAGTCCAGCAGATAATTCTTGTGTGAAAGAATGAATGAAGGGTTTTTTTTTGTGCCCCAAATTAGTGTTTTTTTAAGTGCTATATTATTAATATTTTGGGTATACATTTGGTAAGACTTGGGTAACTGGTTTTCTGCTTGTTTGTTTACTTTGTTTTGTTTTGTTTTGGGGTCAGAACTCTTTGTAAGTCATAGGAACTGACTCTGGTTGCCAGGATAAGCCTGCTTCAAGTGCCTTTGATGTTGTGGTCTCACTGCTTAAGACTCAGCTGTAAAACGTGGCTTTTTTTTTTTTTTAAGATTTTTTTATGTGGGCCATTTTTTAAAGTCTTTATTGAATTTGTTACATTATTGCTTCTGTTTTCTGTTTTGGTTTTTTGGCCACGAGGCATGTGAGATTTCAGCTCCCAGACCAGGGACTGAACCTGCATCCCCTGAATTGGAAGGCGAAGTCTCAACCACTAGACCACGAGGGAAGTACCAAAACATGGCTTCTGAGAAGAGATGGCAGGTTGTCCAGGCCTGGGTCAGTGCCCACCCCTCAAGGGGGATGGGGCGTCTGGACTGACAGGTCCTCCAGACTGTATCCAGTGGGGAAAGCTTTGGTCCCCCAAAGAGAAGTGGGATGCTGTTACTGGAGAAAGAGAAATAGCGTTATTGCCTGAAAACGGTGTTTCTCAACCCAACTGACTAACTCAGCACTTCCTTTTATGACCAATATTGTCTAATGCTGCCTTATACTCCTGGAATGAAATTCATGAATAATATGACTTACCTATATGCATACTTTAAAGGAAAATCAGAATACTGTCCTAGATGTAATATCAAGGAGAAATAGAAGGAAACTAACTTGTAGAATATCGCTTAGCATAAAAAATAACAAAACAATAGAATTATACAAAATTCAAGGATAATAAATACGCGATTAGGAGTGGCTACCCTCTGAGATTTAAAGAATCAGTGAGGTGTTTGCTTCTGCTGTTGAAGAATTAGTCTGGGTTTAAAAGCAGCGAGATGATCAGAAGCCACAACTTGTACAAGAAATAAGAGAAATGAAAGAACAGACGTGGAGTGGAGACTGAGGTAAAAACTATTCAAGGTACATTAACAGCTGCTAAGAAATACTTTGTGATCTTATGGAGTTGGGTTTGAGTTACAATGACTTATCCACAGTGTTTTTACTTGAAGGAATATCTAGAGGGGAATTAAAAAGTCACGGGGGACAGAGCGGGACTGTCTTGTATGTTGCAGGAGTTGGAGTGTCCCTGGGCTCCTGTTCATTAAATGTCAGTGGCCTCTGTAAGAAAGAAATTGGGAAAGATTTTGAAATTTAAAGGGTGTTTTGACTACCTCATCAACCCAGGTAGTTTTTGCCTCCCATTGGCTTTGACTAGGCTATTCTACAGTCCTGTAAGGCTACAAGTTAATCTGTAGCAAACCGATAGGAATGCAAACGATCCCTGTCCCTAGAAATGCACATTATACCCAGTAGGGGTTTATGGACAACCCTCCCCCGTTATGGAAGAAGCCAGTTTTGCGTCCATTAATCAAGTTCATTTCAGCCTAGAAATGTGTCTACACTTTGCATTTTCCTTTGAATCGGTTTTAAAACCTTGCCGGTTCCCTCCTTCACAACTGAGTTAAATAAAACCTTTGACATAGTCACTTCATGTTTGTAGGACATTCATGATTTTACCTTTTTTTAAAAAAATATTCTTTAACAATCTCTATCATTGTGCAACCAAAGACTGACTTCTTTGCAAACTCCCCAGACTGTATGCATTGTGAGTCACTGCATTCACACACACACACACACACAGCAAACCTAAAGGGTCTTAACCCATTTTCTCTTATCTCTACCTTGTGGCCTTGTGGGGCACTAGTTGACTGATCGCTACATTGCCCCTACTATACAAGTGTCCCACTTGGAGCTTTTAGGGTTTGAGACCCCAACCTCAAATTGGGGTCCTTGAGATCACACTATATTCAGAGCTAATATTTTTATTTAACCAAAATCCTCAGCTTTTTGCCTCTTATGTGAAGAAAACCACAACTCCAGAGATGACCCGCCACCCCTCCACATTTATGCGAAGGGGAATTACAGCCTGTGTAACTCCAACCTTCTCCGTCACGGTTGTCTCTTTGGTCTCGTGGGGTACTTTTAAGCATCAAAAGGAAAAAGAAGGAGAAAATCCAAAGAGACCACCCCCAAAGTCTGCAATCCCGTTAAACCTCAGACAAAACCAAACCCACCAGGGCTTGACGGCGTAAGCTCATAAGCAGAAAAGACCAGGGTCTTAGTGGTGAGATTCTGTGGGTTCCTTTGTAACCCTGATTCCTTCCGTCTGACAGCAGGGGATGGGGAGAGTCTCCTGTTTTCCTGGTATTCTGGTCAGGCTACTTGGAATGGAAGGAGCCCTCCCTTTGATCTTTTTAGTGCCCATTTGTATAGCCCTGGGCCTTTTAAGGGGAAGAGGCAGAAAATCATCACCAAAAGCAAAGAGCAGAACGGGGAAAGGTGCGTGGACATTTCTGTGCTCTGCTGTTTAAAGTCAGCGTCCTGACAAGTTAGGGTCGTGCCAACAGATCAGGAGGTCAGGGTGAGGAGAATGAGATCTCCTTCAAATCTTTTTTTTTTTATTTTGCGGTACACGGGCCTCTCGCTGTTGTGGCCTCTCCCGTTGCTGAGCACAGGCTCCGGACGCGCAGGCTCAGCGGCCATGGCTCATGCGCCCAGCCGCTCCCCGGCATGTGGGATCTTCCCGGACCAGGGCACGAACCCGTGTCCCCTGCATCGGCAGGCGGACTCTCAACCACTGGGCCACCAGGGAAGCCCTCTCCTTCAAATCTTTACGCCCTCATCCTATGTCCTATGTCCTACGTCCTATGTCAAGTAGGACATATTTCCAATACAGAGAAGAGTGTCTCTGGAAAGCACTTTGCTGGAGGGCTTTACGATATTAGAATAGTAATAACTGCTGTCAAAGACTCAAATACTAAAAAATACTAAAACATAACCCAAAGTGTAATCTGAATGCAAGACAGTGTGTGACCAAGGCGTCAGTTCCCATATATTATGTACGTGGGCCTGCCTGTGCTCCTGGCACAGCTCCCAGGCTGCATTGCTTCCCCTCCCCGTCTCCTCCACTCCACTCAGCTGCATGCCCCGCCCCTCATTCATTCAGGTCTCTTCTCTAACATCCTCTCCCTTGCGAGAGGGGCCGCCCATCTAAAATAACATCTCCATCCCTCTCCATCTTCTTATTCCGCTTTATTTCCTCCATAACATTTTCACTTCTGACATTATATTGAATTCCTATTTTTTTTTATTGGTTCTTGTCATTCTTCCCATTCAAGGTCAGGTCCAAGTGGTCAGGGATTTTGTTTTGTTCACTGTTGTAGCTCCAGTGCCCAGGACAGACCTTGGCGCACGGTCCTCAACCAGTATTTGTTTTTACGTGGGTCCACTATTCTTTAAAGTACCAGCCTTGGACTCACATCCTTCTTGAGCCTTTGGGGATGGTCATCAGAGTCAGTCCCTCTTTCCTCAACGGCCTCGTTGGCCTCGTTGTATTCGTGCAGCCCACACATGCTCTTTCAGCCTCTGGGCATAAGGTTTTACACTCAGCCAGGGGACCAGATCAGGAAAGACAACAGAATCCCTGCCTCGCGGAGCCGCCATCTTCCAGAGGGGCATTGGGGATGAAACATGTGACTTGTATCTCTGTCTAGTTCTTAGATGTCCTTCTGGCTCATCTTATAGTTGCTCTGATCATTTGTTCAAAAAACAATTTGTGGGCTTCCCTGGTGGCGCAGTGGTTGAGAGTCCGCCTGCCGATGCAGGGGACATGGGTTCGTGCCCCGGTCCGGGAAGATCCCACATGCCACGGAGCAGCTGTGCCCGTGAGCCATGGCCGCTGAGCCTGCGCATCCAGAGCCTGTGCTCCGCAACGGGAGAGGCCACAGCAGTGAGAGGCCCGCGTACCGCAAAAAACAAACAAACAAACAAAAAACAAAAAAACCCAGTTTGTGTGGGGGAGGGGCTGACCATTTGCCAGAGACTGAGCTAGGCACTAAAAAATGAACAGGCGATCAGAATTAATGTCAAAGGACTCACAGTATACTGAGTAGTGAAGTGGTAGAGGCAGACACGACAATGCAAACAGTAGTAAAGTGGGGTGTGTGCTATAATAGAGATGGAGGCATTAACTTTTGGGCCAAGGATGGTAGTAGAACAATGAGGGAGAAATCAGAGAAGCCTTCACGGAAGAAGTGACAGATGCAGAGGGATAAGTAGGAGTTAGCAGGGAGAAGTGGGACTGAGAGGGAAAGCCATTTGGGCAGAGGGAAGAGTTTATGCAAAGTCTATGGAGATCAAAGAGCCACAATTGATGAAACAGTATGATGTCTGGGAAAGCGACCAAGCTTTTTAAATGATGCCTCAACTTCCCATGGCCCTCTCCAATCCAATTCAATCCAATACTGAGTTATCTTTTAAGAGCTGGCCAAGTACCATATATACACTACCAAATATAAAATAGCTAGCTAGTGGGAAGCAGCCACATAGCACAGGGAGATCAGCTCGGTGCTTTGTGACCACCTAGAGGGGTGGGATAGGGAGGCTGGGAGGGAGACGCAAGAGGGAGGGGATATGGGGATATATGTATATGTACAGCTGATTCACTTTGTTATAAAGCAGAAACTAACACACCATTGTAAAGCAATTATATTCCAATAAAGATGTTAAAAAAAAAAAAAGAATAAAGGGGGTGACTTAAAAAAAAAAGAGTTGGTCAAGTGCAAGGCACTGGGGAGGCTGCAGACAAGCACAAAGCACATCCCCTGCCCTCAGGGAGCTCTGAGTCTAGCCAGGAAGGCAGGCAGGCGTGTAAAAGGAAGGGAGAGTCACAAGATCTGATGTATGTTCAAGGCATCACTAGATGAGCACTGAGCACACACGCTGTGGATTTGTGCCCAATTCAGTTGGTAAGGAAAGACTAGCAAACCTCTTTAGATAGTGACCAGGTCATTCATTCATTCATTCATCCATTCATTTACCCAACAAAGATTTATTGAGCACTGAACATTATGTGCCTGGCACAGTTTAGTTATTTGGGAGAGAGAGGTGAATAGGAAAGGTGAGATCCCTGCTTTCATGAGCTTACACTGAAAATTCACGCCAAATACGGGTGAACAGATGAGTAAGTAGACCTTTCCAGCTGGTGACAAGGCTACGAGGCAATCCAGCAGGCCGGTGGACCGTCAGAGGGCGGGGGCAGCATCGGGGCCCCTAAGACACTGTGTCCCTCTGAGCCGCTGTTAAGAGCCGAGGCCGAGAGTGGAGGTGGAGGCCGGCGAGTGAAGGTGGGGTGGAGCGAGCATCAGTGACAGAGTCTGGGGAGGGGACATCACCTGGCTGTGTCTCGGGGAACAGCAGGGCGCGCAGAGTAAGACGGGGAGGCGGCAGGGCCGGGGTCAGGCTCGCAGCCCTGGTGGGGAGACACTCTGTCCCCAAAGGGAAAACAAAGGACCGAATCCTTCGTTTTCAACTCACCTCTGGGAGGTGCCCACTCCTCCTCTGACTGGAAACTTCTCACAAGAAGAAAGCACTCCCTGCATTTAATTTAATTTGGGCCCTTGGAGCCTATCAAGTTATTCTGTTCCCATCCCCTCGGGTCCTTCTCCTTCCTGCCCTTGACCCTCCGTCTTCCACCTGGTCTGTCCACACGGTGACAGCTCGCCCCCTGACGCCGCATCCCTAAGCCACCCAATTTCCTGTGTGTTGTTAAAATTGTGAAAACACAAGATCCAGGTGCAGCTGTTATCTTACTGTTGATCCGGACAGGAAAGGAACAGGCAAAGGAAAGAAAAGAATAAAATCCCTTGGCGTTGGGTCATGTCAGCCCAGTGCAGGGAGACAAAGGCTGGCGAGTCTCTGGTTGTGACCGTTCACTTGGCTTTTGGAGCCAGGACGCTGTGAAACAATGATACCAGCGTGACTCTCCTTCAGGAAGGCAGGCAGTGGAGTCGGGGAGGGGCCCGCTTATCCTTGGGGCAATAATTATATCAGCCAGCAGGTATTGAACACCTACTGTGTGCCAGGCCTGGCTCTAGCCACTCACGGGTGTCACCTCATTTAATCCTCACAACAGCCCTTGGCGGGGAGGATGCTCGTTGGCCCCATTTCACAGATGAGGACACTGAGGCCCAGAATGGTGAAATGTTTTGCTGTTTGTCACAGAGCTGGTAAGAGATGGAACCTGGATTTAGCTGCAGCCTGCTTACTGCACACAATGAAACTGAAAAGCCCAGCACTGGCAGAACAAAGCACATGATGTGCTGGAATTATGAAAATCAGGATCCCAAGCTTCCTTAGCCCCTCCTTACATAGGCAGAAGTCAGAGGGCTCTGAGCAGGCGAGTAGCATGATTTTATTGACTTTAAAAGGGCACGCTTGTCTTAGTCTACAGTTTACATTTATTTGCATGGCTGTTCGGTTAATACCTGCCCTCCCCACCTCTACCTCAAATGATGTGCCCCAAATAGGCAGCATGACTATGTTTTTCTCAGCACATTGCTGGGCACACGGAAGACACTCAGAAATGATTTGTTATGGAAGGAAAGAAGGAAGGGACAGAAAGTTTCACGTAGACGCTAGGGCAGCTCTTTCTTTGCCTGTTTCCTGCTTTCATACGTGCAAACCTGGGTGGACCCCGTGATCCCCCAGGCTGTGTCTATGTCTGATGTTTAGCATATAAAACTCTTTCAGGCACAGCCACATTGACCCTGAGGTTTACTCTGGCTGAGCAAGAACAAGTAATGATCAGAGCCATGCTGACAACAATTCGACCTTCTCCTTGTTGCTTCAAAGGAAAGAGGCTGAAAAGACAAAGGCCTTTGGGGGAAGTCGTTATAGCACAGTCTGTCACTGCAGAGGAGAGAGATAACCAGAGGATGATTTATTGCAACCTTCTGGTGTGGTAAGGGCCAGCGGCTTAAAGGAGAAAATAGCTCTGCCTTGGCCACGTGCCTGAAGAGTTTAGTGGGCATTTGTACTTTATGCAGCTGTACAGAAACTGTGAACGACTTTACTGTGTTCAACAAACTTTACACCTGATAAATGGCTGCATCTTACCGTGACTCCAATTACTCAGCTACCCAGACTCCCTTGCAGCTAGGGTGAGGGCAAGTGACTCTGATTGCACTTGTCATCTGCACCAGTATATGTACATTTTGAATTGGAATCTTGTCACTTTAAGAAATGGGAACCTCATGAAGTCAATTCTGGGGATGGCCCGTGAATGGGAGGAGCTATTTATTAGGGCTTTGAGTAATGGAAGCCATTGAGTCTCCAAGGTACCAGAGGTATTTCATGTGAAGAACTCTGTGGGATGATTTTTGGACCAAGTTCTTAGCTATGTGGGCTCTAAGTTTGATTATCTGGCCCTTCTGGGAAATCTCCTAGCTACCCACTATGCTTTAGTAAATTTCTTTTTGGCTTAAATGTACTTGTGTGAGTTCTGTTGTTTTCAACGAACCGCCCTGACTCATACATGGTACAGATGTACGGAGCTGCCTGCCAAGTACCAGAGAGGCAGATGGTAAATAAAAGGGTGTGTGTGCTCTGGACTGGGCACCTGGAAACAGGAACCAGGTAAACAAGGCAGGCTGTCCACAACTGATCACACTTACTTTCTCTTAGTCATTCAACAAATACCCATTAAGCTCTGATGATACCAGGCACTGTACTGGCTGGTGGGGCTAAATCACTGAACAAGACAGATGAGGTCTCTGTCCTCATGGAGCTTCCATTCTGGTTGAGGAGACAGCAAGAGATAACAAACAAGTGAATAGATGAGGTATTTTCAGATTGTGATAAGTGCTATGAAGAAAACGGGATGAGGAGACAGAAAATGATGACCATGGAAGGTTACCTTTTCCAGGGTGGTCAAGGTAGGGCTCTCTGGGGAGGTGATCTTAGGGATGAGACGCAGCCAGCCAGGACGAAAGCTGGGGAGCACTTGTCTCGAGGGTGGGGTGGGGGGAGAAGTAGTGAATGCAATGGCATTGAGCACGAAAGGACTTGGCTGTTAAAGGAGCATTAGGGGACCAGATCATGCAGGGCCTCGTGGGCTACAGTACAGAGCTGGATTTTATTTAGTGGGAAATCATTGGAGAAATGGAAGCAAAGGAGTGACATGATTTGATACGTACAAGTGGGGGTCGCAGGCAGCAGGGAGACCCAGCACACGTGAAGTGTTATCTACCAGGGAAGCTCATTAGAGACTCAGCACCCAGGGTGTTTACTGGGGGCTGGTCACATAGGCACGCCCTGCTCAGCTAAGATTCCAGACATGCTGAAGGCAGGCAGATGTTCGGCATAAGGCACCTCACGTGCAGTGCGGAAGCTGTTGTCCTTTTCCTTCCACCCGAGATGATGTGGCTTGGGAAAGGTGGGGAGGGGTTGAGAAGAGAGAAGTGAGTGGACCCAGAATCTACTCAGGAGGTAGAGCTGTCAGGAGGTGCTGATGGATAGGGTGTGGTGGTGTAAGAAAGGGAGGCGCCAGACTTAGATCATCATCAGAGGAAGAATCGACTATTATCACTAAGCGCTTCAGAGTTTAGAAAACAGTGCTGCATCCCTCTCTCACTTAACCACAGAAATTTCACAATGGAAAGGGTCTTAAGGAAAAGATGCTCCACATGGCTAACTACTAGAGAAATGCAAATGAAAACTATAATGAGGTACCACCTCACGCCGGTCAGAACGGCCATCCTTAAAAAGTCTACAGGGACTTCCCTGGTGGCACAGTGGTTAAGAATCTGCCTGCCAATGCAGGGGACATGGGTTCGATCCCTGGTCTGGGAAGATCCCACATGCCGTGGAGCGACTAGGTCCGTGTGCCACAATTACTGAGCCCGCGTGCCACAACTACTGAAGCCCATGTGCCTAGAGCCCGTGCTCTGCAACAAGAGAAGCCACTGCAATGAGAGGCCCGTGAACCGCAACAAAGAGTAGCCCCCTCTCGCTGCAACTAGAGGAAGCCCGTGCGCAGCAACAGAGACCCAATGCAGCCATAAATAAATAAATAAATAAATAAATTTTAACAAGTCTACAAATAACAAATGTTGGAGAGGGTGTGGAGAAAAGGGAACCCTCCTACACTGTTGATGGGATGTAGATTGGTGCAGCCACTATGGAGAACAGTATGGAGATTCCTTAAAAAACTAAAAATAGAACTATCATATGATCCTGTAATCTCACTCCTGGGCATATATCCAGAGAAAACCATAATTCAAAAAGATACATGCACCCCAGCATTCATTGCAGCGCTATTTACAATAGCCAAGACATGGAAACAACCTAAATGTCCACTGACAGATGAATGGATGAAGAAGATGTGGTACATATATACAATGGAATACTACTCGGCCATAAAAAAGAATGAGATAATGCCATTTGCAGCAACATGGATGGACCTAGAGATTGTCATACTAAGTGAAGTAAGTCAGAAAGACAAATACCATATGATATCACTTATATGTGGAATCTAAAATATGACACAAACGAACTTATCTATGAAACAGAAACAGACTCACACAGAGACACGGAGAACAGACTCGTGGTTGCCAAGGGGGAGGGGGGTGGCGGAGAGATGGAGTGGGAGTTTGGGGTTAGCAGATGCCAACTATTATATAGAGAATGGATAAACCAGGTCCTACTGTATAGCACAGGGAAGTATATTCAATATCCTGTGATAAGCCATAATGGAAAAGAATATGAAAAAGAATGTATATATATGGATACCTGAATCACTGTGTTGTACAGCAGAAATTAACACAACATTGTAAATCAACTGTACTTCAATAAAATAAATTTCAAAAAATGAACAAATAAAAAAAAAAGAAGAAAGGACCTTAAGGAGCATGTAGTATACTTGCTTGCTTTGATAGATGAGGAAACTGAGGCTCAGGGAAAGGAAGTGATTCACTCAAGGTTATCTAGAGAGTTAGTTGTAGACACAAGGCTGGAATCTATGTTCTTGATTTCCAAGGAAGCGATTTTCCAATATGCCATTTTGATGGGATGACTTGAAAGATCAGAAGTAATATAATGATAAAGCTTGAAATGATCCTGTGAGGTTATTAAGCTACTATTTTTTAGCCTCAAACCCAACCTTCTCAACTCTGTTCTGTAATGCTGGGGTTGAGACTCTACAAACTCCAATGATCCTTTATCTGTGGGCTTCTTGCTGGGTTCCACCTACTGGGGATGGTTCCACCATCTTGGGCTCAGTCAAGAGACAGAAACCATATAGTGATTTAAACAGGGGCAATGAATGGGGAGACGCAAGAGGGAAGAGATATGGGAACATATGTATAACTGATTCACTTTGTTATAAAGCAGAAACTAACACACCGTTGTAAAGCAATTATACTCCAATAAAGATGTAAAAAAAAAAAAAACCAGGGGCAATGTTATATAAAGAATTATTAAACTATGATAAAAGAGTAACTATATGGTATAAGAAAAGTCTTGTATGGTTCCCTAGGGCTAAAGGAGATTGCCCAAGGAATGACAAACTTGGAGGGGGGGGGTCCCTTCCCCAGACTAGGGTTCAGATCTCTTTGTAGAAGGTAGTTGGCTGACCCCTGACTTAGCTCATTGGTATCCTGGAGTAGCACCTAATGAAGTCACCAACATTCTGAAGTCACCAATTCCTTCTCTCCACCTTAACTGTTGCCACTTTGGTCCAAGCCACCGTCATCTCACCTGATTATTGCAATAGTCTCCTAACTGGTCTTTCTTTTTGTTTCCATCTTGGCCCTGTATTAGGTCAGGTCCCCTAGAAGCACAGCCTATGATGGAGATCCTTACACGTGTGATTTACTGAGGAGATGCTCATAGGTGAAGGGAGTGAGGGTGCAGAACAGGGCAAGGGAGGGAAGCTAAGCAAGGAAGGACAGTAACTTCAGCCTGATCCCACGGAGAGTCCGGGAGCATGATCTATATCCCAGCGTTGGTCCCGACTTCGGGCAAGGGGGCTTGCATTTATATCTCTATGTCACTCCATCATTGCCTATGGGCTGCCCTAGGATGTGCAAGTGGGTTGTTACCTCCTGGGCAAGGAAGATCCCATTTGGCAGAGGGAAGGGGGCTCCTGTGAGCCTTTATCAGCCTTGACTCAAAGCAGCTGGTCCATGAGGTCAGGAAAGGGGTCCAGGCAGGGCACCAACAGCATCACGCTTTCTTCTAATGGTCTACTAAGAGGTGGGTGGTCAAGGTGGTCCTCCTCTTCAGTTTCAGGGAAAAGGCAGAGATGGAATCTGTCGGTCTCCTGCTGGGGGCTTCAAGGTTTCCTGGGCTGCTGCAGCAGTGTGCCAAGAGGTGTGACCGAAAATGCAGGAAATTACCCTGGAAGTAGAATTAGACGTCCATTCCAATAGCATTCCATTGAAGCCCCGACCTTGCCCCTCTCCAGCTGTGGGAACGTGGGTGAGTTTGTTCCTCTCTCTGGATTCATTTCCTGGTCTGGAAATGGGAGCCGGACACCTGCCTTAGGGACTGATTCTGGGATCATGCCCTGCGCACACCCCTACTTGTTCTTCATGCATTGGCACTGATTTTGAATGCCCCACTGGATGTTCGTGTAGGTTAAAAAGCTCCTTCACACGACATGATCCTGAACCAGATTCCATTTGACGTAGACACAAAAGTACGCTTTTCATTGTTTTGAAATATACCGAGTTTTTCAGGGATGAAGCCATGGTGTTAAGTAAAGGAAGACTGTAGTACTTTGTTTTGTTCAGGGCTCATGGAGGTTGGTCACCAGTTAGAAACTTGCATTGCTAATAGCAAAGCCTGTCTTGGCACCTGAATCGCCCCAAACAGCACAGCTGCCACCGCTCTGCGTTTGTAGTTTCTTTCACTGGGATTCTGCATCCAGGTCCAAGCATGTGATGGCTTTATTACGTCTTCTAGTCGAGTTGTGCCAGAGCATTTCCATGTTGAAATGTTTTATTTTAGTATGAATTCCTTTCCTTTTCCCTTTATATTATAGTTGGGATTTTACGCTGATGAAAAAAATATGCCTGTAGGTAGGTTATATTATCTCTGAATTTCATTCCAGTTGAGAAGAGAGGAAATGGTAGAATATTTGTTTTAAAAATCAGGCAGTGGCTCTGACTGAGTCGCGAACCACACGTCTGAATAGAATCAGCAATGTCTTCTCTCTCCCCAGGGAAAGTGCAGCCTCATTTAGAGACAGCTTCGAGCTATTAGTTAGTTTGTGCCGAATTTCATAATGAAGGGGTTCTCTCCCATCTAGCTCTCCTTTGCAAGGATCAACACCCCTTTCTAAACAAGTCTGCTGGAGACCAGTGCAATTTTTACCCCCACATCCCTGGGCCACGTAAACTCTCCTGGAATGGTACCTACTAACGGCAGTAGGGCTGTCTGGCTCCCCTTGGCCGGAGGTGCGGGCCTGAGCTTGGCCACATTTACACCCCTGCCTGGTGAGCAAGTGATTTCTTTCCTTCATAGGAGACAGAGCGACAATCAAGAAACAAACAAACATCTTTTAAAAAGGCAAAAACGCTTAGTCATGCAAATCAGGGCGGAGGAGGGAGGGTAAAGGAAAGGCCCTCATTCTTATTCTGCAGCTTCAGCAGGGCCCTGGCCCATCCGCCGTTTCTATTAAAGCACTGGGCCCAGCACAGCCAACGCGCTGGCAAACTAACGTACAGTAATGAAGGTTTGTCCCAATCAGAGTAAACACCACCCGTTCCCAGGACACCGAGAAGCAGAAAATGAACCAGAGGTTAACTGGGTCATTGGCTGCGGCACGATGTGGGTCATTCTAGATGTAATTTAGTTCCCTTCAACGGGAGGCCCCGATACGGCCACCGGTTCTCACAGCGGGGACGGTGACTTAGCAGCAAGCCGAAGTCTCTTGGATACCAGGCCCGGAGCCGTTGCTGTGATTCATGGTGCCTCTGACATCACTGGGTGTTTTTGTGATGCAAAGTGACATGTTGTCTAAACACACAAGGGGCCCAGTGAGTCTGTGTGGTGCTGTATGGGCGTGCCTGCCAGTGGGACATGCGGAGGCTGTCAGGTGCCTGGAATTTGTTTTAATCAGGTAGACACAGAAATGACTCTCACAAAGGAAAAAGTTTACTATACTCACAGATCCATAGAAACAGGAGGCATGACCTTCCATGCAGGGCCACGTGGGGAAGCACCAGGGTCAGGCAGGAGGCAGAGGGAGGAGGAGAAAACAGCGGCAAGAGTCTGTACTGTGGCTTCTGTGGAAGGAACAGGTGAGGCAGGGTACGTAGGCTTAGGATTGGCTGTTTGAATGGTTTCAGCAGGCTCTGGGGCGTAGGGGTTGTTCCTAGCTGTCTGGTGCGTGGCCCTCCAGTGATTAGGGCAGGTGGATGGTGGCCTGGAGCGTGAAAGCCTGATAAAGGAGGTGGTTGGGGGTGTGGGCTGTGGATTGGTTGGTTTACAGGAGAAAAGCACACACACAGGTGAGTTGTTTATTATCTCTCAAAACTGGCTAACTCTGGGAGAGACAGTCCCTCCAGGGGTAGCAAGATTGCCCGTGTCACTGCCACTGGCACAGGGAAGCCGGTCACAGGCCGCCTCCTGAGTCAGGAGATTTGGAGGCAGGTGTTCGCAGTGACAGTCACACTTCCTGCTCCTCATTCTGAGGTGCCCCACCCAGACAGCAGAGGCCTGATGAGGAAGGACCCAGCCTGGGCTGAGGCGGGCTGCTTAGGCGGCCTGGGCTTCCCCCAGGGTCATCAGAGGCATGTCCTCTACGTCCCCCACTCCCTCCCCGTCCACACAGGGCGCCCTCCCTGCCCCACGTGGGCGTGTTCTCTGCCTGGAAAATATGCTTGAAGACACAGAGATGCTTCCAGAAGCGCAGGCCCTGAGGTCGAAGCGCAGGGGGGACCTGTCCACCCTCCCCCACTCCTTCTCCTGGACTCACTGCCCTTCCTTCTGTGCCACTTACATAGCAGGTTCATCCCCACCCAGGGCCTTTGTCCCGGCCGTTCGTCCTGCTGGGACGCTGTCGCTGGGCGAGCCCCTCCCGACCACCCTGCCCACAGCAGCCCCCTCCCCACTTGAGTGTGAGCTCCAAGGAGGCAGGGGCCTGCCTGTCCTAAGCCCCGTGTGCCCAGCACCTCCAGCTGCCCCTGGCGCGGGGCTCTGCCCAGCAAGTGACTGGGGACGACTCAGTGGGTGAGCCTGGCCTCTGAAGTCCTGAGCTCACATCCCGGCCTGGCGGTTTACTGACCGCTTGACTGTGGGACAGGGACGCCTCCTCTCTGGGTCAAGGTTTCCTCCTCTGTGAGATGGGGCTGGTGCCAGCGTACTCACCTCTCACAACAGTTGCGAGGCTCAGAGACAGAGAGACGTGCAGCAAAGTGCTTGGCCACTCAGAGAGCTATGGAAGTGAAGCCACTGAATCGCAGTTCCTGCTCACACCTGACAGGAGTCACGGCTTAGGAAGAGCCCAGGGCGGCTGCCCCCAGGAGCGCTCGGCACATGTAAGCGCATGCGCACATAGGCACACGCGGCGTAACTTCCGCTTGGGCCCCGTAAATAGCAACAGCTAATGATTACTACCTGCCGAGCGTGTATTCACTCACTTAATCCTCGCAAGCACCTGTACGTAAGTGTTGCTATAATCATCGTCATTGCTGCTCTGCAGAGAAAGAGAGCGAGGCCCAGGGAGGCTGGATCACCTGCCTAACGTCAGGCAGGTGGAGAGGATTTGGATTTGAAGCCAGGCACCTGGCTCCAGAGCTGCACTGCCCCGGCTTCTATTCTCTGTGTCTTCTCTATATGTTCTTCTTCCTCCCCCAACGGGGCTGTGGGTGGAGTAGGCTGTACCCCTGCAAGAACTGGGTAGAGGAACACACTTCATCCCTGCGTTCACCCATAGAGGCTCCGTGTCTCTGGCCCACCGTAAAATCTGTGTGAAAGTAGGCTTTGTAAGCCACGTCATTCCTCCCAGGTAAATCCTTCGACTTTGCAGTGAATAAGGATGTATTTGAGAAAGATTTCACCGCCTATGAAACAGGGAGTGTGGAATGTTCCAGACTGATGTTCTGCGTGGGAGGGGAGACCAGTTGGACTCCACTGGGAAAGGCTAACCCCTCCACAGGGTAACATTTGCTGAATTTTCCCCTCACTCTGGCAGGGCCAAGCTTCCTGTAGTTCAACCAGTCAGAAGCTTCTGTTCTGAAGACTGCTGGCTATTCCCCAATATCCATTCCCCCTTCTTTAAGAGGAACAGAATGCGGCTTTGGGGACCGGGCATCGAGCCACTCAGGATGAAGCCTACATTTCCCAGCCTCCCTTGCAGCAGTCTGTGGTCATGTGACCAAGTCCTTTCCAGGGGGATGGACAGAGGAGGGCGATGTGCATTTTTCCAGGCTGAGCCCTTAGAGGTGAGGATCTTCTCCTTTTACCCACTTCCTGATGGCCAGATGCAAACATGGCGCTGCGTCATGGTGGACCACGTGGACGGGAGCAGACCCCAGGGGATGGTGAACCACCTGGACCTTGACCCTGTAGAGCTGCCATGCCAGCCCTGGGCTGCCTGCTCTCAGATGATTCCACGAGAGAGAAGGAAACTGCAGCTGACCAATATCTAATTCACAGAGCTGGATTCCTCACCATAGACGCTCACATCCCAGACTCCAAGAGAGGGGTGGCTCGGGCCTGTGTCCTTGTTAGGGCAGCCCCTCCCGCATTAGGCGTTAGCAAAAACCATACTTTGAGGTTTGTTGATGACGCCCCATCACCAGCTGCCTTTGTTCTTCAGGCTCTAGAAGAGAATTTAGGCACTGGAAGATAAAACTATACTCTCTCTAGAATTTATTTCTGAGCCACAAATGAAATCTCCACGTATGACCACATTGGAATTGCTGAAAATATTTCTGTTATCATCTTACACAAGCAAGTAAGAAAAAAATATTATAGCAGACTGACCCAGATAAGACTCCCCCCTCTTCCCTGTGCGCAGATGTGCACACCCCCACCCCCACCCCCAGTCTCACGCTTCCCACCCTGTTCTTTCACCCCAGAATACAGTAGTGTGGGACAGGATTCTGTTCAGGGCTTTAAATCTGGTCTCTGTACCTGGTTCACCACCTGGACTGAGCCTCTTCCTCCCTCCTCCGTGGCATCCTCCTCTGCCGGCCCCGCCCCAGGGTTAAAGCCCTGCCTCCTGCCCCCCTCCCCGCCATTTGTCCTCTGAACCACCACAGTCCCTGCTCCAGGGGACTGTCCAGCCTGTGTGCAGCCTGTGGCCCGAGAGCCCTAGAAGAAGCCTGGGTGTTCCCTCCCTGCCCCTTCCCTGGCCATGCCCGTGGCCCCCAATCTGGGACAGGAACCCAAAAGGGACCTTCGTTCCAATCTGCAGGAGCCCGCACCTCACCCTCCAGGGGTCTGGGGTGGAGAGACTCCTGAGGGTCCAGGCAGCTCCCCCCTGGCCTGAGCGCAGTGCCCACGCCCCCAAGGGCGGCTCTCAGGCCTCCCCGGGGCAGGTTTGTAAGGTTCGCTGCCCACTTCGATGAGGACATGATTTGTGGGGGACACGACAGGCAGACCTGCTGCAAACCACCCAGCGGCCGCGCGTGGGAAGCCGGGCTGCACGGTGGGGGGAGGGGTGACCCCGAGGGCGGACGCGGCTCCACGCACAGGAGGGTGGGCTCCGCGAAGGCAGCGGGCTCGGCTCCTGTCTGCGGCCCGCTCTCCTGGCCAACCGACCGGGGCCCATCGGCTAATGACCGCCCGGGGCACGGGGCCCCCGAAGCAGCGGGTGGCTGCCCTCGAGTTCTGCATACGGGATGGAGGGTTGCCTGTCATTTTCAGGGCCGATGGGCTCGGGGGTCGGCGCCAGCCCGGGGGTCACAGTTCTCGGAGCCCAGATGATGCCCGGAAGCTGCGAGCAGTGCAGCTCCAGGATTTCTCTAGGGCTGGGGCTGGGGGCGGGCAGTCCCACTGGAGGGGGGCCCGGGGGTCCTGCAGAGGCTGCCCCCATAGCAAGCCCCCTGTTTGACAAGGATTCCAGGCTCATCTGGGTGGCCGAGAAGGGGAGTAGAGATCATGACTGTGCCTAAAACGCCCTCCCACACCTTGGTCCCTCCCTGCTGTAGGGAGTGGCCAGGGGGAGGCCTTGGAAGTCCCTGTAGCCTGGGTGTCTGGGGTCCATTCACCATGAGGCGGCCTCCAAGATGGCAAAGCCCCCAAAGGAAGACCCACTCCCACCCATTTTGCCCACCACACAGGACTCAGTGCAATGCACACAGCAGTCACTCGATAAATGCTTGTGCAGGACAGGACAGTGTTTCCCTGCGGCCCCGTTTATCCCGTCAGACACCATCTGCCCACAGCTGTCGGTGGAGAAACTGGCATCTCCACGCTGTTCTTGGTCTTTCCTCAAATCCTCCCTCCGTGCCCCGCCCCCACCACTGTCGGCTACATGTTACTGTTAAGTCCCCCAGGTTTATAAAATGCACACAACACAGGGTGTCTCTGTGCTCTGAACACGGGCTCCACGAAGGGAAAACCAGAAAGTGCATCGATGGGGCCAGGATCATCTGGGCGTGGGGCCCCCGCTCACCTCCCTCCCTCCACTGCGAGCCTGGAGAGGTTGAGGCCGTGCTGTCGCTCACTTCCCCATCTCCAGGGCCACTGCAGCCCAGCAGCAGCTCAATAAATGCCTGTGGAAGGAGTGGGAGGACACAGGACGGGTTTAGAGAAGTGAGGGAGATCATGTCAGGGGCACCATGTAAAGGCGCCCACGTTTGACCACTCTGACCTTCAAAGTCCATCTGCTGTAAGTAAAGCCTGGAGCACAGAACTTGGCCCTCGGAGGCCCCAGACACATGAACACCCCTGCTTCTCACTCTCACCTGGGCTGTGAAGTGACCAGGGCCTCAGATTGGCTTGGACATAAACACGCTGCGTCCTGAGAGCTGTTAGGATCCTACCATCTTTCTCCCAACAGGTGGCAAGAACCCCCCATGAGCTGTGAGCAGAAGCGCCTTTGGTGGAAACGTCCTCATGGCTGCACCCTCCTTGTGTCGTCTGTGGTCAGGACGACGGCGCCAGTCCTACGGAGCGAGGGCAGGGGGGCAGGAGATGGAGAACAGGAGGAGGAGCGCTGTTTCCATCACGAGGCGGGTCTGTGAGCCCAGCTTGTCTGATCTGCGTCAGTCCCAGGGCTTTCGCTGGAATACTGGGAAAGAGGCCTTTCTTTTTACTGTCCTTGCTGGACCAGTGGGATGGGACTCTGTTGCGCTGGGGCATCTTTGCCCGTCACGAGAAACATGTGACCAAGAATGGAGCCGACCCAGGAGGAAGGGGCCTGAAGGATGGGAGAGCCACTTCCCGATGACGTCATTTCGCCCCAGGATCCGGCCGCGCCTGCAGCCAGGTAGCGCTGGACCGCGCCGTGCCTGCAGTGAGCGGATTTTTATTTCAGCTCATGTCAGTTTGCACGGTGTTCTGTCCCTTGTGATCCAGAGTCTTGGCTGACACACCTCAGCCCCCCTTTTAGTCTCAGAGATTTCTAGAGCTTTGGGGTCTTTTGTGGGGAAGCCCAGACTGGCAGAAGGCGGTCCTATGTGTCCTGTATTCTCGGGAAACCTCTGAGCTGAGTCCAGACTGAGATGGCCTTGGAGGCTCTCATCAGCTTGGGGCCTGGGCACCTGAACTGGCCCTGAACCAAAGGCGAATGAGGGGCCCGCCTGGCAGGAGGCTGGCGACTCCCAGGCTGAGGATGGGGGATGAGAGCTGGGAGCCTAGATGGGCCAGGCAGGCAGACAGAAGGACAAGATCTAGAGAACACGGCCAGGAATGACCCCGAGGATGGAGTCCTGTGCCATCCTCCACGGTAGCCACTGGCCACTTGTAGCTATTTAAGTCCATATGAATAAAACGAAATAAATTTTAAAATTCAGCTCCTAAGTTCATATGAATAAAACGAAATAAATTTTAAAATTCAGCTCCTAAGTCACACGGGCCACATTTCAAGTGCCCTTAGTCACATGTGATTAATGGTCACCATATTGGACAGCACAGATATGCAGCATTTTCATCATCACAGAAAGTTCTCATGGACAGCGCTGGCCAGACAGAGTAGGTTTTGAGTCCAGCAAGTTATCAGGTTGGAAGGAGTCGCCAGGCAAGAAGGAAATGAGAAATAAACACCAGAGCTTTGACCAAAGGTCTGCTCTCACTCACTCATGTGTTCACTCCTTCTGTCAGTCGTCTGAGTAATCCCACATTCACTGAGCTCCTCCTGGGTACCGACTGCTGCCGTGGGCTCCAGGGAAATAAGAGAGAAGGAGGCAGAGGCAGCCCGACCCCAGAGAGCTAGTGTTATAGTCTGGGAGGCGGACAATAGAGAAGGAGGTAAATACATCAATACCCAAGACAATTGCAGAAAATAACAAATGCCACAAGCAAAGAGAGCAGGTAATATAACAGTCGCGGGGTCTGCAGGGGGAGGGCCAGGCCTTAGTTCAGGGAAACATGTCATCTTGGGCGACCATAAATTATAGGGCCTGGAATAAGGTGAGGCCACCCAAAGGGGAGGAGTGTGATGCTCTAGGGACCCCTTGCTCCCAGGCTGGGAGAGGCCTGGTGCCCTGAAGCACCGAGTTCTAGAATTAGAACGTGGACCCCGCCCCAAGGCCTGAAGTGGACAGGGGCCCCCAGAAAGCAGAGAAGCAGCGACTGCAGAAGTGGCCATGGGCCATCAGCAGAGGTTATTCCGTGGACAGAAACAGAGGGCCTGTTAGGAGTAAGCCCACCCAGCCTCGGCCGGGACCTGACACTCGCAGTTTGTGAGGGTCGATCCTTGAGGCAAGTCCCAGGGGTGTTTGCATCTCTCCTGTTAGCGCCTCTGCAGGGGACCATGTCTGGGCTCTCAGCTCATTTTGCCCCTTCAATGAGGCAGCGGCTTCCATTTAACAAAAAGACAACCAAGACCCCTGCTCCTTGGAGCTCTGCAGACAGAGCTGCCCCGTCATCGCTGCCTTTTTTTTTTTTTTTGTGGTACGTGGGCCTCTCACTGTTGTGGCCTCTCCCATTGTGGAGCACAGGCTCTGGACGCGCAGGCTCAGCGGCCATGGCTCACGGGCCCAGCAGCTCTGCGGCATGTGGGATCTTCCCGGACCGGGGCACGAACTCGTGTCCCCTGCATCGGCAGGCGGACTCTCAACCACTGCGCCACCAGGGAAACCCATCGCTGCCTTTTTAATCCCCAGAAATAGAGCCTTTGGTGGTGGTGCAGGGGGAGCTGAGAGACCCGGGGAAGGGATGGGGCAGAGCCCTGGATGCTGGGGTGCAGGGAAGGGCGCCATGGAGCAGCTGCGACCACAGCCTCTGACCTCCCGGCACAGGGGTCCGAGGTAGGCTTGCTCGCTTACAAACCTCAAAAGTCAAGGTGCCCACAATTCCCTCTTCAAGTAAGAACACTCCATTTCTGCACACAGAGGGCACGATGGTATTATTCAGGTTCTAAAACAGACCCAAGTGTGTTCTCCTGGCAAGAAGTGGGCAGAGCCAACCCCAGTTACGGTTCCCTGACAGCTCCCTGAATTCAGCCAAAGAAGATGACTCCACGTGGCAGAGGGCAAGCCTCGCAGAGGAAAAGACTGAGCAGGTGTAAATGTCCTCCTGGTTTCTGGGCAGATTGGAGGTTTCCCGAGCGGCCAGGGAAGTCCCTGCCCCTAACGGAATCTTTTCCTGCAGGATTCTCTCGGTGACAAGGGACAGAGACCTGACTCGGGTGGCTCAGGCCGAGGGCATCAACAGGCTGGTGCACGGTGCTAGGTCTTCAGGCAGAACCGGGTCTGCGTGTCACACGCCGCCCCCTGGACTCAGCTGAGTGGCCCCAACCCCCACCACGGTGCCGGCTCCCGCCAGGCTCCGCTGGGGCCCAGGGGCTGCAGGCGCCCCGTGCGGCTCCAACACAGCTCCTGCCCTGCACTCGCTCAGGTTCAAGTCCAGGGACAAGAGCAGGTGCCACGAGAGCCCCAAGTCACTGAGTGGCCAGCTTAGGTCCCATCACTGAGTCCGCCCCTGGCCAGGCCTGGGGTCCTGCATCAGCCCACCCCAAACACGCAGACTGAGGTGAGAAGGCGAATTCTCAAATGATGATCAGGTTCTGTTCATTCAAGAAGGGGAAGTGGACGCTGGAGGATGCACGGGGGACGTTCTCTCCACGAAGGGAACGTGCAGGTATCACACTTCCAGAGAGTCTGGAAGGATTCAGATGGCGGGCGCAGAAGAAGTTTCCCTAATTCTGGGTTTATTTTTGAAAGCTTCGGCTGACCTGGCCCCTGAAGGGGGTCGCTGGGTGTCCCGTGATGCTGCATTCAGTCTCCATCCTAGGCCAAATGAGTTTGGGGACCCCCACTGCTGTGAACCCAGTTCACAGGTGAGCGGACCTCAGGGCCGCCGTTCTCAAGGGCCAGCTGTGACCGCTTCCAGCCGGGACTGCGCTCGGCTCGAATCCACCAGTTCCAGTGGCTTAACCCAGGGTGACTGGCCTGTTTCCGGGTCAGTGAGGCCAGGGGGCGGCGGTCCAGGCCTGGTGCAGGGCTGCATGATACGCCAAGCGCGTCTCCTTCCGCCGTTCTGCCTCCGCCCTCGGCTTGCGCCTTTCCTGCAGGGTCCCCGTGGCTGCGGATGCCGCTGCTCCTCGGCGTCGTGTCTGCCCCCCGCCAGGAGGGAAGCAGGAGCGGCGAGAGGAGGAAGAGGCTGAATCGGGGCAGCCGCGCTTTCCCAGGATCCCCAGCGGCCGCCTGCCTCCACCTCGGGGCGAGAACGGGGTCACACGGGCACAGCGGCTGGGGGGCTGGCCATGGCTGGAGCGCGTGGCCATCAGGGTCCTGTTAGTGAGAAAGAAGGGCCCTGGGTGGACACCTGGCGTCGGCACAGTCCAGTTAACTGGCGAAAAAGGCTTGCACTTGCGTGCAGCTGTTTTCAATCAAAGGTACATCACTTGCATCTTCGCAAACACACATTCCTGCTCTAGAGAAATGAAGGCGCCCAAACCACGTGATTCTGCCTGCAGACGTTCCACCTGGACTCTGAGTCACCCAGTTCACCATCATGTGGTTCAAATTCAACAGAAATTTCCCAGATCTCCGCCCTCCGTGGGGTGCGTTTCTCTGCCCGGCGCAGGTCACCCCAACTCCCGGTCACCCCGGCAGGCGGAGCCTCGCTGTCCCCCCTCTGCAGACAGGCCGCCGAGGCATGAACAACGTCCCCCCGGCCAGAGCCTGGGATTGTCCTCCAGCAGCTCCAGCCTGGATGCCGTCCCGGAGATAAATCACGTCTCTTTAAAAAGCTGCAGCGGCCCATTATTTCTGCTTGCAAATACCCCTGGATCTTCGCTTGAGAGCTGGGTGACAGGACCCGGCTGTCGTGCTCAGCTCTGCATAAAATCGCCGTCAGCCAGTGGACTTCTGTGATGAGCAAGCTGCTAGCTTCAGATGGAGGGTAAATAAAACCCCTTCCCGGCGGGCGGGGCTTGGTCGAAGGTTCCAGAGTCCTGTCTGCAGAAGGAGCGGGAACGTGTACAGTCACGGCTCAGACCCGGGGGAAATGCCCTGTCCCCACGAGTTCACGTGGGGAGGAGTCGAAATGACAGAACGGAGATCCCTGTTGTGCGTTTTGCAGTGTCGTGCAGTTCTTCCCCAAGTAAACAGCAATCACATAATAAACTGAGTACAATCAATTATTATGGATATTTCAACCAGAATATGATGAACCGCCACGTACCCATCACCCAGATTCCACAATTACCGGGACCCGCCCCATCCCCTCCAGCTCTCCCCTTTCCCGCAACGTATTGAAAGCAAATCCCGGATGTCATGTGGATGTTTTCTAAGGCGGCTGCAACTTCCTCATCACCTCTGAAGTCTCATCGCTTTTCCAGAATCAGGATTTAAACAAGGGCTGCCCGGCATGTGGTGAAGTCTGTAAAGTCTCTTGGTTGACGCGACCCGCTTTCTTCTGTTGACTTTTCATGCCCCTCCCTTGCTGATTCCAGGATCAGTGGTCCCGTGGGTGCCCCCCTTTCTGGATTTGTCTGTCTGCTGCCTCACGTGTCACATCCGAATTCCCTCCACCCGGAAGGAGAAGTGGCTTACACTGGGCACCCTTGGCGGGGGGTGGGGGGGGGTCAGGTTTCAACTATACCCAGCCTGGGGTGTGGGAGCAACGGAGCCATTGCTTGAGAAAGTGAATGTGTGTGATTTAAGAACATTTCATGGATTATTGTTGAACTAGCAAAGCGGGTGTTTGCTCCCAAGCATTACCACCTCATTTGACGTCAGCTCTGTTCCGGGTTGAGTCGCATGAATTAGCTGCCTGCCTTTCCCAGCTGAGACGTGGATTGGAACTCAAGTCCCAAAGCCACGGCCCTGTTTTCAAGAGTGCCTGTGAGGAATTGCGAACAGCTGTGACGGAATGAAGGCCTCGTGAAAGGGGCTGTGTTAGACAAGCACATGTACTTAGCCAACCCAAGGGCCTGTTATTCTGGCCTCAATTACCTTCTGGGTCGTGGGCTTCAGTCTGGGAAGGTCAATGTTCACTTGCTATAGTTACCGAAAGACACAGACGCTGTGGGCTGGGCTCCACCACGGCAGCACCTTATAAAATCCTGGATCATGATCCCTTTATTCCACAGATGAAGATACTGAGGCTCAGAGAAGATAAATTTGCTCAAGATCACACATCTTAGAGATCTGGGGATGAGCCTATCACCTCACCATGGGTTCCGCCCAGCAGCCAGTCAACGGCTGTTCAGTAATGAAATCAGCCGTGATGTGTCACGCTGTGTAAACTCCTCCAGCCACTCCCCACAGTTGCTCCCAGTTCTTGGCCTCTTCTCTGTTCCTTGCACTTGTCTAGCCCAGTCCTGCCCCCAGGCCGTTCTGCACATGCTGTACCCTTGGTCTGGAATGCTCTCCTGCCGGCCTCTGCCTGCTGGAACCTTCTGTGTTCATCTCAGTTCAGATGTCACCTCTTCAGAGCGGCCATCCCCGACCTCCCTGTGTAGCTCGGCCTCTATTCCCTTCTTTCCCAACTCCCAGCTTATTTCCTGTCGAGCAGTTTCACCTTCTTTATCAATCTTGTTTATTACTTCCTTGTAAATGTGTCTCCTTTACTAGAAAGTTTCCCTCTGAGGGCAAGGACCAGGTCTGCACGTTCAAACCTCTACCCCCAGCGCTAAGAGAAAGTGATCAATAAATATTTACTCAGAAAATAGTGGATAAGTAAATGAAACAGGTTCAAATAAATGAATAAAATTCACAGTAAATGTAAATGATCTTTCTCAAGAAGTCATTAAGGAAAAAAGAAAAAGAAAAAAGGACAGAAAAGAAAAGAGAGAGTCTGCTCGCAGGAAGCTGGGCTGTATGTTTACTTCATTCTATTTGAAGAAGCAGAAATGGGACGTGAGGATTTTAACGGGCAAGTGGCATCTCATAGCTGGTCTCTCTTTCTGATCTGGTTGCTGGAGCAGTGAGACACGTTATAAGGGACAGGACCCCGCCTGCCCTGCTGGGAGCACGACCATCACTTTCTGGCCCTCGTGGGGCATCTGGACCCTTGGTTGTTTGTTCTCTTCTTTACTTGTTAAATTCCAAAGGGCCTTGGAGAAACGCTATCTTATTTTTCTGCTCTTCATCTCAGGACCTTCCTCGTCCCCTGCCCACCCCGAGGGCACGTGCTCAGGACTCATTAAGTCACGGAGACCCTGACCAGGGCTCTCATCCCTCGGAAGGAGTTGCAGGGGAGCTGGGGCCTGGGAGGCATTTTCTTTTCCTCCCGCCCCTGCGTTTGGAGGCAGATAAGGGTGGCCTTTTCTTCCTGCTTCACTTCAGGTGTCCCTTCTGTGAAGCCAGGTTCACCCGCTGCTTTGTGTCAGTGACCTCCAGTCGTTTTCATGATGCTTTTATCCCAGAATCACCTCAGCACCCGAGAGAAAGGGGAACTGGTTATAAAAAGGATACACTACTCTTAATTACTCTTAAACTCCAGAGTGACTCGCCCGAGGGCAGGGAGCCAGGCTGCGAGGTGTTTGTGAAAGCAGGGGCCGTAAATCCTGCTGGCCCTGCTGTGGCTAAGCTGCCCCTGGTGGCGTTTAATCAGTGGCCTCTGTGGGACCTCTCAGGGATGCTGCCTCCTATGAAATGAGAATCCACCTGCAGCTGCCTCTGGAGGGAATGTTCCAGAAGGTGGTGGCCCCAGGTTCTCCCTCTGCTGAGTCAGGGAAGAGGTTAAGGGAGGTGCTTTGGCTTGTGGGGCATCCTTGGGATTCTTCAGACTCCGCGTACGCAGCAACACCACAGAACATTCTGTAGACCAGACCCCCTCCAGGTGGGCAGAAGGGGGGCGCTGACAAGACCCCCAGCTCCCTCCCTGTTCTCTCATGGTGCTGCTCTGCCGTCACCTCCCTGCAGACCAGCAGGCTGTTCTCATTTCCCCCTTTGTGTCTGTTCAGGTCAATCTTCAGAGGAAACCCAGGGCCCAAGTCCACCTCATCCCGACTCGAGCCCCCGCTTAGCCAGTGAGAAGCGCCCTCCCCCCCCCTCCCCTGAACCTCCTGGTCCCCGTCTCCATTTGCCCCTCCCCCCCACCCCTGCCCCGCTCCCCACTATTTTTCTCCCCACCCCAAGTCCACCCCTGCGCACACTCGGTAACTTACTCATTTACTCGTCTGAGTTCTAGAAGGCAAACTCCTGCCCTCAGAGCTTTTGTCTGCAGGTTTTTATCTCATGTAAATGGGCAGCAACTCCGGGAGGGGAGCAGCCCCATTTCCCCCATTTTTTTTTTTTACATCTTTATTGGAGTATAATTGTTTTACAATGGGGTGTTAGTTTCCGCTTTACAACAAAGTGAATCAGTTATACATATACACATATCCCCTAATCTCTTCCCTCTTGCGTCTCCCTCCCTCCCACCCTCCCTATCCCACCCCTCTAGGTGGTCACAAAGCACCGAGCTGATCTCCCTGTGCTATGCGGCTGCCTCCCACTAGCTATCTAGTTTACGTGTGGTAGTGTATATATGTCCATGCCTCTCTCTTGCTTTGTCACAGCTTACCGTTCCCCCTCCCCATATCCTCAAGTCCATTCTCTAGTAGGTCTGCCTCTTTATTCCTGTCTTACCCCTAGGTTCTTCATGACATTTTTTTCCCTTAAATTCCATATATATGTGTTAGCATACGGTATTTGTCTCTCTCTTTCTGACTTACTTCACTCTGTATGACAGACTCTAGGTCCATCCACCTCACTACAAATAACTCAATTTCGTTTCTTTTTATGACTGAGTAATATTCCATTGTATATATGTGCCACATCTTCTTTATCCATTCATCCGATGATGGACACTTAGGTTGCTTCCATGTCCTGGCTATTGTAAATAGAGCTGCAATGAACATTTTGGTACATGACTCTTTTTGAATTATGGTTTTCTCAGGGTATATGCCCAGTAGTGGGATTGCTGGGTCATATGGTAGTTCTATTTGTAGTTTTTTAAGGAACCTCTATACTGTTCTCCATAGTGGCTGTACCAATTCACATTCCCACCAGCAGTGCAAGAGTGCTCCCTTTTCTCCACACCCTCTCCAGCATTTATTTTTTCTAGATTTTTTGATGATGGCCATTCTGACTGGTGTGAGATGATATCTCATTGTAGTTTTGATTTGCATTTCTGTAATGATTAATGATGTTGAGCATCCTTTCATGTGTTTGTTGGCAATCTGTATAGCTTCTTTGGAGGAATGTCTATTTAGGTCTTCTGCCCATTTTTGGATTGGGTTGTTTATTTTTTTGTTATTGAGCTGCATGAACTGCTTGTAATTTTGGAGATTAATCCTTTGTCAGTTGCTTCATTTGCAAATATTTTCTCCCATTCTGAGGGTTGTCTTTTGGTCTTGTTTATGGTTTCCTTTGCTGTGCAAAAGCTTTTAAGTTTCATTAGGTCCCATTTGTTCATTTTTGTTTTTATTTCCATTTCTCTAGGAGGTGGGTCAAAAAGGATCTTGCTGTGATTTATGTCATAGAGCGTTCTGCCTATGATTTCCTCTAAGAGTTTGATAGTGTCTGGCCTTACATTTAGGTCTTTAATCCATTTTGAGCTTATTTTTGTGTATGGTGTTAGGGAGTGTTCTAATTTCATTCTTTCACATGTACCTATCCAGTTTTCCCAGCACCACTTATCGAAGAGGCTGTCCTTTCTCCACTGTACATTCCTGCCTCCTACAAACAGGGTTCGGAGTAGAAGGCGGCCTGCGTGGAAGAAAGGGCAGGCCCGGGGCGTGGCCGGGCTCTGCACGTCCTTGTCCTTGCTGACCGGGGATGGGAAGGGTGAGGGGACACTCATGGCCTGCAGTGCCGCTGGTCCCAAGAGGGGCCCTGCCCTGAGCACGTGAGGACACCAGGTTTCCCTGCAATCGGGTCGCTCATTAATGCAAAAGTCTATCGTCCCCAGGAGCCAGGACATCAGTGAGAGGAAAGGGCTCTGAACTCCCAACGTGAAAGGTGACTGTAACCGCAACGCTGTCACGGGCCTTGAAAGCACGAGCCCCCAGCGATCCGCGCTTTTGTCCACTCGATTCTGAGCAGCCGAGGGGCAGCCTCGCCCTGAGGAGGTGAGGGGGCAGCTGTGCCCTACGGTGTGGCCCTGCCACGCCTGCCACGTCCTGTGCCCTCGCAGCTCTGCACCCACCTGGAGGGCCTTGTTTCTGTGGCCCTGATGGCCCTGGAGATGCAGCAGAGGACGGTTTGCTCCCTTCACTGATAACATGAGGAAAGAAGACTCCAGTCCCCGGACTCTAGAGGGACAGATGGACGCTTTAGCTTTTTCTTTCTTTTTTCCCTTTTTCTCTCTCCCTGTTTTCTTTTGTGGGTTTTTTTTGGGGGGGCGGGTTCTCCCAAAGGAAAGGTCTATGTGGAAGGCTGCTCACTGGGTCCTATTTTCTAATAGCAAAATGCCCAGAACAATCAGGATGGGAAATGGGGGTGAGGCGCGTGCAGCTACTCAGTGGGCTTTATGTAAACTGTGAAGT
The DNA here is from genome assembly GCF_963455315.2 of Globicephala melas. Taxonomy (NCBI): domain Eukaryota; kingdom Metazoa; phylum Chordata; class Mammalia; order Artiodactyla; family Delphinidae; genus Globicephala; species Globicephala melas. Next base: position 73,531,042 of record NC_083328.1, read on the forward strand.
GAACTAATATGAAAACTGTAAAACTCAAGCACGAGAAATAAGTATAACGCGGTACGAACCTCCGTCAGTCTCCAGGCGGCACTGGCCTCCTCACCGGGTGCCTGGCCGCCTGGTCGCTGCCTCATCTCTTAGCTTCTCACGCCCACGTACACATGAGCCACCTGGGAATCCTGTGAGAATTGGATTCGGACTTAGGGGGTCTTGGACGGGACTTGAAAGTCTGCATTTTTAGCTTCCAGGTGATGAAGATGCTGCTGGTCTGCAGGTCACACTTGGAGAAGCAAGGGCTGAATTCATTTTGACTTTGAACCTTCATAACAATCCTCAAACTGCCAGAAACTGGTTCGGAGAAGGTAAGTGACCTCTCAGGTGAGTGATATTGTCAGGTAAGTGATGTCCTTGCGTAGGTGTCCTCCCCAGGGTCACACAGCAGGTGCGTGATGGAGCCAGGATTTGAATGGGGATCGCCCTGCTTCCAAAGCTGCCGGTTTTAATGACACCCTCCTGTAACTGTAACGACATGGGTGATCTTTCTATCATTTTTCCTTAAAGTCAGTTTTGCATCATTGTATTCTCAATTAAAAATTGGTTATAAGATGACTTCCCCTCCCCCAAGGACTCGACTATGAAAATTGCTTTCCGTCTTGCACTGCTCTGGCTGGATTCAGAGGTGAGGGAACATCCAGGTCGCTTTGGAAGGAGGGTAAAGGCTGAACATCTCTCACATAAGTTCTTACTGTCAATAGTTCAGCAGAAACCGAAAGGCATTTACAACGGCCTAAAGTTGCAGTCGTTTTTACCATAAAAATTCAACACAGAATCTGTCCTGGAAGAGCCGCACAGACCTGAAGGGGCTGCTGTTACCTTGATGAGCGATTTCAACCAGGAGAAGCCCTGGGAGAGAGAACTGTCACCCGGATGAGACATGGACCTTGGCAAAGCTGCAGCCTCTCGCCTGGTTCCTGGCTTCTTTGCCCCCAAGTGCTGCACAGTGACCACGCCCCACAGAATCCAATTTGGGGTCTGCCTCTCACGGTCCCCAAGAGGGTAAACGTCAGTCCACGTGTCCCTGCCTTAGGAGAAATTAGGAGACAGGCGATCACCAAAACAAACAGATAACAGCAACGGAAAGGAAACCCCAATCAGCGTCTGAAAGGGAGTGAGGAGAGAATAAAATGTATGTTCATAATCTATTCTCCATTTGTGTCTCCTTTAAAAATTTTTTTTGTGTACATGGGAACAAGTGCTTAGCCAAGCCCTGCAGATCTACACCCAAGCAACACAGTAGCAAATAAAAAAAGATTAACTCATCTGATTTAGCAAAGAAAAAATACCAGGTAGACAAATACTAGAGTCACCCTCCGATTTACAATTGGGACTGTCAGGTCTGTGGGGCAGAGGAGGGTCTCTTGCAAAATGGGCTATAGGGCTGTGGACATTTGTTACTTCATTTTGGGAGTGCAGACATGAACTTCGAGTTGATAGATGGAGTCCAGGCTGTCTTGTGTCAGGTGGTCTCCTATACTGTGCTCACCTAGACACACAAGCAGCAGCGGCAGAAGGCCCAGCGCTGCCGCCCCCTCCCTTGTGACCTGGGCTGGTCACTTCTTCCCGCCCTTCCTTGGCCTACGGGGCTGTGCTAGGTGACCTTTAGGGATCTTCAGTCTGACGTTTTGATTTCAAGAACCAGGCTGGCTTTGAAGAGGTGTGCCTTGCACACAAGGAGTCAGCAAGGGAAGGCCTTGGTTTAATCATCTCCCACTTACTATTGTGTGACTCTGAGCAAATAGACAGATGGCTTGGCGTTGCAAGGAACAGAGGATTCGATGCAAACAGGCTTGAACAATACAGGGATTTATGGGCTCAAGCCTTAGGAAATCCCAGAGATAAAAGGATTCTGGAGTGACTGGATCAGGTTGTGGCTCAGTTTCCCCGAAGTTTTCTTGTTTCCTCCCTCTCTCAAGGGTCAATGCTGATTTCAGACTGCCTTCCCTCCCGGTAGTGGGGGAAGGCTGCCGTGGTTCTGAGAGCTGCCTCCACAGCCCCCTTGTCCAGAGCGAACCTCAGAGGAGCCCACGAGTCCAGGCAGACATCTCCTCACAGCCCACTGCCCACCCGGGCAGGTGCCTCCCCTTGAGCCAGTCAAGGTAGGGGGAGTGCCGTGAGCTCACTGGTTAGACCAATCACGGGCCTCTCCTAGAGCTGGGCCCGGGGTAGCAGGCCCCTGGGGCCACTGGGCTGAGCAATTAAGGGTCGCATGAAGAAGGGGGTGGTGAAAAGTGGCCTGTAATCCCTTGACAGTTGCCCATGACAAAGTCACTGGATTTCCTTCTTCGGCAAAACAGGAATGACGATAATGACAATAATCATAACTTCTTCCAACTTTTTCCAATGTTGTCAAATAATCAGGAGGTCACGGGAGGAAAGTCCTTTGGAATCAGCAAAGCTCCGTATAACTTGGCAGGAGGAGCAGATGTCGTGGTTATTACTGTTACTTTTATTAATGCACCAACATTTGTTTGTTTACTGTGAAATTGGTTCTTTTGGGATGACAGAGTGCTTGATATCAGATATCTCAATCAAGGAAGCTGAAAATTCTTTCTCTATTGTAAAGTCGATATTGCATGACATTGATTTTTAATTAAAATTAATTTTCGGGCTTCCCTGGTGGCGCCGTGGTTGAGAGTCCGCCTGCCGATGCAGGGGACACAAGTTCGTGCCCCGGTCCGGGAAAATCCCACATGCCGCGGAGCGGCTGGACCCGTGAGCCATGGCCGCTGAGCCTGTGCGTCCGGAGCCTGTGCTCCGCAACCGGAGAGGCCACGGCATTGGGAGGCCCGTGTACCTCAAAAAAAAAAAAAAAAAGTTAATTTTCATTACACAATCAGTACCAAAGTATATTCCCTCTGTAAGAACATCAGAGTATCAGAAACAGGCCCAAGTCACTATTGACCTCTTGGTGTCCAGCCACTCACACGTAACCACTGTTATCAGTAAGTGTGATGAAAACCCTTACAGGGTTTTTTTCTATGCAATTGTCCAAACAGACACCCAGATAAAATATGTAAATATTCATTCCTTCAGTAAATGCTTATTGAGTTCCCACCGTGTGCCAAGCACAACGTCCACGGAGCATACATTCTACCGAATGAGGCAGAAAATGAACAGCTGGATACAGAGCAGGGTAAAGAAATGGAGGGAACTGGTGGGTGGACAGTAAGGGAAGCCCTCTGGAGGAGGTGGCGTTGAGCAGAGGGAGGGGTCAGGAGGCTACCGGAGGAGGACTGGTCCAGCAGAGGGAAAGGCAGGAGAAGAGACCTTGGGACAGAACACGCTGCATTTCCAGGGAGCAGAGACAGAGAGGGTGAGAGGGGTGGGAGGGGATTAGGGAGTAGTGGGAGGGGCCGGGTCGGAGGGGCTCTGGGCTGGTAGGTGAACTCTAAAGGCTTTTGGGAAATAAATGTTTTTACCTAGATTTGTATAGGTCATAGAACTGTGCGTTTTAAAATACATACATATATGTACGTGTATATATGTATGTGTATGTGTTTCTATATTGTTTGTACCCTTCTGCACTTTCCCTTTTCCCACGGACTCTGTCCACGTCCGTTCTGTGTCACCACGTTCCGCCTCATTCCTCCCTGTGCGCAGTGTTTCTCAGGCACGTCTACCGCAGCTGGTTTAGCCCCTCCGTGTTGACGGGCGATTCGGTGGGTTCGGTATTTCTGCCATTAGTCTGTTCTTCACCCACGTCCTCTTGTTCCGGGAATCCCTGAGACCGGCCACCAGGCAGTCATCTCAGAAAGAGGGAGCTTTGAGAGCTTCCTTCACCGCTGGGGGCCCACAGCCCAGAGCTCCCTGAAGAGCATGCGTCAGCAGGCCTCCGTGAGTCCCTGATGAACCCGCCTGTCCCGACTACACTGGACAGTGGGCAGGAGGTGAGGTGGCTATGGCAGAAACTAAGGAACAGGAGTCTGGACCGATTATCTGCTCATAACGGGACATCAAAATGTTCTCTGAAGGCTTTGGAAACTGACAGGGTTTGCGATAGCTAAAAATAGGTGCTCCAAGTCCCGGATGGGACCTGAATAGAGGCGGGGCCATGCTGTGTGCGGCCAAGGCAGGGGCGAGGCCAGAGCTGCAAGTGGGGCCAGTTTAGGGTGTGTGGCCACTTGGGGGCGGGGCCAAGCTGGGACTGGAGCCAAGACAGGGGCGGGGCCAAGCTGGGAGCAGGGCCAGGCCAGGGGTGGGGCCAGGCTGGAGGCAGATCCGTTTAGGACGTGGGGCCGTGGCAGGGGCGGGGCCTTGCTGTAGGCTGGTGAAGGGCTGAGTCCAGGGTCTCACGTTTACTTTACTGCTCCGCTGATAATTTTCATCAGTCTTAACAATTGTCATGACTACACGTTTCTTTAAAAAAACACTATTGAAAAGGAGCCACTTTAGAGACTTTGCTCGTGAGAATAACCCGGCCCAGAAACTGCTTTTTTTTTGTTGTTGTCTGTGTTGGGTCTTTGTTGCTGTTTGCGGGCTTTCTGTAGTTGGCGGCAAGCGGGGTTGGAGCATGGGCTCTAGGTGCATGGGCTTCAGTAGTTGCAGCACGCAGGCTACAGTAGTTGGGGCTTGCGGTCTCTAGAGTGCAGGCTCAGTAGTTGTGGCGCGCGGACTTCGTTGCTCCACGGCATGTGGGATCTTCCCGGACCAGGGCTCGAACCCATGTCCCCTGCGTTGCCAGGTGGATTCTTAACCACGGCCCCACCAGGGAAGTCCCTCAGAAACTGCTTCTATCCTTTGCTTCTTGTGAGGGCCTGACCTATGAGGCCCGTGAGTCCCCTGCATATCCCTTATACAGTGAATAACAAACACCATGACAGCTCCAGAGAGAGACCGGAGAAGAAAAGCAAAAGCTTAATTTTAGGACTTTTAATGGCATTTGGGTCCTGCTTGTGAGCACATTGTCCCTTTGCCCGGGCCACACAAATTATGTAGTTGGACCTATCTGGAGAAAAGTGTCCCTCGCTCACTCTGTCTTCTCTCCACTCTGTTTCTCACAGTCAGCAGAGGAACTCTTTGGAGGCACAGTCTCCTCCCAGCCTGCCCCAGCTCCGTGCATATGGCAGCCCCATCCTCACGGCTCTCAGGCCAGCCCCCGGGAGTTGTCCTCCACTCCTTTCCCCCCTTCTCATCCAGCAGCACACCCTTCCTGCTCTACCTGTATCTACCTGTTTCACTAGCATCTGACCCCCTCCCACCACCTGCACTATGGTCGCCTGGCTCAGGCCATCATCACCTCCTCCTGGCACCCCCCAGTCCCCCTGCTCCAGCCCTCCCCCCTCCCCCCCCAACCTATTTTTGGCCAGACAATCCAGTTGAAATATAAACCAGATCCTGTTTCAATGACTCTCACTTCCCTCAGAGGAAAAGCTGACCTTCACAGTGGTCCACAGGCCTGAGATGATCTGTCTCCACTTCCGGCCACCACCTGTTGCGTCTCTAGACTTATCTTCCCCTTCGCTCCCCTTCACCCACTTGGCTCCTGCCACACGGGCCTCCTCACTGTTCCTCAAACGTATCCCTCCTCTCCCCTCCGGGAGGCCCTTGCTGTTCCCTCTGCCTGCAACACCCTGTCCCCACAAACCCCAGGCCGCCCCCTCCCCTCCTTCCAGCTTCAGCTCAGATGTCACCTCATCAGCCAGGCCTTCCCTGGCCTCCTGGCCCACCTGGAACCCACCCCTGCGCCCCCTCTCCCATTATTCTGCTTCATCGTCTCCATGGCATCGACCTGCATCGGGTGTGGTGCCTGTTCCCCCTGTGATCTGTCACTGTCCCTCGTCCTGCCACAGTGTCAGCTCCACGGGACCAGGGCCACCTGCTCTGCTCAGGGCTGAGTCCCCAGTGCTCAGAGTAGGCACCAGGTGCATACGTGCTGCGTGTTTGGGTGAATGAATGAATGAGGTCGTGTGCTCACGACCATACTGCTCCCAGGAGGGCAAACTTGGTTCTTGGGCATGATAGGATCTTACTCTCTTATATAAACACACAGATGTACCTACAGTACATAAACCATTGTCTGGTAGTTCTGTAGTATTAAAATTTCATGAGGGGCAGTTAGGAGAAAAATGTCTGAAATGGCTCCTTAGGGGTGATAATGAAGTAGAGTTTGAGGAACACTGAATTAAAGGAAAATCAGTTGAAACTGCAGCCTTTTCCTCCCACATTTTGCCAAGGCCCTGGTAGGAACTCAAGATAAGTGAAAGTATGTAAAACAGTCCCGGGCATTTTCCTGGTGGGGAAAAGAACAGAAGGGCCTCGTTGCTTTGGGGAAACATTTTTTTTTCCTGCCAAGGGACAAACTTACAAAGGATGATATTTACATTTTCCTGAAGCCTCTAATTTTCTCATTTATCATCTGTCAGCGCCCGAGGCCCCTCCACAGCACGTGGAACGCTTGCTCGCATCTATTGATCCCTCTACCAAACAACGTCTCAGTCACTGGGAGAAACTCGTTCCTGTTGCCGAGGCTGCTAATTTCATCCACGAAAGCCACACTGTGCTGTCCTCGCAGGTGGGATCTGGGGGCGTCTCCTGCCACCCTGAGCTCTGCGTCCCCCGAGCTCGGGCTCCTGTAAGACAAGGGAACCGTGGAAACCTTCCCGCAGCCCGTTCCTGAGAACGTGAGCAGGGCGGCTTGCGTGAGGGTGGACGTGGACCAGGGCTTTGGGAGTGAGGCCGGGGCTTCTGGAACTCCTGACCCCGCTTGCTGGACTCACCCAATGGGGACCTTGACGGAGGGGCTTTAGCCAGCCAGAGGGAAGGCAGAGCGGGCTGGTGCCTCTGCCCCTAGGAGAGGTCTCAGGGCGCCAGGGAGGGCTTCCCCAGGGTCCCTGAGAACCCTCTTCCCTTTCCTCACCATCAGCTCACCCCAAGCCGCTGACGAACACCAGCCTCTTTAGAGAAATTCAGTTCGACCCTCAGGGCAGTGGTTCCCGGGTTCCAGCTGCCCCTGTGGCACTGTCCCCACTTCACAGGTGAAGGACACAAGTGAGAGAGCCCCCCAAGGTCACGCGGAGCTGGATGTAACACATGCTTTGGTGCGTGCACATTTGAGGATGTACATGAAGGGGTTTATAATCTCCAGACAGAATGAAGGTGGAGATCACTGCCTCTAGGGAGCCTCCCTTTGCTCCCTAGAAAGTGTGAGACACAGTCAGTAAAGACACCATGTCCCCTTAAGCTTGGGGAGAGAGCACCGTTTAGTAAAAAGGAGCCCTCCCCACTGTTCTGAGATGTCATCCTCTCACGATCTACAGTCTACGGGGCATCTGGTGCACTTCTGGACCCTCTCGGGTTCCGTGGGGCCCAGGTTTCCTGGGGGCTGCTGGATCGCATAGGAATTCGGGGTCACTGGAGCGCACCCACCGCCCCAGACCCAGTGGATGCTCAGGATGACCTCTGACCCAAAGCCGGAGGTGGGCATTTGCGGAAACCAAAAGCCAGTGTGCATCTGAGTCAGGCGCTAGGGGACAAAGAAGCTTTTGTGCGGATGCAACTGGGGGAGGGGCCAGGGCGGAGGGGGTGGGGATACAGGGCTTCCCTGCAGGGTCTGCAGCACAGGCCTTAGTGAGCAGGTTCAGAAAGGGACCCCCAGAGGTCGGGCCGCAGCACAGCAAAGTGGGTGCTGCAGCAGGCATCTGCCGCATTAGATGCGGCAGGTGCTCAGAGATGCTGCTCTAGGAGTCAGGCCAGCCCAGCATCTGGTGGCTTCGTGCTGTGCCCCCCACGGTGTCAGGAGCTGGGACAGCGCCTGCGGGGGCCTCAGTATTTTCTGGGCTGATGTAGGTTGCTTGTGCTGTCCTGAGAGGACATCTGTGCTCTGACCCCTCACCCGGCTGCTCTGCTGCTCCCAGGTCCCTCACGTCACCTTTCCCAGGTGGACATGGATTCCAGGGACAGGCCACCTACGGAGCCACCAAACAGAAGTCAGTTCCCGTCGGGCACGGTGCTTCCCAAGCTTGGGTCACTCAAGGGCACCTTCACAATTGTTGCTCACTGTGGCGTCCACGCTGTTACCTTATTTAATATTTACCTTTAAGCCAGACCAACTCCTACCTTTCTTAAATAAATCCATTCATTTTTGTGCTACCTACTTTAACCTAATCCCCCATCTTAATGAAATCACAGGTTTGAGGAACAAGCTGGAATTTCCCCCCTAAATCACATTTAAGTGAAAAAATAACAAAGCAAAAATGTACTCTCTCACTTATCGCTGTATAAGCTCACTGGCCATTGCCAATACCACCCAATACCAGTGGCTTAAATGAGGCAGAAGTTTGTTTCTCTCCCGAGGCATGGCCTTGGCATCGAGGCCTAGGGCTGGGTGGCAGCTCCAAAGGGATTGACCTTGACCTTCTTCTGTCTTGCTGCTCTGTCTCCTTTGGACCCTATTTTTGTCCACCTGGTCTAAGGGAGTGCAGGTCACATCAGGCAGGAGGGGAGGAGAGAAGGGCAGGGGGGTGTATTCATTGTTTGAAGGTGCACTGGGAGGATACACCTGCAAGATGGGGTAGGAGATTCCGTTACAGCCTAGGTGGCCATGTGCGCAGCTGAAAATGGGGATTTCTAATATTCCAGGAAGGGGATGATGGATACCAAGGGACAGCCAGCTGCCTCTGCCCCTTCTGTGTCTCCTAAGATCATCTCCTCTACCACCAGGGGCGTGAAAACCAGCCTTTTAGGAGAGTGTCCTTTCTGCTATGGGGGTGGGGATCTGCAGTCCCGTGAATCGTGGCTACAGGACCTCACTCAGCATGGGGAGCAGAGGCTGCCCACGATTCCACCAGCACCGACGGAACCCACACACATTTCCTGACGCCTGCTCTGTGCCTCGTGCGCGTGGCGTCGACATTACCTGACATAGAGACAAGGCGAGTCATGCTCAGTATCCCGGGCTACTTCACAGCAAGACGCAGACCCACAGGGCTAAAGGAGAGGTCGACATAATTCGGTCCGACCTCTGTTTTAGAGACTGCTCACCTGGAGTCAAAAGCTGGGAAGGGACGGGTTTGAGGTTACACAGCTGTAAGTGATGGAACCAAAAGCCACTTCAATCCTCGGACTCGTTTCAGAGACCCCACCACACCCTCACTGGTCCTGTTCCCCTGCCTGTGAGCCCCCTTTTTAAGTAAATGGATACATGATGACCAAATCAAACACTGTTGAATCTGTCTGTTCCCCGCCCGTCTCTTTCCAGAGACATCTACAGTATTCCTTTAGCCGTTTCTGCAAGTTTCTTCCAGGTCTTGTAAGAGTGAGCTATTGGTGGTGCTTTCAAGCTGTGCTGGTGTCTTTCAAACGTCTGCACCCTTGATGAGGGGTCAGCGTCCCTCCTCCACCGGCACCCCACCTCCCACCACCCTCCACAGGCTAATCATGATTTTAATTACGTCATAAGCAGCATTTATGTCACGTGACCAGGTAGATGTTATTCACTGCAGAACCCATTTCTGTGATACGGCTGCATTTTCTTTCTTCTGCATCTTTTGTTTCCCCAGAGTTAATAATTTCCTTGTTCTTTTTACTTGCAAAATTGCTTACAGATACTTCGTTCTCTCCAGATCCTCCATCATTCCTTCCAGTCCAGTGTTTCTCAACCTGTTTTGACCACAACCCATGACAAGAAATCTATTGTACAATGAGGCTGGTGCGTGCGCACACACCCCCGCCCCACATGATATAGGAAGCTAGAATTTCACAAAACAATATTCACTTTCACTGTAAGTGATACCGTTTGATAGTTTCTACTCAATTCTGTTATTTCACATTTTAAAATGCTGGTTGAGACTCATGGAATTGATGTGAGGCCCTGCTAAGTTGCCTCGATCTGCCCTTTGGGAAGCTCCGCACTAGCCCAGCTCAGCCCCGCTCTCCCCGGGCCCCCAGCTCCTCCCTGGCAGCGGTGACTCTCCTGTGACCGACCAGCTCTCATCTGGAGACTTTTCTTTGCTCCTCTCCACTATTTGCTGACTACTTTTTCATCAGTTTTCTGCTTTCCACAAGTCACTTCCAAATTATTTCTTTTTAACTGAGGAAAATAAAATTCGTAGTGACTCTTCAGCCTATTTGATTTTTTTTCACCTTTTCTCCAGTAACAGAAAAATAAAAGGGTGAAGGAGAAAATTATAATAGGAAGAAGTCAGAGAGCAAATTGGGGAATTGATTTATGCATGGTTTTGGTTCTGCACGAAGCCAAGGATACTCAGATGAAAAGCCAGGCCTCCAGCCATGTATCATTTCTGGCGACACCCAGACGATGGAATGAAATGTTCACTGTGGCTGTAAATCAAAGTGTCTCACCTCAGCAAGCTTGACTTTGGGCAGATGGCTCTTTGTGGTGGAGACTGTCCTGAGCGTCGTGGGATGTTTAGCAGCATCCCTGACCTCTACCCATGAGATCCCAGGAGCCTCCCTCCCTTAGTTCTGACAACCAAAAGTATTTCCAGAAACTGCCCGATACGCCCTGAGGGCAAAACCACCCCTGGCTGGAATCTCTGCTCTGAAGGTCTGGGCTCTGCCTGCGCCTGTGATTCCAGGCAGCATCATGGCCTATTGACGATGCATCAGGCAGAGCCTGAGTTGGTCGATCGCATCCTCCAGAAGCCGCAGCAGGTACAATGAGCAGACGCCTGTCATTTACTGCCTTGGTTGTGTGTGGGACGCCACGGGGACTCGTGCAAACCGGCAGCCCAGGGCCTGCTCCAGGCCAGCTCTCCACTGACTCAGCGCTCCTGAGGACTGATCTCGGCCTCCTCTGAGTTATTATAAAGTTATTAAAAACTAAAATCATTGATGGCCCGGAACTGACTCTGCCTCTTCTTAATAGGCTCACTAGCAAATTACAATAAAAATAACCTGGGGCTTATGAAGCTATTAGTAAAATGGGCCATTTACTGTCACCTGGGGACATGTTACTGTACTGTTTCAGCATCAATATCTGAGATGAGGTCCATGGGAAAAGGTGACCAGAGCTGCCACTGAGACAGTTAATTGGCCAAGATTAACTGAGCTGAAACCAAAGTCACAACTACGGGTCTAACGTTGACCTAGGAATTCCTTGCAAAAGAGGCAGGAGTGGTTTACTGCAGTGCTGATTGTCCCCTGGGTTCAGAGCAGGCCTGTCCCCGCCCAACAGGCTGAGGCACGGGGAGAGTGGCCGGTCTCTCACCAAGCCAGTGCTGCCGAGTCTGAGTCTGGAACACCAGCGGAGGGACCAAGTCATTCACTCTAATGACTGGAATTTCACCACCATAAACCAGCAGGAGGGCTGATCCGGTGCAGATCAGCGAAAGTGGCATAAAAACGTCGGGCAGCTGGTTAGCAGGGATGCACAGATGTTTGTTTCTTCCTCCTGAGAACTGCCTCTCAGCCTCCTCAAAACAGTGTTCCTGCATTTCCTTTGTCAGCCCGGGGGTGGGTCCCTGGGCTGGAGGCCAGCTTTGGGCCCCTCCACGTGTCACAGTCCCGCTGCCCCTGCTCGGTAATCCCGGGTAAATCCCGAGCCTTCCCCGGGTCAGGAAACACACCGGAGACCTGATTACACAAGACTGCAGGAGGAGCTCTGAGCAGAGATGCAATGTGGGGATCGGCCACGTCGTCATTCGTCATCCTGTCTCAGCAAGTTCGTTTGCAGAGAGTAACTTGACAGTCCTTTCAGAATTGGAACAGCCCCACATCATGTGCCCTAGAGGGAGGTATTAATGGATGAGGCGGCAGCCCTGTGGTTCACTTAATTAAAATCACTTGTTCCTGCAATACTTATGGGTTAAGCACTCATCCTGCAATTCCTGCGCCCAGGGCAGGGCTGGAGGGGGTCCTGGGCTCTCTCTGCGGGAGCTGTTTCACACTTGGGCTCCCCACATACTCGGGACACGTGGTGCTTCAAGTCTCCGTGTTCACGCCTGCACGTGAGTGCGTTGTGCGCCGGGAGAGGCTTCACAGGTACGTGCTGGCACGGGGGTGCCGGCAGGGGGCTGGGCGGCGGGCGGGCTGGGAGGGTGCGGCGGCCTGAGTTCACGTGGTTCTCAGCTCTTAAGCCCTGAGGCTGGGAGACGATAGCGTTCCTTCTCTGCCGTCGAGCAGAGCTCAAAGCCAGGCCCACGGACCTGCTCGTTCAGCTCTCCAGTCCTTCCCTGTCCGGATTGGCAGAGAGAATTCCGTTCATGGAGGCCGCACGAGGAAGTCCGTTTGTGGCCCCAGGTCAAGCTGCCTTGTCCAAAGCAGCCTCGGGAGAGACACCGTGTGTCTTCGGCCCCCATGCGATCCTCGCATCTCTGCTTCTGGCTTCTGGACCAGGAGCGGGGAGGCACGGGATTCATTAGCGGCCACAGATCCCAACACACATTTTAGAAGTTAAACGCGACTCCCAGGTTCTTCTTAGAAGAGTTCTTTATGTGATCAGTCCGAGTGCAGTCTAGTGAGTGTCCGTGGTTTTCACGGTGTGGGTGGTGGGGTCTGGGAGGACAGGTGTCTTATAGAGACGGTCCTCGCTGGGGAGGAGGAGCCCCGGGGCGGCGGAGCCCAGCTCTGGGGAAGGAGGGCCTTTCTGGCGGGGCTGGGAGGAGCCACTGCTCCCTGGCCGGCTCCGCTGCCCGTCCCGGGTGGGATGTGGGGTCCTTGGGGACGTCACTCAGGGGAGGGCAGCCCCCGAGCGACAGGACAGAGAAACAGAGGCTGCACCACAGCTGAGCTTGACCTTCCCGTTTGTTCTCCGAGAGGCCCTTGCAGGCAGAGGTCTAAACACCCGCCTGCAGGCGGAGAGAGGGAGGCGCTCAGTGAAGAAAGAAACCCCTTGGAAATGTTGTCTGTGAAACTCAGCCTTTGTTGCAGAAATGCGTCCAGGCCTGAGCTAAACGTGGCCGCCCCTGGCCCCTGGGGGAGTTTGGCCCCGGCCCAGCGTCTGTCCTTCACTGAACACAGTGGGCCGTGCCCAGATCGCGGAATAAGAGGCCACAGGAGAGATGCAGGACATCCGACTGGTCCAGCCACCTCCTTGCATGTGGGGCAGGTGAGGCTCAGGGGGCAGAGGGACCCCTCCAGGCCCGCGGGTGACGGGTACAGAGCCGAGGCCCGAGGTCCCAGCCCCAACTCCTCCCTCAGCGCTCTCCCTGCCGCCGGCATCACTCATTACAGGCCAGGCCTGCGCTGAGCACTTTCTACCTCAGTGAGTTTCATCCTGACACAGGAGCCCGAGATGATCCCCATTCTACAGACGAGGAAGCCAGGCTCTGAGCGGCCGCGTGACTTGCTGAGATCCACAGCTGCTCGTGGCAGGGGTGGGACTGCGACCCAGGACTGTGTGACTCCACAGGGCCCCGCCTTCTTCTGCACCCTCCTCAGAGGGCGTATTCCACCCCGTGACAATCAGGTTTTCCTCACATTAAAGAAAGGAAAATGTAAATTGTCAGGAGAGTGATTTTCTAACGAGATGCTCAAGGGAATTTCTACAACTTTGAGCATTAACAGAAATGCTAATAGCTAATATTAACATCTGCCCCTCTGTTGTAAGCACTTTGCTGGGATTCACTGTTTAAACTTTAAACAAACTTATGTGAGATGATTTTATGTGACATCATTACCCCTGTTTTACAGATGTGGAAATTTCATCAGGGAGAAAAGAAATCACTTGCTCCAAAACCCCGCGTCCAGAATTCTGTTTCCCTGGAAATATGTCCAGGATGGGGATTTTCACGCCTATGGGAAGTTGCATTGTTGGGCATCATTGTCCTAATTCTTCACCCTCCCTTCCCTGGATCCTTGGCCTTTGTCACGTGACTTTGTAGGTTTCCCCTCTAGATGTGGAGTCTCTTGTCTCGTTGAGGTTAGATTTGGTTATGTGATTTGCTCTGCCTGATGGGATGTGGGCAGAGGGTTGAATGTGCTTGCCCAGCTGGTCCTGACCTCCTGTGCTCCGCCTTCTCTATGAGAAGAATATGCCTCTGGTGTCACTGGTCCTGGGAAGATGAGAGACTCGTGGACAGACCCGGACTCAACCCTTAGCTTGAAGCCAAGTAAAGCCAGGCCTGGTCTGGATGTGATGAACCCCAGCAGACGTGTAGACATGAGAATGAGAAATAAATGCTTGTTGTTGTTTGCAACTGAGTTTGGGGGTGGTTTGTTATGCAGCTTAATTGGGACGATAGCTAACGGATACAAACCCCTGTGAGTGAACACACTGCAGCCCTCGGAGCATCCACACCACTTGCCCTCAGCACCAGGGAAGGAGCCCATCTTCTCCCCCCCACGCCACACGTCCCACTGCCCCCGAGCATCTTCACGTTAGACGGCATGCCCTGACTGCTGTCTTGTGTTGGCACGCATTCCAGGGGACAGGCACCAGGACATTCTTGTCTGTGTTCAAAGAGCTTTACTGTCACGCACATGCGATTTATGTCCAGTGTGGGCTTGGGTTTTTCCTCTTCCCCATTCGGACCTTAAAACATCACAAGAGTGATTCAAGATTCCTAACTAAGGATGTTCATGGCAATAGTATCTATACTATCCAAAAACAAAGAGAAGAAGAAGGGAAAACAACCTTACAGTCCAACAATAGAGGAATCATTGTACATCTATAGCATGGACTATTCCAGAGCTGTTAACATTTATGTTTCTGAAGACTACTATATGGTACTGAGCAATGCATACAATATACTGTGAAGTAACAAGGCAGGATCTGAAGACTGCATATTCAAACTAAATCATAATTTAAAAAAATAAGTAGACGTTTTATATATGCAGTAGAATACTGGAGTTGGATTTTATTTTTTCTGTATTTTGTAGGAATATTTTATAAACTTTGTTACCTTTTGGATCAGAAAGTAAATGAACATAATTAAAAAGAAAAATATAATAAAGGCATAGAGAAGCCTTGAGCCATGACATTTCACTTTCTTTTCAGCTGGAACAATTTTTTAGCCTCACAAACTGTCCCTTCCTCCCTGGCAAGCCCCCGGGGCAGAGACCCTGTCTCCTTTCTGTCTTGGTGGCACTGGGAACATAATCAGGGCTCAGTAAATAATTGATGATCACAAAGACCCCAGAAGGAGCCCATTCACTGCACCCGGGTGGACTGGTAACTCCTCAAGGCATTCTCTTAAGTGCATTTCATTTCTTTTTAATTTTTCTCCAACTTAAATGGATGGAAATGAAAGCCAGGAGAGAGCTGCTGGCTTGCTGAGAGCTGGAAAAGAGAAAAATAAATGAATGAGAGCAGTCACTGCAGGGCCCCGCGTGGAGCCTGAACCCCAGGCAACTGCAGGGCTGAATGTCCCTTCTCAGGCGGGGGAGGGGCCTTTCATGCCCATCCCCACACAAGCGAAGACTAGTTTCCTTTTTGAAACGAGAGTTTTTTGCCCAGCAGTTCTCCGAGGCTCTATGATCTAAGAATCAATAAAGAAGTGGGTGATGTAGGAAACACCATTCAAAATCAACAGGAGAAAGAGCGACCTATGAAATTAGAGGGAAGGGCTCTGCCCTGAGTCACTTACTAATAGGTATTTACTGAGCACCCGTCTCTGCTGGGCACTGCTCTGGGTGCCGGGACAGGGCAGGGAACCAAACAAAGTCCCCACTCTCACGGAGGTCACTTTCTAGTCTGGAGGACAAGCAATAGCCATTGGACCAACCATTGTCTGACATGTAGGGAGGTGAGAGTTGCTAGACAGGAAATAGAACTGATGGACAAAGTCGTATAAGTGGGCAGGGATGGCCTCTCGGAGGAGGTGAGCAAGCCCTGGGAAGAGCACCCCAAGCAGAGGGAACAGCAGGTGCAAAGGGCCTGAGGCAGGAGGGGGTCCTGAGTGAGGCAGAGAGAGACTCATGCCCCTGTCTCAGGTGGACAGGCTTAGTGGAGAGCTGTGGTTCTCGGAGTGTCATTCCAAGGTTAGCAGCATTAGCCTCCCGGGACCCTGTTAGAATTGCCAATTCTCTCGCGTCACCCCAGACCCACTGAATCAGAACCTCTGAGCTGGGACTGGCATCTGAGTTTTAACAAGCCCTCCAGGGGGTCCAGAGTCTCACTAGAGTCTGAGAAGCCCCAGTAGTGCTGGACCCCTGGCTCCAGTCTTCCCCCAGGAGACCGGGGGAGTTAGTGCTGAACCGCAGGAGGGGCGGAGGGTCACCCATGAGCAGGATGGAAAACGGTCCCAGGAAAACAGTCAGGTGGACGCTGTGCATTTGCTTGTCCTGAAATCTCCTTTGGGGTTTCTCGGGTGGGAAGTGATGCTCTGGGTGAGGGGGTGGCCTGGTCCTCTAGGAGGCAGGAGAATGGACAGAGGGAAAGAGGGTAGAAGGGCTTGATTAGAGCTTCTTAGTGACAGAAACTTGGAAAATCAACACACAGAGACCCCCTGCCCAGGGCTGAGGGGCAGGACGAACGAGGGGTTGGAGCCTAGTCACGTCCTGCGGGGCCCCTGTCATCACTGCCCCGGCCCAGGGCCGTGTCCCCACCCCTCCATCCTCGGTCCCTCAGCTTGGACCCCCCCGAGCCCTGCCATGTACCGGGTGTGGGCAACGCAGTGGGGAAGGGGCCCCGTCCCCTGGGCTTGTCCACAATGGGGTGTGACTCAGGGTGATGGTCCAGAGCCCCCAGGACGGTGTCCCCAACCCTGAGGAGCCCGAGAAGGAGTCTCTGAGGAGGTGACATCTGAGCTGAGACCTGATGGATGAGTAGCGATGAGCTGGGGGCATCAGGGGCTCTGGGACAGGAAATAAAGACCCAATCAAAGGAACCATTGTCCTGGGTCAGAAGTTCAGATAGATGCAGGAGGGTTTCGGGGCAGCTTGGCCGTGTCAGGGTCCAGGGCCAGCTTCCCAGCCTCGCCCTCGGTTTCCACTTCCTGTCACAGAGGCGGCCTCAGCCTCAGGCACCAGGCGTCCCGTGGGACCCTCTCACCAGGAGGGGGTCCTGCATGGATGTCACCCTCACCAGGAGAACTTCCCAGCTGCCCCCTGACTTCCCCTGGGTCTCGTTCCCTCCCTGAGAGACTCTTCGGGTCTGCCGGGGCGGCCCTCCCTCACTGTCCCTGTGCCAGGCTTCCGTCTCCAGCTGCCAGGCCTGCCTGTCCCCCCGAGGGTCTGCTCTGGCCGCCTGTGTCCACCTCCCACGGCCAGTGGCTGAGAGTGTGGGAATACCTGCCCCAGCCCCACGGTGAGGGGGACGCTGGGTGTGTTTTCCGCACAGACTCCCCAGTTCCAGGGGATTAAGTTGGGGTGGGCTCCAGAGGAGGGACCACAAGACCAGAGGCAGGGGAAGCTGGGTGCTCAGGGAACTGCACAGGCTTCCACGTGGCCACAGTGCCGGCCTGGGGAAGGAGAAGGGTCATCGGGGTGTGACAAGTGCTGACTTGTGCTGCCCCATGAAGAGGCCTCCAGCAGGGCCCTTAGGAAGCAGCTCTCACCCACCCTTCCTTCTCAGCGAGCCTGGGAGCTGGGAAAACCTCACCAGGAAGGAATAGCACTTTCCCTGATTCAGTGTCAAGAGCGTGAGGCCGGAAGCTCAGCAGCTCGCCCGCAGAAGCATCTGCTCAGCTGCCGCGTTCCCGGAGCCTGTGGGGCCGGAGCCTGTGGGGCAGGACAGACCCGACATCAATGTCACTTTAAAAGGAAGCGTGATGAAAGCTCTCTTGCTGGCTCTGGATTGAACACACCAGGGGCCCAAAGAGCTACACGTGACCCTGGGTCAGAGCAAGCGCTTCTAAACATGCGAGCAAGTATCCACGGACAACACTGAATTAAAGACGTATTGTTCCCCCTCCTTCCTCTTCTCCAACTTTCTCAACAACCCCAGACTTGTCACAGCAGCTTCCAGCTGCCATGCGCCGAGCCCGGTGTCAGGTGGAGGCAGGGTCACATTGAAGACCTCTTGGTGCCTATCTCTGCCCATGGTCCCCTCATTCCAGGGAGGGAACCAGGGGTGGCCCCCCTTGTGGAAGTTACCTTCCCGGGACAGGAGCAACAGTCCTTCCTGTCTGGGAAAGACTTTGCTCACTGGAGAGTTTAGGGAGCTTGTTGGGAGTGGGAGAGAGAGAGAAAGCCAGGATGAAAGAAGATTCTGGAAGAAAAGAAAGGGGATGTTCACTGATTCCTAGAGGAAGCGCCAACCGCAGAGGGCGGCTGCGAGGTCCCCATATTTGCAAGCGGGAATCCTTTGGGTCCCGCAGGTGGCTGACTTGCTGAACAGTGGCGCGAGCTCAGTTTCCTTGGTAGAATCGGATCTGGTCGTGGCTCTCAACCCGGGTTGTATGTTAGTTAGTCCTGGGAAGCTTGAAAACTTCCTGATGCCCAAGTCAGATCACCTCTGGGAGGGGGACCCAGACTTTGATAAGTATCTTTAATGCCCCTCAGGTCACTGGAATGTACAGTCAAGACAGAGAGCCCTGATCTGAACTGACGCCCACCATCCCAGGAGCCATTATGAGAAACTGAGGACCACAGACTCCAGAGCAGGAGGGCCCTCAGGACCACCAGCCTAACTTCTGCTCCTCACAGAGGAGGGAGATGGTTTCCAGAGAGGTCGTGTTGTTTGCCCAGTGCCTCACAGCACACGAGTGGCAGAGCCATTTCAAATACTCCCTCCACTACTCAACCTCCCTCAGAGATCAGGTGAAGCTCTAGACTTCTCGGGAGCTTTGGGTATGAGTGGCAATGGGATCTGTGACTTCCAGGAAGGAATCCCAGGGCGTCCTCATGGCTCAGCAAGTCATCCTATTGCAGAGACCCTGAGGCCCTTCCTTTGTAGGAAAATTCCAGGATGCTTGGAATGCTTTCCAAGATGTAGACATGGAGATGTGCCTGGAAACCCAGGAAAAGATCGGGCAACAGATGACAATTTGGGTTTTGTGGCCTTTTCCCCCCCAAAAGACATAAACATGGCAAAAATGCCCTTCATAGAAAGGGTATCTGGGTTTCATAAATAGACCATAAAGAGGCAACAGAAGAACCAGAAGAGCCCCAAATCAACATCCGTCCCCATCATCTGGTTCGCCCTCCATCACCGACATTCTCTCTCTCACCTCAGCTCGGAACAAGCATTCTTGCCTTTTGGAAGGAGGACCAGTGTCTCCTCCTCCATATGCCTGTCTCTTGGCCCCTCCCACAGGTGGAGGAGAGTGTATCCAATTGGTGGGAAGGTGAGGCCTGATCTCCATGCAGTGGGCAGGACTAATATGCAAATGGTTATGAGTCAGGATACTTTTGGCAGCAAACAACAGAACACCCATCTAAACGTGGCTTTCACCCTTGCTACCCAAAGTGGGGTCCATGAGTCAGCACCATCAGCCTGGAGAAATCTGGACTCTCAGGTTCTACCTCGAACCTACTGAATGAGAATCTGCACTCACATGAGAGACCCAGATAATTCACGTGCGCATTAAAGTTGGAGAAGCACTGACCTAAGTTACAAAGACATATTTTTGCTCACATAACGAGAAGCCCAGAAAAGGCAATTCTGATCTGTTCACCTAAGTATCTCAAGGATCTCAGGTCTTGTCTCCCTGCACGTCTCTCTGCATCTCTGAGGTTCTCTGGTTTTCACCTCAGGGTTTCAAGGTGGCTGCTGTGGCTCCAGCATCATCAGATCACGTCCAAATCAGAGGATGGGAAGAAGTACTGGGGGATTTTCCTGGGGTGTGGGTGGGCATCAGTGCAGCTCCTGGGGTCTCCTGTGCCGCCATCACAGTGAATCTGTTCCAAACTTTTAGGACCTTATATCACTCTGCACAGGATTCAGATCCCCAGAGAAGAACCTGACTGGACTGTGTGGATCACATGTCGACCCCTGGGCTGGGGAGGGTGTGCTTGTTTGCTGAAAGTCCCCCCTGGACCACAGCAACAGGGAGGGCAAGTTCCTCAGTGGAAGCCTGAGGACCTGGTGTCAGAAAAGGGAACGGTGCCAACAGAGAAAACACACAGCCTCTGCCCATCCTCACCTGCATCACTGCCCGTTCAGCGGAGGCCCCCGCCCTCTTTCATACTCCCACCTCTTCATTTTCGCTGGTGCTGTGATCCCCTCCTGGAAGGCCTCCCTCTCTTGAAAGTTGAAAGGACTTCCATTATCTTTCAGTCTAATCCACCACCCTCTCCAATAAGCACCAACCGTTTCTGCTTCTCTTGTCTGAGGGCTTCTGAACCTCAGCGCTGCTGGCGTTTGGGCTTGGATAATCCTCTGCTCTGAGGGGCTGTCTTGTGAGCTGTAGGATTTTAGCAGCATTCCCGGTCTCTACCCAGCAGATACCAGTAGCATCCTCTCCAGTTGTGACAACCAAAAATGTCTCCAGACATCGCCCAGTGTCCCCTGTCTGGGGAGAGAAGGAGCAAATCTGTCCCTGAGAACTTGCGAAACTCTGCCTTTTCCGAACACAAGTCACTAAGATTTCCTGCCGCAGCATTTAGTGCCATTTTAACATTTATTTGACTTTTCCTATCTGCTCCTTGCCTTCACAGAGGGACTGTGGCCAGCCAGGAGGGCAGCCACGCTGCCCTCCCTCTGCACTTGGAGTTGCCCTCACACCGCGCAGTGATGGTCGGGGAGAGGAGGTTACTGTGGCCCCGCATTGTGGCTGGCTGGTTTTGAAACCACAGCTAGACTGGGGGCGGGGGCACTCACGGTCTGGTGTTGCATCTGCATGCGTTGCCAGTCCCTGACCTGGGACGGTCCTTCTCAGGATGGCATCGCTGATCGCAGCATACGACAGAGTTATCAATAGAACCAGTGGAAACCCACACCTGCCGTGACCCTGCAGTAGTGACAGTCACCACTGTCCCCTCTGTGCTCCAGACACAGCTCTCAGCAGCTGTGGATACACGCTGTCTCATTTACAACGAATTAGGTACGAGTGCCCAGTTATCTGAGATTGGGAAACTGAGGCACGGAGCGTTTCTTTGTCCTGTGCACGTGCAGAGTGAGTAGGGGGCAGAGCCGGCTTTGTGCCAAGGGCTCTCAACCCAGGGGCAGTGTTCACCCCACGATTCTCACACCAGGACCCCAGTCTCCTTGAGTCCACTTGCAGGAAATGAAGGCATTTCCCATCTTCGCCTGCGTCCAATGCTACCTCATCTCCTAATTAGCACAAAGTCTTTATTAGAGGTGCCTAGGGGATGCACTACTTTGCTGCATCGTCCCTACAGAGATCAGATCTGCGTGTGTCTCAGAGTCTACAGGATTCTCTATCTTCTAGCAGGAACCCGTCATTATTTGCCTCATTTCATGGAATCGCATTATATATCTTTGCACACCTCATCACACCTAACAGTGTTTTGCACAGAGTAGTTGTTCAAAAAAAATACTTCAGTGGTTAAATGTTTGATCAATCAATAGGTTTTCAACGGAGCATCCTTACAAGTGAATATCATGAAGTGACAATAAAAGCGCTTTTATTACCGTATGTCGATGACTCCAATTAAATGCTTTTCTGAGCGCTGGAGAACAGGATGGTTCAGTTCTGCTTTTAAGCTCAGGTCTTTTCATTTTTGATATATGCATGTTTGAAAACCTGTAAAATTTATGCTATGGATGCTGTTAAACTGTGTTGCTAGTGGCCAAATTAAAAAGTTCTTACAGAGATTTACATTCATTAGAAATGATGGCAAGTTGTGGAACGGGATTCTGCAGAGTCAGTTTAAGGAAATTTGTTTCAGGGAGAGCCGCAAGCTGAGCGGCCAACTTGGACGTGACTCCCGAGAAACAGGCTCGCCTTGATGAACGGTGCCGCGTTCCTGTCCCAGAGGCGCCACCTATTTTCTGACAATTGGCAGCTCTATCTGTGTTGTGGGACAGCGAGGAAAATTGTCTTCAGCCTTTAGAGAATAAGGCAGTTGTCCTCTTGATTTCCACACGATCCTGCTTCTAAGTGACGCTTTGGGATTTCTCAGGGTGAGATCCTTGGGTATTCATGTGGGTCCACCACCACAGCCAGGGCTGTGATGTCCAGAGGGCAAATATAGGTGGGAGGCAGGCAGAAAGGAAGCTGGGAGGTAGTTTCACCCTGGGCACATTCTCCACAAAGGTATCTTTGCAACAACGATCTTCTTGAAGTATTATGTTGACGTGAGTGATATTAATAGGATGATCAAAAGACTTTCAAGAAAGCTTTCTGAAATATGCCATTGCAGCAGGAACGGTCAGGCTGGGAGACTCTCCGTGAAGGAGTCAAAGGTCAGCAGCTCTGCGCGTGCGTGTGCTCACTCAGCCACCTCCCAAAGGACACAGATCCCGTCCAGGTCTACGCTGAGGTTCCCTGACCCAGGAGTAGAACCAGTTTCTGGCTCTGAGACTGGCAAGGGGAAAATGCTGGAAAAATCACCCCTTTGGAGGAGGAGGAAGGTTTAGGGACGGGAGAGCTGCAGGCAGGTTCCCCTCTGGGGCTCCACTGATGCCGTTCACGCCACAGCCTGCGGTGACTTTCAGAGCCCGAGCTTGCGACTGCTTAGTCCCTAGAGCTGAGGTTTCTTTGCAAGGGGTCACCTCTCCTGCTGGGAGTGCAAATACATCACACCACCCTCCAGGCAGGGAGTGAGAGGATTAATAGCTGCAGTCCCGGCTGCAAATCACTTCACACAGGCGACAGAACCACAGAAAAGTGCTTTGAAAGTGGAAATGAATGTCATGCCCACATCACAGAGAAAGTCGTTCCTCGTCCTCGGCAGTCTCACCTCTGTGCCGGGGCGATCAGTCAGCTAGGACAAGCCTTTGTCATTGTCTCATTCTGCAGTGGGCGTCGGCCATGCTCTAACACCATCCTCAAGTTCACGGGCAGCTGGCTTTGCAAGGGTGAGCTGAGCTGGAGCTGGAAAAGCACTCAGTTACGGAGCTTAGTCATTTTCTTTGTAGAGGGAAGTTTGAATTTAGAGGCAAGGTGACTCTAGGGACAGAGGCCCCAAACTTTAAAAGGTAGGTGATTCCTCATTCCAAGCCTCTATTTACTCATAAAACCACTAAAAAAGGGTGGGGGGAGGGCAGATTGGAGGAGGAACATAGTATTTGCTTCAGGCTCCAAGAGTGAAGACGCCCCCACAAAGAGCGTTGAAGTCCCTCAGGTCATACTTGGAAGCTGGACCACAGGGTAGGTGGGCCCAGGCTCACAGCATCAGGCCTCATCCCCTCCCATCTGCCCGGAGCACTCCAGGTCCATTTCCCCGCCCCCGCGCCCCTGCTGTAAGAGTGAATCTTCTTTTAAGATGACTTTCTCACTGGACACCATCTCAGCTTCCAGTGTTTGTCCAACAGCTTAGGAACCCCACCTCTTTTAAAGTTTTCAGAAGTGGACTAACCCACATACGAGATTGTCACCCCACAGCTGAACAAGCGGTGGAGACATTACAAGTTATTGTGGGGCTGGGGTCCCAGGAAGTAGAGGATTACCATCCAGACCCTCCTTACCCAGGTGTGTGTGTGCACTTGTGCGTGTGTATTGAGATGTGTGTGTGTGTGTGTGTGTGTGTGCGTGCGCGCGCGTGTGTGTCCTGGGATGCGTGTGCCTGTAGATACGGGGGCCAGGCCTCTGCATCCATTTCCTCCCTGAGTTCTGTTAGCTACAAAACCAGCTGACAGAAGGATTAATATTCCATCACTGAAAACTTTGAAGAACCTGGAGATAGGTCCGCAGCGGGGCACATTCCCCCCATCACTGTGATTGGTTCAGGGGTGATCGATAACACGGGGCTAAGCCAATGAACGTGTGGCATTCCTCTCGGCCAACAGAACCGGTTCAGAACTGGGCATGTGACCAGGTTGGTCCAATCAGAATGAAGATTGGACATTTAAAAAAGTAGACTTTATTTTTTAGAGCAGTTTTATGTTCACAGCAAAACTGAGCAGAAGGTACAGAGATCCTGACCCCACACACGCACAGCCTCCTTCATTAACAACCTCACCCACCAGGTTGGTACCCTCGTTACAACTGATGAGCCTACACTGACACATCGTTGTCACCCAGAGTCCATAGTTTACATTAGGGTTCACTCTTGGTGGTGTAAAATCTATAGGTCTGGGCAAATGTATAATACCCTGTATCCATGATTATAGTATCGTACAGAGTATTTTCACTGCCCTGAAATCCTCTGTGCTCTGCCTAATTCATCTCCCCTCTACCCAATCCCCGGCAATTACTTTCTTCGTAGTTTTGCCTTTTCCAGAATATCATACAATTGGAATCATCCAGTGTGCAACCTTTCAGATGGGCTTCTTTCACTTAGTAATATGCATTTAAGCTTCGTTCCTGTCTTTTCATGGCCTGAGAGCTCATTTCGTTTTTAGCACTGAATATTATGCCACTGTCTGGATGTACCACAATCTATTTACCCATCTACCCACTAAAGGACATCTTGGTTGTTTCCAAGGTTTGCCAATTATGAATAAAGCTACTATAAACAGCTATGTGCAGGTTTTTGTGTGGATATGTTTTCAACTTCTTTGGGTAACTACCAAAGAGTGCAATTGCTGGGACTTCCCTGGTGGTCCAGGGGTTAAGAATCCGCCTGCCAACACAGGGGACATGAGTTTGAGCCCTAGTCCGGGAAGGTCCCACATGCTGCGGAGCAACTAAGCCCGTGTGCCACAACTACTGAGCCTGTGCTCTAGAGCCCATGAGCCACAACTACTGAGCCGGCGTGCCACAACTACTGAAGCCCATGTGCCTAGAACCTGTGCTCCACAACAAGAGAAGCCACTGCAATGAGAGGCCCGTGCACCACAATGAAGACCCAACACAGCCAAAAATAAATAAATAAAATAAATTTTAAAAAAAGAGTGCAATTGCTGAATCATAAGAGTATGGTTAGTTTTGTGAGAAACTGCTAAACTGTCTTCCAAAGTGCTGTACTATTTTGCATTCCCACCAACAATGAGGGAGAGTTCCTATTGCTCCTCATCCCTGTCAGCATTTGATGTTGTTGTGTTCTGGATTTTGGCCATTCTACTAGGTATGTAGTGGTACTTCATTGTTCTTTTAACCTGCATTGCCCTGATGACATATGATGTGGGGCATCTTTTCATATGCTTATTTTCCATCTGTATATCTTCTTTGATGAGGCGTCTGTTAAGGTTTTGCCCATTTTTTAGTTGGGTTGTTTTCTTATTGTTGAAATTTAAGAGTTCTTTATATATTTTAAATAACAGTCCTTTATCAGATATGTCTTTTGCAAAATTTTCTCCCAGTCAGTGACTTATCTTTTCATTCTCTTGACTGTGCTTTCACAGAGCAGAAATTTTTAACTTTAATAAAGTCCAGCTTATCAACCCTTTTGTTCACAGATCATGGCTTTGGTGTTGTATCTAAAAAGGCATTGCCAAACCCAAGGTCATCTAGATTTTCTCCTGTGTTATCTTCTAGGAGTTTTATAGTTTTGCATTTTACATTTAGGTCTGAGATCCATTTTGGGTTAATTTTTGTGAAGGGTGTAAAGTCTGTGTCTAGATGGATGTCCAGCTGTTCCAGCACCATTTGTTGCAAAGACTATTTTTGCTTCATTGTATTGCCTTTGCTCCTTTGTCAAAGATCAGTTGACTATATTTACGTAGGTTTACTTTGGGGCTCTCTATTCTGTTCCATTGATCTATTTGTCTACTCTTTTGCCAATGAAGCATTGTCTCGACTACTGTAGTTTTATAATGTTTTGAAGTAGTATCAGTCGTCCAATTTTGTTCTCCTTCAATATTGAGATAGCTATCCTGGGCCTTTTGCCTCCCTGTAAAAACTGTAGAATCAGTTTGGTGATATTCACAAAATAACTTGCTGGGATTTTGATTGAGATTTCACTGAATCTATGGGTCAAGTTGAGAAAAATTGATATCTTGACAATATTTAGTCTTTCTGTCCATAAACATGGAATATCTCTCCATGTATTCAGTTCCTCTTTGATTTCTTTTACCAGAGTTTTGTAGCTTTTCTCAGAAAAATCTCATACGTATTTTGTTAGATTTATACCTAAGTATTTCATTTTGGGGAGTGCTAATGTAAACAGTATTGTGTTTTTAATTTCAAATTTCACTCGTTCATTGCTGATATATTATAGGAAGGTGATTGACTTTTGTATACGATTAATCTTGT
This sequence comes from Globicephala melas, assembly GCF_963455315.2. Taxonomy (NCBI): domain Eukaryota; kingdom Metazoa; phylum Chordata; class Mammalia; order Artiodactyla; family Delphinidae; genus Globicephala; species Globicephala melas. The sequence continues at coordinate 73,557,135 of NC_083328.1, forward strand.
AACCTACAGCCTTCCTGTAATTGCTTATTAGCTCCAGGTTTGTTTCTTTGTTGTTTTTACTTGTTCTATGCATTTGGATTGTTCTACAAAGAGAATCATGTCAGCTGTGAACAAAGACAATTTTATTTCTTCCTTCCAAATCTGTATATTTTTATTTCCCTTTTTTGTTCGATTGCATTAGGTGTTGAAAAGGAGTGGTGAGAGGGGGCATCCTTGCGTCGTTCCTGATCTTAGTGAGAAAGCTTCTAATTTCTCACCATTAAGTGTGATTTAGCTGTAGGGTTTTTGTAGCTCTTCTTTATCAAATTGAGAAAACTGCCCTCTATTCCTAGTTTACTGAGAGTTTTTTTTTTTTTTGTCATGAATAGATGTTAAATTTTGTCCAACGTTTTTTCTGAAGCTATTGATATGATCTTTTGATTTTTCTTCTTTCTCCTGTTGATGTGATAGATTACATTAATTGATTTTCGAAGATAGGACTTTTGATTAATGGTTGGGGAACAGGAATGTTTTCCCTTCTAGAGAGCGAGGATGCAGACAGCCGTCTGTGACCATGAGAAAAGCCAGAGAGAATGAAGACTCCAGAGGACAGAGCAGGACCATCACAAAGAAGTAGAGCTGAAGGCTGGTCAAACCTGCCCGAGGTCCATGCTACCCAACTGAAGAAGCCAATGCCATCCCTTTAACGTTTAATTCAATTTGACTTTTCAGTTATTATTTTCAACCCCAAACGTGCTAAGTGATACACTCCCAGGATGCTCAAGGAGAGAGAGACTGAGAAGATGTCAGGGATATTGAGGAAGGGATTTCTGCTGTGGGTAGAAGATGGGGCTGTGAAAAGCTGTATAAAATTCCTCCAACTCAATGACATGACAAATGACACGTGTTCTCTGGAAAATGTGCTTGCATGTGCATGTGTGTGAAGGTGGGAGAGTAGATGTCATTTCTTAGAGGAATAAAAGAAACACTAATGTGGTTTTAAAATGTCCATCAAGCTGGTTGGGAGAGGAGCTCAGACGCTGCTTCTTGCTGTAGGATGGGGCACGCCTGTGGTTTATGGGAAAGCTCCTGGCCTCCTGCCAACCAGAGGAAAGGTCTCCAGGCTACAACGTGACCAAGGTACAGAGGAGGCAAAGCAAGTGCTTCAGTATCTCTGCTTCATTGTGTTTGGGCTTGCCCTTGAAGAGGGTAGTGTAGAATTCAGGACCACAAGCACATCCCCAGGACCAGAGAGGCTGCTGTGTTCTCTCTCCTGACCGCATCGTGTCCGGTTGTCACTGGGGCAACCACAGGGCCCCATAGGTCTGGCCTGGCTGGCATGTGTCTGCAGTACTGCCTCCTTGGGATTCTAGAGCATCCTGGGTCCACGCCATCCAGCCTGCAGCCACCACAACGTGCCCCGGAGCTTATTCCACCCAGCAGCACATCCAAATTACCCACGCTGGAGACCTTGATGTTGGCATAACGTGGCAGCTGTGATTTGCGAGGAAGCATTATTATTTTCTTTACCATCATTATTCTTCAGCCCAGTTCCTCTGTTTGGCTTCATGAAACTTAAAAATGCCCCTTGTTGCATCAGACGCTGGGATACAGAGACAAACCATCCTGCTCTGCTCGGTCTGAATTCCGGACCCACAGAGTCCGTGAGATAATAAAATGGTGATTTTAAGCCCTGACACTTTGGAGTCATTTTTTATGCATTTGTAGTAAGTGGACCACCAGGCTTATCTTCCACCAACTTCACAGCCCTACCGGAAAGAGGTTCATTTTCCCAACTGTTCTGAGGCAGGACAGTCATTGGGCCAGGCTGGGTCACCTGTCATCCTAGGCCAATTGCTACGGTCAGGAAATGTGGTGCTTTGATGGGCCAGACCTGGATCACATGCCTTCTGGGAGTGGGGTCAGCCTCAAGGTTTGGGAATGGGGAGAGAGGCTTCCCCAAGGAAACTGGAATGATATGGGGAAAAAATGGTGGTTGGAAGCTGGGCAGGCAGAGACAACATTTGCTCTTTCAGCAATTTATTATGATAAATGAGCTTAATTTGTAGAATTAATAAAAGCCATCTTACCATGTGGCTTTGCAGGATGCAGCCAGCTGGAGCTCTGGGGGCTCAACACTTTGCGTCTTCACCATCATTTCCTCCATGGATCCTACCACTGGGATCTTATGTTTCCATCCACTGTTCTCTGAGGTAACCCAGGGGATGCATGCTAATCTACCCATTTGTTTGATGGGGAGACTGAGCCCCAGGGACAAGAGAAAGCTTGAGCCAACCCCAAGCGGGGGCTGAGCTGCAGGTCCTGAGCACCAGGACGTCTGCAATCATCCACTGCCTCCGTGCCCACCTGACCACTGGGCCAGTCCTTGCCCCCATCTGTGGGGAGGACCCCTGACAGGCCGAGGAAGACCCCAGGCCCAGATTTCAGCAGGTCCCTGGAGCAGTCAGAGCCACACCAGGGCACTAAAGGCAGCTCACGTTAATCTCTCTGGAGTCAGGGCTCCGAGTCCCAGCACATCAGCCGGAGGAGAAATCAATACCCATCGCCTCCAGGACTTAAGTGACTAATATGTTTGTTCTTTTTTTTCACGTTCTATGCAGTTATTTATTTTTTATTAAATTTTTCCATTGAAGCATATTTCATTTATTAGATTAGTTTCAGGTATACAGCTTAGTGATTCAGTATTCCTACAGGTTATACTCCATTAAAAGTAAAAATACCATATGCTAACACATATATACGGAATCTAAACAAAAACAAAATGGTTCTGATGAACCTAGGGGCAGGACAGGAATAAAGACGCAGACGTGGAGAATGGACTTGAGGACACGGGGAGGGGGAAGGGTAAGCTGGGACGAAGTGAGAGAGTGGCATGGACATATATTCACTACCAAATGTAAATAGATAGCTAGTGGGAAGCAGCCGCATAGCACAGGGAGATCGGCTTGGTGCTAATATGTTTTTGAAGAGGCCCTGGGCTCGGCTGACTTTTGGGCCTCTCCCCGCTCCTCTCCACGGCACAATCATCTCTTCATAATCCAGTCAAGACTGGAGAAGATGGAGAGAGAAGCAGCGAGCATGTTTCTCTCTGATTGGGCTGCCTGGCCGTGACCCGCTTCAGAAAGGCAGCATCTCCCCCTTTCTGGAGCGTTGCCTTGAGAGAAATATCCACAGGTTAAGGCATTTGCTCAGATGCCCCCAACTCTTAAATCACTTTCAATTTTGACAGGATTGGATGATGACATGGGGCTGTGATCACAGTTTGCTCAGCTGTCTGTGCCCTGAGTAGGAGATGGATAGGGGTATTTCAAATATTAGTAAAAGAAGATCACTTCCTTTTTTTCACTCTTGAAGATGATAAATCATTTGGAACTCTTTGGGGACAAGGCATTTTACAGAAGCTCTATTTGACCAGGTGCACGTCGAACATTTACACTCAAATTCAATCGTCTCTCATCCTTGACTTTGACGTAAAATCATGTCATATTTCGCCCATGGGCTGCATGCCTATAAACAATGTCAGCTTTCAGAGAATAGAACCCCAGTTAAAGGCAAGATAGCTATTGTGTTAGTTTGCTCGGGCTGCCATAACAAAGTACCACAAATTGGGTGGCTTAAACAGCAGAAATTTATTGTCTCACAGTTCTGGAGGCTGGAAGTCCAAGATCAAGGTGTCAGCAGAGCTGTTTCTTTGGAGGCCTCTGTTTTCGGCTTGTAAATGGCCGTCTTCTCCATGTGTCCTTACATAGTCTTCCCTTTGTGCAAGTCTTTTTATTTTTTCTTTTGCGGTACACGGGCCTCTCAGTGTGTGGTCTCTCCCGTTGCGGAGCACAGGCGCCAGACGCGCAGGCTCAGCGGCCATGGCTCACGGGCCCAGCCGCTCCGCGGCATGTGGGATCCTCCCAGACCGGGGCATGAACCTGCGTCCCCTGCATTGGCAGGCGGACTCTCAACCACTGCGCCACCAGGGAAGCCCTGTGCATGTCTTAACCTCTTATAAGGACACCAGTCATATTGGATTAGGGCCTGCCCTAATGACTTCATTTACCATTGATTACCTCTTTAAAGACTCTGTCTTTAAATACAGTCCTATTTTGAGGTATTGGAGGTTAGGACTTCAACATATGAATTTTTTTTGGGGGGAGGGCACAATCCAGCCCATAATAGCTATTTCTTTTTTCACAAAAGCAAAATTTTCCTTCTTTTTCAGCCATCCCAGCCTGCACTCCGATTCGTCGTCTCCTGATTCTTAGAGTTGTTAATCAAGCTCTCAGAAAGAATCTGCTGAGAACTTCTTGCTCTCAGGTTCAAGGAAAAATGGATGATGCTAAGACCTTATGAACCAGACACTGATTCTGATTCACAGCACATTTGGTCTACCTGGAAAGACAAGAGATATTTAATTGGAAAACCCCCCAAACTCCCTTTTCCCATTGCCAGGAAAAACCTGCAAGAGAAAGACCATTCTTGGGGAGGAACAGAAATTCTTTTGGTCAACAGCATTTGTCATTTCTAGTCTCTTAAGGAAGGTGCTGAATGTTGCCTGTATACCAGTTCCAGACTCCTCATTTTGCCCACATGTAATTGAAAATTTGGCCACTCCTCTTCTCGTGACTCAGCACGAAAGACGTCATCAATCTCAGGTTTAAAATCAGCTGCAAAATGTAGAAGAGACAATTCAGCAGAGGGGGAAGGTAAGCAGTAAGCTCATTTTGCAACCATTAAAGTATTTTGGAATAAAAGCCATACTTGGAAAGCTGGAAACTGGAGGAAAATTCTGCCAAGTTTGTTGTTTAAAGAAACCTCATTATTTGTCTTGACACTCTTTAGGAATATTTTATCAAGTGATACATTCCCAGCAATGCTACTTTGGGGCTCCATTTGACACCAGCTGACACGTTTCTATTTAGTATTTTACTGACTTTGAAAATCACAGCACCCAAATTATAGTCGCTAACGAAAGAAGGGAGCAGGTCTGTGAGTGGAGACTGATTAATATATTCATTTCTCTACTCATCTCATTTTTGCCTTAGATGATGGATGAAGGTGTTGCATGAGTTATTTATTTATTTTGGAAGGAAGAAAAAAAAAGGAAAATAAGGTGCAGTGGCTCCCGGGTTGGCTGAGTCTTCATCTATGTCTTCCTCCTGGTCAGCCATGTAAATGCAGGTCGCTGGATACTGGTCTGGCTCATGGAGGTGGCTTGTGAACTTGGCTGATACACTTTGGATGAAAGCCCTATAGCCCAAGAGATTCTGTTGTCCCTCCCACAGGTGGCAAGAGCAAGCCTCCACCTGGCGAGCCCATCTGAGATGCTTCTGGAAGGCTGATGTCTATTCATGATGTGGTGAGCCCCTTGGGATTTAATTTCCACTGATAGAAGATAAAGAAGGGCTCATTTTTTAAGAAGGGGATTCACCTACATGGTGTGCCTTTAGGTAGACTTCTTTCCCCAAAAGTTCTACAGTTGACCCAACTTGGGAATTCCTAATGATTCCCTTTGGGCTGAGGTGATGCTTTTCCTAGAGCCCTCCCTGACAACCACTTCTGAAACACCATTCAAGGACACCCTGACCCAGTAACGTGACCTCCATGTTGGGTTGTAGGACCCATCTGGGTTCAGGTGTTTCTGGTTCGTTAAGGTTCTCGAATTAGGTTCTTATGTGATTACCTATGAATACCATGTGCACTGGGGAATTAAAATGTGAAGGGAGTATTTTGTATTAAACCATCTACAGCTAATGCCTTCCATCTTCAACCAGTGTATCCGAATGTGTGGGGACCACCACAGTCATCAACACCTCCATCGTCTTCATCCCCACCCTCCCGACCATCGGCAGCAACAGCATCACCTCCATCATCATTGTTTCAGCCACAACCGGAATCAACAACTGTTACTCTGAGTTGGAGGATGTAGGACAATGCCTTTGTAAAGCAGACTTCAAATGAAAAAAAAAAAAAATACTGGTAACAAACCAACCAGTGGATTTCTTGGAAATAATTTCTCAATCAGTGAAGATTTAATGCATGCTAACTTCTCTTTATTATAAAAATGCTGCAGGCTGCCTATAGGAAAGTGCAGGAACATGAGGCCTGGAAGTGGCCCTAGTTAATGGAAAATACCTTGAAGTGAGTTGGTGCTCTGTTTGACGTATTCTGGATTTTATATGTTCAGAGTGGATGAGCGAAAAGTCATAGGCAGAGAGGGTGGGGGCTCCCCAGGGAAAGAGAACAAGGCATGGCTTTCTTGACATAAGAGAAGCCATTTTAGGCTGAAGCCGTTTTGCGATCTAAGTCTGGCCACAATGCTCACCCTCGCAGAATAGGTCTCAGTAGTGAATGATTTTAAGGGGACAAAAGAATGTAAAAACAAACAACTCTTACCAGGCCAGGGAGATAATTTAACCATTTTGGAGACAATATATCAGCTATAGAGACTCTCAGTTCTGTTTTGAAGGTAAAGATTAGCCTGAAACACATTCTTGAGCTGTTTTGCAGGATCCAACTCCCCTCTGAGCGCTCAACCAGCAGGTTAACTGGAACCTGAGGAACGATGATGCTGACCTTTGCTGACCCTTGTGACTTCAGTAAACTAGAGCCTGGACTCTGTCAACCTTTGCCCCAGTTCGTTTTTTTTTTTAATTTTTCTTTTTATTATTGGTTTCTTTTTATTTAAATTAACTTATTTTGGCTGTATTTGTTCTTCTTTGCTGCACGCAGGCTTTCTTTAGTTGCGGCGAGCGGGGACTACTCTTTGTTGCGGTGTGCGGGCTTCTCATTGCAGTGGCTTCTCTCGTTGCGGAGCACAGGGTCTAGCTGTGCAGGCTTCAGTAGTTGCAGCACGCGGGCTCACTAGTTGCGGCACGTGGGCTCTGGGGCACGTGGACTCAGTAGTTGTGGCTCGTGGGCTCTAGGACCCGGGCTCAGTAGTTGTGGCGCACGGGCTTAGCTGCTCCGCGGCATGTGGGATCTTCCTGCACCAGGGCTCGAACCCATGTCCCCTGCATTGGCAGGTGGATTCTTAACCACTGCACCACCAGGGAAGTCCTTGCCCCAGTTCTGTGCAGAATTCTCATCTTCATGAATATACATGCACCCTTGCCCCTTCATGAATATTCATGCACCCTTAGCTTAAAGGTTGCCCAATTTTGCTGTTCGGGGAGACACTGCTTTGGAAAAGACCCCCGGTGTTCTTACTTGCTGCAAGTAATAAATCCTTTCTCCCGCTCTTTGGCTTGGTTGTGTTTTTTGGCTCAATGCCTACTAAGAGGTGAACGCAGTTTTTGGGTAACAAAGTGAATCTCTTTCAGAGAAAACAAACATAAATTCCCAGAGGATTTTTTTTTTTAATGGGGCCACTCATGCATTTTGAGTCAATTCCAGTCCTGCCATGTCGATGCAGGATGTATGAAGCCAAATCAAAGGAGGGAGGCATCTTTTACCTCTGTTAATACTCATGTGTACATCATTGTTCTTTCTCTTCACAAAATAGAGAATTTCAGTTATTATAAAGCTCTCCCATGCCTTGTGCTGTCCAGGGAAAGCAGACAGGACAAGTAGACTCCCAAGGGGGAGAGAAATAAAACTGGACGACCCAAGTAGTCCTATGAAAGAAAGTAGTCCAGGGTGTGTGATTATGTCGGCATATATCCTTGGGTGAGTTTCCTTTGCTCCCAGAGACCATCACAAATTCCAACTGAAGTGGGCTCAGTTTAGAATTCATTTCTAGCTAAACTCAATCGCATCTTATAAGCCATTTTCTATAAACAGTGTCTTTGCTTGGCTTCCCCCAGAGCAGAGCTGGAGACAAGGGTTTGTGTTAGGTAGACTGGGGAAATTAGTCTAGGAACTGAAACGGGATGGGGTTGGGGGTGGGGTTGAGGAAGAGTAAAAGAAAGAAAGAAGAGAAGCCAATCCATGGATGTGATCTGAGTTAGTTACTGTGTGTGGTGGTTTTAAAATATGGCTGCAAATTTTGGATGCTCTTTCAACTAAGAGGTGGGATCAATGTCCCGTCTCCTGGCTTGTGACTCTTTTGGCTAGTGGAAGTTATGCTATGTGACCTCCAAGGCTAGGTCAGAAGAGTCCATTCATCTCCCACCTTGTTTGCTAGAACACTTGCTCTTGGGATCCTGAGCCACCATGCCAGCAGTCTGACTCTGCTGAGGCCGCCATGCTGTGAGGAAGCCCAACTCACATGGGGAGGCCACATGTAGGCCCTCTGGTGGGTAGTCCCACTAGTGACTTTGAGCCTTTCTAAGCAGGCATCAAATAGGTGAATGAAGAAGTCTCCAGACACTTCAATCCCTCAGCGATGTGAGTCACCTCCAGCAATTCAACTCTTCCTAGCAGAGGTCTTCAGACACCCTGGAGCTGTGTTTTATCTGAATTCCTGACCCATATGATCAATGAACATAATAAACTGGCTGTTGTTTTATGTCAGTAATTTTCAGGGCGGTTTGCTGTGCAGCAAAGCATAACTGGGACATGTGTGTGAGTGACTGTCCCCCTGGAGTCTCTCTCAGGAACCATGCCTTCCCATTTTCTGCCGAGATGCTGGGAGGGGAATGCTCACCTACTGACTCCAGGCTCACTCTCATCCCACGCTGGCACTAGCTGAATTTATCTTACACTCTGCATGGACTTTTTCTCCAGATAGTTGCACGATTGCATCTTTCATGCTATCAGATCTTTGCACAAATATCACCTTCTCAGGGAGGCTTTTCTGCCTGTCCTTGTTATATTGTACCCCTTTGGCACTTTTGTCCTTCCTGCTTTATTTAACTCCATGGCACCCAATACCCTTTAACAATTATTATTTGGGTTTCCCCTTTCTTCCCCTAATTAGAACGTAAACTCCATGAGGGCAGTAATGTTTGTCTGTTTGCTCAATGATTTACCTTTGGCTCCTAGAAAAGTGCCTGGTATATAGCTTGTACTCCAGAAAAATTTATCAAAAGAAACAAACGTGATGTGAGATTGAAAATATTGGGGGTGGGGGACCAACGTTGGACACAGTTGTTGGGGGAGGTCTATTGCAGGAGGTGACGATAGAGTTGGACCTGGAAGGGCTAGTCAGCTGGAGGTATGGAGTGTTCCACAGTCCACCTAGAGGTGTGGAAAGAGCAGCCTGTGCAAAGACCCTGAGGTCACATTCAGGAATTTAAAACTAACACGGCTGGAGTGCCAAGAATGGGAGTCAGGGGACAGTGACAGGAGGTGAGGCTGGAAAGATGGCAGGGGCCATATGGTGCAAAGCTCTGAGTCTATCCAAGATCCCTGAGGAATACACATTCTTCTTTATCACAAATATTCAAATAACATTTCCTGATTATCTTTATCACTCATCGAATGATAACTCCCCAGGTTATAGATCTGTTTTTCCTGCTATCCTGTGAGGTCCTTGGGGACCAGAGGCCCGATGTACCTGTGCCTCTCGGACACTGAGCGCAATACACAGCATCCAGTCCTCACCCGTGGACTTGGCTGAATTGAATTGTGGGTTCACCTCTGAAGCCTCCCTCCCGAAGGAGCAAAGAGAAGGTATCTGACAGCAGTGATAACATGTTTGAGAGCTAGTGCGGTATCTGCTGTGTGTCTCTTAGCATCTGTTCCCCCTTCTTCAAGCATCAGCCCCTCTGTTTTCCTCTAGTGGCCCAGCCCTCACCTGTCCTTCAGCAGGTGGTTCAGGTGGCCACTCTTCCCAAGGCCCTAGCCCTCCACAATCAATGGAATTTTAGGTCACATATTCTGCAAGTTAAAATCTCAACGAACAAGGATATTCTTAATTCTTTTTTCCCCTGGCCAAATACTGTGACCTTTTAATAGATCTTGAATGTCTTACTGAAAAATACTGTAAAACTCTTTCAACTGTTTACTGTCAGGTCCCTTTGAAAGCCTCTATAAAGATGCTAATCCGTGACCAGGAGGTCCACGCTCCCCTCCCCTACTTAGCTTCTGCCCCACCTGAGAGCTGCAGTTTCTCTTTTCCAGGTGAACCTTGTAGGGGTCTCAGGTAGACTCAGGTCTAGAAGGAAGCTTGAGGTTTTGCCGTACTGGGGAACTGGGGAGAGTTTCCCTCCTTCCTGTAACACAGCTCTCATAAGGAGCCAAGCCTTGCTTCAGAATTCCGCGACTGGAGACCTGTCTACCGCATGAAGAGCGTGCCGTTCTCCTGGCCACTGATGTTGGCTCAAAGATGGACAAGGGACCCAATTAGAGCTGATGAGACTCTAGTTTTCCATGGAAACCGGGGACTACAAAAGTCATGTTTCTATCGGGGTTGCTGAATTGTGAACCTGGACCTGCCAGGAGACAGGCCAGGAGGAAGGGCTGCCCAAAGGAGATCAACAGACAGGAAGGCAGTACCAAGGATGGAGAGAGATGCTGCCCGGAGCTGAGGACTGGAATTAGCCATGCCTGAAGGCGGATCGAGATCTGGACTTCTTAAAAGAGATGAGCTAGTAACTCTCCATTTTCTTGAGCCATCTGACTTGATTTCTGATACTTGTAATCAAGAGTCCTGATTAATCCTGAGACCAACCTGCAAAAGTTCGGAGATGCACTGACAGATGCTAGTCTACTGCTTGAGGACTTCAGCTATAAGACTTCCAGGAGAATGTCTTCTTTGATAAAAAGAAAATGTTACTTTTTAATGGGGGCTGAGTTAGGCTTTCATCTTAATATTGTTCTCATTTCTGCAGGACTTGGTTTGGGTCCTGGTGTGCTGGGTGAGCCCCCGATGCCGTGGAAATCCAGCAGAGGCTTCCCGTGCATAGGGAGACTGTGAGCCTAAACCAAGCCTGAAACTCATTGCTTCTTTATCATTTATCTTTCCCTGAAGGACAAAGACAAGAAATACAGCGTGCATGTGATTGTTCATGTTTGGCAGAAAAAGATACATCACTGAAATGGAAGACACTTAATTTTTTAGAAACTTCAAATGAATCTTGTTTGAGCCGGATTTCCTTTTCTGTGTCGACACTTTTCGTTCTCATTATGAGCTCAGAATGGTAGCTCCGGTTTAACTTTTGATTCCTTCTCAAATACTCACTTTAATTCCCAGTGGCCTCATTATCTACTAAAGACATTTGAACACGATACCTTCAAAGTTACCGATTATGTTATAAAGATTTCCTTAAAAATTGTGTTGCTTTTGGCAAGAGTCAGGATCCAGAAACGCAATTCGTTATGCATTCTCTTACTTGCTGTTTACATATTTCTTTAAGAAACAGTGATTTTCCTTCTGAGAGCTATGTTCACACCCTTCCTTATTTGTCTCATAGTTTGCAGTCACATCACACAAAATTTGTTTAAGAGGAAAGAATAATTCATATCTGCTTCCCCAATGGCCCCGAAATAAGTACTTTCCAACCGTTGATATATCTGCTATTAGTGTCTGAAATCTGCTTTTATCCAGAGGGACACAAATGAATCTTTGCGATACCTGTCACAACGTGTGTATCTTAGGGGAAAAAAGAATTTCAAATATTCATATCTTTCCAACCAGTGGTTTTCATAAGCTGAAGTCACAAGGACCAGGATTGTCTTGAGAGAAAGATGTGAGGCAGGGTCTCAGAAGAGGGTAGAGAAATGACTTCTTCACTGAAGCTGGGGCTCCGCTCAAAGCGAACAATGATGGTTCAGCGTTTTGTGGACGTGCCCATGTGTAATAATCAAGGAGCCCTACAGCATTCTCCATAACACACTGTTTTGGTTGTAATTCCTTTTTGCCAGGAGGAGGCCTGAGGTTCTTAGACACAGGCTGGCTTTGGCTCCTGGATGATGTCGGGATGCATCTTGAGGACCAGCGGCCTGTGGCTGTGATGAAGGATGCACCGCCAGGAGCAGCGTCCATCCTCCGCAGCTCTGACCCCGAGGCTGCAGGGCGGGCAGCTGCCTGGGGGCAGGGAGCGCGGCACCCGAGGGGCAGCATGGGTCTCACCTGCGGGACTCCGTCCAGAAGTTGGACTCAGCCAGGAAAGCCAGTCCTGCCCAACTTGCAAACCCTCTATTTATATCCAGGTCAGGTCCTCTGAAGGCCGAGGCCAACCAGGAATGAATCGCCCGTTTGTTCAGAACATGACACAGCTCAGTCCTCCAGGCTGCCTCTTCGCGAGAGAGGGGCGGGAGGATGGGGAGGCGCTGGGTTCCCATCTGCTCCCCAGGCCACTGTCCGCCCGGGGAAGTCCTCCGCGTCTGGGCTTTCCTTCCCTACCGGGAGCAGGGCCGAGAGCAGCTCCTCTGTCATGGGTCCTGGCAGGGCCGCCCCGGCTCCAGGGGCCCAGCTCCGCGAACAGCACAGAGCAGGGCTGCGCGGTCTGAGGTGAGCTTATGCTGGCGATCATTATGACCAGAGGCGAGTTTCTGGTGCTGAGCTGAGGATGTTACCAATGTCTCAAAAAGGAAAATGCGGCAAAGTTTGGGTTCACAGAAGGATGTTTGTTTGCCCAAAACCCAACACCAAGCAGCACTGATGTCTCAGAAATTTAAACGAGCAGAACTGGCTGAACGTTTGGCGCCCGGTCAGCAGAGCATCCAACAGGCCTGAGGATCTTGGATTCCCGTCCTGATGTCGAGCAGCCTTTGCTCTTTCCTCATGTTTCTCTCCTTCCTCCCTCCCTCCCTCTTTTCCTCTTCCTTTCTTTCAAATTGCCCTGAAAACGTGCCTTTTCGTATGAAATGAAGGCCCCACGTCTTCTGAGAAGCAGAAGAGCCGGACAAATGAGAAGTGAGTCCTTGATGAAGCCGAGCGTCTGAGATGTTGCCATTTTCCTGTGGCTAAATTCACGCCGTTTGTAGCACAGGCTCCTGGAGGAGGCTGGTTGAGGAGGCGGCCTCGTTCAAGTCCGGTGGCAGCCGTGAAGCGCTCTGTTAGGACTGACCATCAAGGCTCCTCTGGCGCTGGTTTGGGGTCATGGAGGATGTGGGAGTGAGGCTCTTAGAAGGATCACGGGCCCCTCAGGGTTCCCTCTGTGAGTCCGGGCAGGGCTCGTTCCAGGCCGCCCTAGGCGCCGGGCTTCCTGCTGCCCCCATGTCTGGGTCGGGTCCGTCCTCAGGCCGAGGTCGGTGCTGGTGACCTGTGCAGGGGTCCCTGCAGCTCCCGGTGGCCCTGAGGAGCTCCCCCAGCTGCTTGGGGGGCAGAGGCTCTCAGGCTCTCAGACCTGGCAAGTTCTCAGCGAAGCTCAGATGACCCAGTGCCCCCTGCTCAGTAAGTGACGCCCCCAAACGCCAGTCACTCGGGCCGGTGACCACCCACGTGTCGTCCTAGGGTTCCCCCTCTTTCTCCAGCCACAGTGAACGCACTAAATTCAAACATGCACTGGTCTGTCTGCCCCTCTCCCCACCCTGCTCTCACCTGAGTCGGCATCTCCCTCCTCCTGGGGTCATGGCAGTTGCCCCCCAAGTCCTCCTGCCCCCTCCTCTCTCCACCCCAAAATCTACCCTCTGCTCACACCCAAAGGGAGAGTGAGCTCCGTAAACTCAAAGGAGACCCTGTCACCCCTGAGTAAATGTTGCAGTGACTTCCCACTGTGCCCAGGAGAAAGGAGACCCCACCCCTCACTGGTCCCACAAGGCCCAGCCCCATTCCTGCAGGTTCCCCTGAACTGTGTCCCTCACTGCCCCCCTCACTCCCTCCATTCCAGCCCCACTGGCCTCCTGCTCCTCCTCCAGATCCCAGAGCCTTCCTGCCCCAGGGCCTTTGCACTTCTGGAATGCTCCTCCCCAGCTGCTCCTCCTCAGCTCTCCCCACGACCTTCCATCTTCTGCTCAGGGAACAGCCCTGTGCACCGTCTAAAGAAGTGTCGGCATCCCTGCGTCACGTCGCATCCCCTGCACAGAACTTGTCACCGTCTGAACTAGATTTACTCGTTTTTATACCTTCTATGGTCATTTGCACCCAAGGAATGTCACCCACAGGAGAGAAGGAACATCGTCTGCTTGCTGTTGGATTCCTGCCCTAAGAACTGGCCCAACCACACAGCAAGTTCTCGATGTGCATTTGTTGAGTAACTGCATGAGTGAGAAGAATCAGAGAATGGATGCTTAAGAATTCTAAACTAAATATTTAAATCAGAGAACGTTCTAGTCAGACGGGGCCCTTGGAAATTGTTTAGTTAAACCCATTCGTTTTGTGGGAGGGTAAACGGAGGCTCAGGAGGAAAGGAGGTTTACTCACACCTGAGGCTGAGGCTCCTGCTGTGTTAGGAGAGGGACCCGCTTAGCGGGGTGTGTTTTGGGGTGACGGGGGGCTGTGGAAGCTTCTTCTACCCTTTGACGCATCACTGAGGAAAGCAGGGAGGAAGGCGCGGCCATGGCGGAGGCTAAGTGGCTCAGAGCAGCGGCTCAGAGGAGACAGAGCCGGCGGCAGGGCGGGCAGGGCCCCGGAAAGGCCCCCCCGAGGACGAGGAGGTCTGAAGGGCGTAAAGAGCAGGGGAACCCCCGAATTTGACGTCACCTCATGGGAGGGCCTGAGGCAAGAACTGGGTGAGGCAGATCCCTCAGGAATTGAACTTGGGGACAGAAAAGTTACTGACTGCCTGTCACAGCAAAAAGGTCTTTAAAATGCTCATCAGATTAGGTGCTCCCTGCTGAGAACCTTCTGGAGGCTTCAGGATGAGTTTCTCAGGTCTGCCTTAATGAATTACCACAGACTGCGTGGCTTCAAACAATGGTAACCGGTTCCTCCCAGTTTAGGAGCCGGAAATCTGGAATCAAGGTGTGGCTGTGTTGGCCCCTTCTGGAGGCTCCGGGGAGCATCCGTCCCGCCTCCCTCCCGGCTTTCGATGGCTCCAGGCGGCCCCGCCTCCCTCCCGGCTTCCGATGGCTCCCGGCGGCCCTGGCCTCTCTCCCAGCTTCCGATGGCTCCCGGCAGCCCTGGCCTTCCTTGGCTGGAGCCGCATCCCTCCCGGCTCTGCCTCATGGTCACGTGATGTTCTCCCTGTGCGTCTTCCCATGGCCTTCGTACAAGGATGCTCTCAGGGTATTTAGGGCCCACGCTAAGCCGGCGGGACCTCATCTTAACTGATTACACTTGCAAGGGCTGTCTTTCCAAGGAAGGTCACATGCCGAGGCTCCAGGGGCACGTGAATATTGGGGGAAGAGGTTATTCAACCCCAGTACAGCTCCCCGTTGCTCCCACACTAAAACCCCTCCCCTCCCCAGACTGCGAGCCCGCGCAGGCTGCTGTTTAGAGTGAGGACGTGGAGCTGGGCGGCCCGGGAGCGCGCGGCTCGGTCGGTCGCCACCCCACGTGTTCGTGCTCAGTGGGTCGCGGCTCCCAACTCTTCAAAGGCCTCCCAATGATGCGGGGTGGCCAGGGGACCCGCTTTGGCCAATGGGGCCCTTGTGGGCTCGATGCAGTGAGAGGCTGTAAGTGCATTTGTGAGGTCTGGCTTGGTTCTTGGCTTCTGGAAGGTCCTGCCCCAGGGCACTGCCCTTCTAAGGCAGATGAGGGCTTTGCAGGGCTGACTCGACCCTGGTCCCCAGCCCGAGGTCCAGCCCAGTAGCTCAGTGACGCTAAGCAGAGTCGCCCAAAGGAGCCCAGCTCGGATCAGCTGAACCCAGAGGACCTGCAGCCCTGTGAACTGAGATGTGGGGAGTCACTGAGTTTGGGGGTTTAGTTGTGGATCGTTATTGGGACAATGGCTGAGAAATACAGTTTTCTCTCTCAGTTTCGCCGTGTGTCAGAGGGGCTCATAGCAGTCAGGTGGCTGTGGAGCGTCAATGAGCTACTGTGTGTGAAGCGGCTCCTGGTGAATATCAATGAGCATCAGCTGCGATATCATCGCGAGGGCCCCTCCCAGCTCGTTCTGCCCCGCCCCCCACCCCGGGTGGCTGTGCTGGGAGGCAAGCCCTCCGCCCTGCTTCTGGAAAACCCTAAACCTTTGCCTCTTCCCCAGTCTTCACATGACGGGTTTTTCTTCACGTGATGCGGTTCCCTCGGTCTCCAGAGCTCAGCTCAGAGGGGCCCTGTGCGGAGCGCTTTCCCGAGCGCTCCACTGCGGCTGATGCTGGGCCCCGCGGGCTGGCTTGTTCGGTCCCCGTCCAGGCGCTGGAGGTAAGTGCAGCCACGAGGCAGGGCTCTTTGTCTCTTGTTCTCTGGTGCATCCCAGGACCTGACCTGGCCCAGCGTATAGCGGGTGCTCTGTTAATACTGTGAACTTGTTCTAGAAAGCGTGGTCAGACCTTGCCCTTCGTATGTGCATGCGTGCAGCCAGTCGTGTGGGACGCCTTCCCTGTGCGCAGCTCTCCTCTGGGCAGCGGGGAAGGACAGTAAGCCAGGCCCCTGTTCCTGGAGCTCACGTGTCGGCGGGAGACAATGATCATGAAAACGGACGGCATGTGGGTTCTAGAGGTGACGATTGCTGAGCGGAATGTGCCGCAGGACGAGGAGGGAGTGACGGGAGGGGTGCGGGTCAGACGGGCTGCTGGGGGGGCTCGCTGAGACGGTGACGAGGGACAAGGGTCCTGGAGACAGGAGCCGGGGCTCGTGGATCCCGGGGGAGGTGGCTCCAGGCCGAGCGCACGGCCAGGGCGGGGCCTGCGTGTGAGGGGCAGCGAGGGCCAGAGTGGCTGCGAGGAGGTAACAAGGGGGCCGGCGGGGCTGAGGTCAGGGAGCGGACGGGGCCACAGCTGTGTACGACCTTGTCGGCCCCTGCAGGGACGCTGTGTGTGACCGGAGCCTGGGCGGGTCTGAGCAGGGGAGGGCCGTGCTCTGAGCGTGTTTTACAAGGACCCTCAGGCCGTGTGGGGAGACAGACTCTGGGACCGAGGGCACGGCAGCTGGACCCGTGAGGAAGCCATGCTGGGGGGGGACGGGAAGGTACAGGGCGGGCTCATCACGGCCCGGCTTTGGGATTCACCTGTGAAGGTCGGGCTGACGGGATTCGCTGATGGAGGGAACAGAATAGGTGAGAGGAAAGCAAAGCGAGGTCAACTCCAAGGATTTGGCCTGAGCAGCTGGGAGAATGGAGGTGCTGTAGAGTAAGGTGTGTGCGTCTCAGGAGGGGCAGGTGGGGGCCAAGGAGGGGCTGAGATGCAGAGAAACCTTCTGGAAAGGACGGAGGGGCCTGAGCCAACTTGCCCTGGGCTCCCGCGCTTCCTCTGTGAGAGCTGCAAGGACGACCACCTGTGTCATCAGAGAGCTGGTGAAGCCAGACTCTGCCCTGTGTCTCCCCGGAGGGACAAAGGTCAATGTCACAGCAGTCTGCTCTGATGCTGGCTTCAAGCCAAGACCTTAATATTCAATGAGAAATCTGCATTGATGAAAATTTCATTAAAGAAACATTATCCCTTTCACTCCCCTCATTATTCTTGGCTTCGAGTATCGGGCTGATTTGGGTTTGATTACCTGATGATCTGAAGATTGGAGCATTAAAAATTTAGATGAGCAGTGATGCGTCTGGCCTCCCTCTCCTCTCTCAACCGGAGCACGAGGGGCTCTGCTAATGATCACAAGGAAGTCGGGCAGACAGGGCAATTAGAGAATTACCTGTAGTTTGAGGGAGCCTCGACCCCTTTGCCTTCAATGGAAATTAGCTGCTTGGCTTCCAGGGCACACAGGTTTAATCGATAAAATGCTCAAGAGGAAATTTCAGTCCTGGACCCAGTTTTAAGACTAACGAGCTGTATGTGTTCAGATCCCCTCCCCTTTCTGTGCCCCAAACGTGCCCCCATCTGTAGAGCAAGGAGGTTGGATCAGGGCAGGTGCTTAAAACTCGTGCCTGTGGGCTGAAATCAGCTTCCAGAGGGACTCTGTCCTGCAAACTGTTTTATTTGATTAATGAACACTTTCCTAGACTTATGATCTTGGGTTCTACATGTTTCATGTGTATTAATGTGTCTAATTCTCCCATCCACCCCAGGAGTTGATACTCTGATCATTCCCACTTTATAAACAGGGAAACTGTGACCAAGAGGAGTTAAATGACTTAGCCTGG
Organism: Globicephala melas; assembly: GCF_963455315.2. Taxonomy (NCBI): domain Eukaryota; kingdom Metazoa; phylum Chordata; class Mammalia; order Artiodactyla; family Delphinidae; genus Globicephala; species Globicephala melas. The sequence continues at coordinate 73,575,077 of NC_083328.1, forward strand.
GTCACCTACTCAGGACAAAGGCAGGATTTGAACCCAGGTGTTCTGGCTGTAGAGCTTAGCTCTAAACACTATACCTCGCTGCCAAACTGCTATTGTTATTATCATTTTTGGAAGCACAGTGTTAAAGTAATTTTCAGAATTTTAAAAGTGCATATTTTTATATAAAGTATAGCTTATGTATAAAATGATTGACTTCTCTTAATTCTCAGTCCATTTTTCCACTTCGCCGCAAGCAGCTGGTACCAACATCCCCTTAGGATGGAATATTCTACCTCAACCCCATCAATACCACAGTCTGCCCATCACTGGCTGAGTTTCACTTGTGTTAGATGATTGAATTTGCCCTTTTAGTGATGCTTGAACTGCTTCACTATTTGACTTGGTTGCCTGGTACTGGTAGGCATTTAGGTTTGTAACCTCTAGGCTAGGTGTTGTCTTAATCTTTGTTGCTGGAGTCCTGGAATTTTTGGTTTCATGAGAAACTAGAAACAAAAACAATTTACCATTTATCTACTTAAGAGGTATGGAACCCCAGCTTTCTAGGTATTTATATCTAGTTCAATAGGCAGGATTTCTATATTTAGATATGATGGAATAACTTGTATCCAACCCAAGGAACACCTAGCAGAGCTTAATAAGCTGAAATAAGGAAAGAAAGAAAGAGAAAGTAAGAGAAAGAAAGAAAGATGTTTGAAGATATCAGAAAGCAACCCAGGCTGCTAGGACTGGAGGATCTATTAACACAATTCCAGAGAGAAGTGAAATATACTGCAGTGAGCCCCCTGTTCTCTACTCCTTTTCCCCTTGAGCTAGTTGTAAATTTGTAAGTGGAGTGGGTCCAGAAATCAGAAAGTGGCATTTCAGAGCTCTATGCTAAGTTCACAGATCTGGAGAGACACAAGTTGACATTCAAGGCTACCAAAAATAGCCAGCATTTGAAGACCCAAGACATCAGAGGAAATAGACCCCCGCCTCCCCCAGTAGTGAGTCTGACTTTCTGCAGCACTTTTCCTCTTAAGGTGTTTGCTGATTCCTAAGCTGCACGGAATGAGATGCCTAGAAGCCAAGCTGAAAATGGGCTGCAGAGAAGCTAAGGAACTAAGCAGAGTTTCCTCCGATATCACGTTGTCATAACAACAAATATTAGAGTTCAAGGCTCAAAAAATAGGGGTCCTGGAAAACGTGCAAGTCTTTCGACTGAGACTCTCAAAGGACTTTGGGAGTAAGTTCAAAGCAAAATAAACCAGGCCTTATAAAGACTGGAAATCAGCCTTAAATGATCTTAATCTCAGATATGATTAAGGAAATCTGCCCCTCCCACAGTGGCTATTGGAAGAATGTACTCTCTAGGAAAAGATAACATCATCATGAGACAGTAAATTTTTAAAATAGCCAGCATTCATAAAAATTTGCCAGACATAACAGGAGAAGGAGCCAATGACCAAAAACCAAGTGGTGAAAAACCAAACAGGGAAAGACGTGCAGGTAACTAGGTGTTGAAATGATTATAGAGACAAACATTTAAATAATTATTATTATGTTAATTAAAAAGATGTACAGCTGGAGTATTTTATCAGAGAAATGCAGTTTATAAGAAGAATCAGATGAATAGTCTCAAACTGAAAAATAAAATAAGTAAAATTAAAAACACAAGAGGTTGGTATATCAGCAATTTAAACCTATTTTCAAGAGGAAAATAGGTTTGTTGAAAATATTTATCCTGAAGCATGGTAAAAAACATTGAAAATAAAGGGAAAAAACATTAGAAAATATGGAATATTGTGAAAAGGTCTAAAATATGTGTAATCGAAGTTTTAAAAAGAGAGGAAAGGGAATATATTGCAGAATCACTATATGAAGAGATAGTGAGGGTTTTTCTTCCCCAAAGCTGATGAAATACATCAAGTTGCAGATTCAAGAACTCCTAGCATAATAAAAACAAGGAAATAATACACTTAATTACATTCTAGTGAAACTGCCCCCAGCTGAAAACAAAAGGGAAATCTTAAACACATTCAGAGGAAAACCATACATTTCCGTCAAAGGAGAAACAGTAAGTAAATAGCTAACTTTTCAATAAGAACCATGGAGCGGAAGATAATGAAATAAAGAACTGAAAGAAATCAACTGCCAATTCACAATTTTATACCCATCAAAAATATATTTTGAAAGTGAAGTTGAAATAGAGGCATTTTCAGAGAAGCGAAAATTGAGAGAATTTCTTACCAGCAGACCTGCTCTAAAATAATCCCTGAAGGGAGTTATTTAGGCAGAAGGAAAATGATGCTAAATGAAAGTGCAGAAATGCCTGAAAGAATAAAGAGCAGTAGAAGAGGTACTATGTGGGTAGATTTAATGAATATGCAAAGCAAAAATAATAACAATGTCTGCTGGGTTTATAATACATGCAGAATTAAATTACATGATAGTGATGACATGAATGTCCAGAGGAATGTTAAGTGGAGTTACTGTGTTCTAAAGGTCTTCATTCTTTGGGAAGTGATAAGGTTCTAACATAGGACAGACTATCATGAGTGAAGGGTATATGTTCTATTCCCTATTACATGCACTAAAATAATAATGAAGGCATCAAAATGAACAATCTAATTGGAGTTTACTAAATGAATAATAAAAAGACAAAATGAGGCAGGAGAGAAAAATGTGATACACATAGAAAACTGATAGTAAGAAAGTAGACTTAAATCATATGAATAATTACATTAAATGTAAACAGATTAAATTTCCAAAGAGAAGGACCAATCTTATTTTCATCCGCAGGGAAACACAGATATGTTTCTCAACTCTGAGAAGTTTTTCAGTTAGATGTGCTTGTGAATCACCCGAGGAACTCATGGAAGTGTCTGATGCCCTGGGCCCGACTTTAATATTTAGGGGTGGGATTTGAGAAGCTGCATTTTTAATAAGCCCCGGACCTGTCTTTGAGGGACCATAGCCTATTGTGTGGAATGGGAGGGGGTAGGAATGAGGATAAATTGAAAGCACATAGTTTAGTTCTTGCAGAGCACACAGTAAATGCAATGAAAGATCTATACAATGATTGTCTCAGTGAGGACCTTTGCCCTCGTGCAAATGGGGAGTCAGAGGTCTTTCCCTATTTTAACTATTCTGATAGCGGCCACTCAGGACAGACCAGCTGCAGGTAACATCCAAAGCAAGCAGGGGTCCAAGTGTGCTTAGATATTTATTTACTGGTGAGCTCAAGCAAAGAACGTTAACCCCGGGCTGGCTGTGTGAGGACAAGAGGCTGCATCTGGTCCAGGACGCTGGCTCTGCTGGGGCCATCTGTGCCCTGGGCCAAGGCCCTGCTGGACAGAGGTCACAGATGAGGAGGCGCTGTGGTTTCAAGACCAACAGCAGCTGGCCTGTCCTCTGGACCCTGGTCTCCCCGAGGTTTCCGGCCCTTGACATGAAAAAGTGAAATACAGATTTTATCCCGAGACAGGAGGGGTCTTGCCAGCCCTGTGGTGAGGGGGGCTGTTTCTGGGACAGCTCCTGCAGTGCTGGCTGTGCCTAGGGAGTCATAAAGGGGGACCTGAAAGGGGTCACTGAGGCAGAAGCCATGCAGGGTGGGGAGCGCAGGCCTGTCCTGCTTCAGGCTGCCCGGGGTGCATGCCCACAGCTGTGAGGATCTCCTGGTGAGCCTGACGGGGCTGGAGGGGCAGCTCTGGAGGTTGCCCCCAGCACCATGGCCCAGCTCCCAGGTCTGACCCAGGGAGGAGGTGGTGGCAGTGAATCTGGCCATGCTAGCTTTGCTTATTCTACCCAAAAAAAAAAAAAAAAGATAGGATATAGGTGAATTTCCCCCTTTATCTTTTTCCATTTTTCCATTGATAGACTTTATTTCTTTTTTTGAGCAGTTTTAGGTTTATTAAAAAAAAACTTGAGCAAAAGGTATGGAGAATTCCCAAATACCCCCTTCATCCCCTCCCTCCTTGACTTTTCCCTACTATTAATATCTGGCATTAGGGTGGAACATTTATTACAGTTGATGAGCCAATATTGATATGTTATTATTCACTAAAGTCCATAGTTTACATTAGGGTTCACTCTTTGTGTTGTATATTCTATGGGTTTTGACAAACATAAAATGGCATGTATCCACCACTGCAGTTTCCTACAGAATAGTTGCACTGCTCTAAAAATCCTCTGAGCTTTGCCTATTCATTCCTCCCTCCCCTGAACCCCTGGCAACAACTGATCTTTGGAGCTATGGTCTCCACAGTTTTTATCTTTTCCAGGATGTCATATAGTTGGGATCATACTGTATGCAGCCTTTTCAGACTGGCGTCTTTCACTTAGCAATATGCTTTTAAGGTTCCCCATGCCTTTTCACGGCTTGATAATATTCCATTGTTTGGCTGTACCACACTTTATATTCATTCACCTATTGAAGGATATCTTTGGTTGCTTCCAAGGTTTGGCAATTATGAATAAGACTGCTCTAAACATTCGTGTGCAGGATTTTGTATGCACTTAAGTTTTCAACTCTTTGGGGTAAATGAAAAGAGAACAACTGCCGGATCGCATGTTAAGAGTATGTTTAGTTTTGTAAGAAACTACCCAACTGTCTTCCAAAGTCCCTTTTGGCTTTTTCAGAATTTTGAAATGAATTTCTATTACACCTTCTAGGTCCCCATAGTGCTTAGAACAATTAAAAAAAAGCACACACACACAAAACCCAGCACTGGGAACGTCATTGTGAATTCACAAAAATCCAGGAGGAAGAGAAAACTCTAGAAGCCTCCAGAGAGGGGGAGTGGATCTCAAGTTCAGGACCAGGGACTCAGAGCACATCCCTGGAATGAAGCATGGCTTCAAACTTCTTGGGAAGTTTACTCCAGCATGGAGGGTGAACCAGAGCCAGTGTACAGATCAAGGGCAAGGACAGAATAAAGACACTTCAGACCTGCAAGATCATAGGCTCATCTTCTCTGTGACCTTTCTTGGGAAGCTATAGGCGGAGGATGTGCTCCACCAGCAAAGAGTCGGTTAAGAAAGTAGGTGCCGTAGGATCCCAGACAAGGACATGGGAGATCCTTCCCGAGGGAGAGGGACAGAGTCTCCAGGATGAATCCAGAGCACCAGGGAAATGTCAGGATCACAGCTCTGAAGCAGATCTTGAGGCCAGCCTTTCCCTGGAGGGGCGTGGCCAAGGAAACCATACCCCCCCCCCCCCCCCCCGCCATGTGATGGTGTCATCATTTTGAGAGGTTGGTTATAGGCAGGGCAGAGAATTTAGGGATGGATTAATGATCGATACCTAGAAAACTAAGGAAGTGGGAGATCATGGTAATTACTCGTTTTAGAGGAAAAAAAACCCCAGAAAAATTGTAAGGCGAGGCAGTTAAGTTTCACATCACACAGCTCATCTGTGGACGCGTCTCACCCCGTTACGGTAGTGTGAACACTGCATGTTTCTTATGTACCATGAGGTCTTGATATGACTCTACCAGGATGATGGGGGAGAGTGAAGGGGAGAGCAGTGTTGGTCTAAGAATGAAATCCTGATGATTTTGTGGCAACATAAACATAGTACTTAGAAATATAGAAGTAAATACTCATAGAAACACTAAAATTGCTGAAAATGGTTGTTTCTGGAGAGCAGAAATTGTGAGGGGTGGGGCAGGATCTGCAGTTTTTCTTGATCAGCCTTCTAATCCTCTACGACTTTGATAAAAATTATAATTAAGTAAAAAGAATAGGGGGCTTTTGCAGTAGATTTTACGTAAGTTACCGAACCAGGTTCGTTTTTCCTGGTGCACAGCAAGACAAAACGCTGAGATGCCGAGGTTTGCAGCAAACAAAGGGTTTATTCTCAAGGCAACCAAAGGAGGAGATAGGAGAACCAGTCTCAGATCTGCCTCTCTGAAGGTGAGGGGCTGGGGTATTTATGGGATAACGAATAAAGCAGCAGGCTGGGGGCTTCCCTGGTGGCGCAGTGGTTGAGAGTCCACCTGCCAATGCAGGGGACACGGGTTTGTGCCCCGGTCCGGGAAGATCCCACGTGCCGCGGAGCGGCTAGGCCCGTGAGCCATGACCGCTGAGCCTGCGCGTCTGGAGCCTGTGACACACACACACACACACACACACACACACACACACACACACACACACACACACACACACACACACACACACACACACACACACACACACACACACACACACACACACACACACACACACACACACACACACACACACACACACACACACACACACACACACACACACACACACACGCTGGTCTCAGTCTGGGGAGCGTGGGGAAAGGTGATTGGAAAAAGGTGCCGTCATCATTGTTCAGGGCAGGTGTAACTCAGCCAGAGGCCCCTGCACTTTCAAAAGGTCACCGAGCATGGACACATGGCGCATGCTCAGTTGGAGGTTTAGCGGCCCCTTCCGGTCTTAACCAGCTCAGCTTGAACTAGACACAGCTGACTCCAAGTTCCTGGAAAACACCTCAAGCAAACACCTTATGTAGGCTACATGCAGCTTGGAGGACATGCAAGTTTTAAAATGACCTTGATTAGTGAAAGCAGATGAAACAGATTTAACCCCAAGTTTCACATGTAAATAAAAACATGCTCTGCCATTTTCCTAACTGCTTTCTCATTCCATGGTACGTTTTTGAGATTCATGGTGAGACACTCAGTTTTGAACTTTTGTTCACTGTATAGGATTCCTTTGTAATGTCACTGCCACCTTGTTTGAATAATACGCATTTGGCTTGTCCCCAAGTTTCCCCTCTTATAGACAAGGCTGCTAGGAGCATCTTCCTGTGTGTGTGTGTGTGTGTGTGTGTGTGTGTGTACATGTGTGTTTTCCCCAAGTTTGATTCCTAAGACTGTCTTTGCTGGGTCAGAGGGCTTCACCGCTTAGTTCTAACGGATAATGCCAAGTCACTAAGCACGTGTCCAAAACCATAATAATAACATGTTTAAAAAAATGTATCTGACTGAAGCTCAATTTTCTTTTCTTCTCTTCCTTATTTTTTATTTTAAACTAATAACTTTATGGTTGGTTGCATCCGCCATATATCTGCTCAACCTCTCTATTTTTTTTTCTGGATTTTTTTTTAGTACAGGCTATTTTATTTTTTAAATTAGTGATCTATTTTATACATATTAGTGTATATATGTCAACCCCAGTCTCCCAGTTCATCCCACCACCACCATCCCTGTACCCTCTATCTCTTTCACAAACACGGAGTGATTGCTCTATTTTCCAGGCCCTGGCTGTGACACCAGCCACCTGGTGACAGAGGGTACAGGCCCTGTCCTTGAGAACCCAAAGCTTGGAAAGAGACATGTGAAGAGATGCTGAAAGTACAGGACAAAGAGGGTTATGGGGAAAGAAGGAACAGCTGTGGGATCACACGTCCCATGACCGGCTGGCCTCCTTCTCAGGACATCTTTATCTCAGAACTCCCTCCTTCCAGAGGCTCCATCCAGAAACCTCGGAGCCAGAGTCATCCCCTCATTCCTCTCTCTCTGTCCCTCCCCAGCCCCAATCTGGCAACAAATCTGGCGGGCTCCCCCTTCAGAACAGATCCAGAAACCGTCTGCTTGTTGACGTTTCCGCCTCCACCATGGTGGCCCTGACCATCACGGCCTCCCACTGTGTTCTTGCAGATGCTTCCTCTCGGTCACCTAGTTCCTCCCTGGCTTCCTACAGACACTCCCCACAGGGCCCGCGGCTGAGTCCTGTTCCCCCACTCCTCAGCTCAGAGCGACAAATGACTTTCCATCTCCTTAGAGTAAAAGCCTATGACATCACAAGCAGCTATGGACTGAATGCTGGTGTCCCCCCAAATCCATATGTTGAACCCCTACCCTCCAACAGGATGGTGTCTTTGGGAAACGATTAGGTTTAGGTGGGGTCGTGAGAGCGGGGCCCTCACGAATGGGATCAGTGCCCTCCTAAGAGTCCCGAGCTAGCTTGCTTCCCCTCTGCTCTCCACCAGGTGAGGACACAGGGAGAAGTCGGCAGTCTGACGCCTGGAAGAGGGCTTGCACCAGAACTCGACCAAGCTGGGACCCTGATTTGGGACTTCCAGCCTCCAGCACTGTTGAGAAAGAAATGTCTGTTGTTTATTAGCCACCAGCCTATGGTGCTTTGTTACAGCAGCCCGAGCTGACCAAGACACAAGGGTCTGCAAAGCCCTGCAGAAACTTCTTCCCATCACATTTTCTACCTGTCCTAGAGTCTGATGCCAGGTCAGTGCCAAAGAGTGCTGGAGAGATGAAGAGAGACACTGCTGACTGGAACATGAGAGGAGCTTGCCCCTCAGATACAAGACAGCCGAGGCTCAGGGCAGAACTTTCTTCTCCTCAGGGACCAGGTATATGAGGTCCCTGCTATTGTAGTCACTGAAAACACCACTGTTCTCCAACAGTGAGCATGTGGGACATTGCTGGCTTGTTTGGAGTTTGGTACTGGATTTTCATACATTTTGAGTGGCAGCTTTATACACAGGAAGCAGGTTACAACAATTTCCTGCCTTCTAAGGGGGAGGGAAACAAAATGATGGAGGCTCACTCCCCTTGGTCGCTTGACAGGTGAAATGAGGGTGGACCTGAGTCCTTCAAAGACAGCCTTGGAGGAGTCAGTCCGGGCTGGCTGGAGCTGACGTGAGGCTGGGAGGGTCTTAACAGCAATGCTCACTGACAGCCAAGTCCAGCTCGGGGCCTGAGACACCTGCTCTCAGATGCTGGGACTTAGCTGGCGGGGAGCAGACACAAGGTCCGAGCTGGGCAGGACCAGGCAGGACTGAGGACCAGGGGGCCTCCCGACAAGCTGTCTGAAGTGGTATTCTTAGCGGGTTCCAGGCTCCAGCCATGGAGACTACAGACAGAAGATGGAAAGCCAAGCAGAAATTTTCAGCTTCCGTGCTGCATGTCCAAGGGCCCAACCTGCTTCCTGCCTTTCAGTTTTCTTTCTTCGTTAGGAACTGTTTTGTATTAAGTAGAGCCCAGTTCAAGCAATGTGGATATGTTAGATTTTTTTTTTTTCGGGTTTTAGTTTTACAAGTAATAGAAAAACATATTCTTATTGAAATTGAAAGTTTGCAAGTGTACAGGGTATAAATACCCTCTTTTCCCACTGTTCCACTCCCCTTCCCATACGAAACACTATTATTATTTCCATATGAATTCTTCTAGACTATTTCCTATGCACGTACCTCTATAAATATGTGCAAATATATGTGTGTGTGTAAGACATGCATACGTATAAATATTACTCTTTACTTACTTACAGATGTCTTGGATATAATTCTCTGTAAGTACATGTTGGTCTACCTTATTCCTTTAAATGACGGCATCGTAGTATATAGAATGGATGGGCCACAGTTGACTTAACCATTGTGTTGCAGTCATGTGGATTTTTTCCATTTCTTTGTGTATTGATTCATTCCTTTACTTTTGCTGTAGAGAATATATATCTTCACATTTTTAATGGCATCCTTTGTTATGCAGAAGTTTTAAAGCAATGTAGTAAATGGCAAGAGAAACTTAACTCTAATGGATTTAAGCAAAAGTAAAATTATTTTGATTCATGTAGTTGAAAAACTCAGGTAAGGCTCCAGGTCCCCATGGATTCAGGGGCTTAAAGAATGTTATCAAGATTTCTTTTATTTCAGCTCTGTTTGTGAGAGCGTCATTCTTGGGCTCTCTGGAACCAACCATATTTTTAGTCCACTTAAAATAATTTGACTATACTAATAAAACCTCAGTCTAGAAAGTGGCTGAAATACTAGTTCCCTCCCCCCACCCCACTCCTCCGACACACTTAACAAGAAGACTAAAGGTAGTTAGTTATGAGAGCGATTCAGTAACTCAGAATGAAAGGTTCTGGGCGGATTTCTTTGTGATTCTCTTAGTCTTTCTGGTAGAGTCTCCACAAAGCTGCTGTGTCTCTAAGCATGTTTATATTTTCTTTTTTTTTTTTTGGTACGCGGGCCTCTCACTGTTGTGGCCTCTCCCGTTGCGGAGCACAGACTCCAGACGCGCAGGCTCAGCGGCCATGGCTCACGGGCCCAGCCGCTCTGCGGCATGTGGGATCTTCCCGGACCGGGGCACGAACCCGTGTCCCCTGCATCGGCAGGTGGACTCTCAACCACTTGCGCCACCAGGGAAGCCCAGCATGTTTATATTTTCGAGCAGCATCCATGAAAGCAGGTAAGGGAACCTCTTGTCAAGGACATCTCTGTTTCTCCAGAAGGGTCAAATCTTTCCCCGGACCCTCCCCACCCCCCAGCAACAGATGCTCCCTGGGATCACAGGCTGGGACTGGGTCATGTGCCCACAACTTGCTGCAAAGGAGGATGGGAGAGCAAGTAATGCATTCTCTGCCTCTAGACTGGGGGCTGGGCTCTGCTGCCAGGAATAAGGGTTGGGGGAGCTCTTGGGTGGACTTCCAGCAGTGCCTGCCCCAGAGAGCATCTCTCCCAATCACACCCCTTCCAGGGACAGGATTCACTCTGCTTAGACCAATTCTTGCCATGCGGTCATCCTGAACCACTTCCGGGTGTAGGGTATCTGCCAGCTCATTGGCCAGGCCAGGTCACATGCTCCACCCTCAGACAGGGTGCTCCTCCTGGACCCCACGGATGGAGAGTGATTGTCTATATATCAGGGTATGGTTACTAGAAGATGGAGGGAATGTGTGCTGGAAACACAAAATAGGACATTTACACTGAGAAGCCACATGAACATATAATAATCATTGCTCAGAATAATGTCAATTCTGAGAGTGAATTTCTGGTGAATGTTGGACTTTTGCTAACTTTCATTCTCTCATCTTCTCGAAGTGAATGGTGAAAAGGACTTGCTGATAAGCTCTTTTCCTTTCCCTCTGAGTTTCCCTTGTTCTCAGTCTTCCCACCTGTGCCACTTGCACCTTTGGAAATGCTTGTCTTTTAGGTAAGAATTCAGGGAGCCCTGGCCTAGACCAGTGTCACTGCTGGCTAAGTTGAATGACCATTAAAGCCATAGATGTCTTTAAAGATCTCACTTCCAGCCCATGTCCTCATAGAGCCTCAATAGAGGTAGGTGTCCCTGTGAAGTGGAATGGTATCTCCCCATCTTCTATCGGACGCTCCATTTCTGCCTTCCTAGATGGAAGACATCCAATCTCGCCTTTCCAGCTTATGAAGAGTCAGAGGGGCACAAAGGCTTGAAATTAGTACGTTCCAGCATGGGTTCAGCTATAAAAGCCATTTGAATGTTCACGGCTTTAAAAAGACTTGGCAGTCTGTCTATAACACGTCCTGTGTTATGAAAGGGAGAGGCACGTGGACTAATGCCTGCATATGTAGTGATCCATTGATTGTTTCTGAAGGTAGGTAACCTTTGTGACCAAAATGAGAGACCAGCTCAGATACGAGCAATCAAACCAGCCATTCAGAATCCCACCGAGTCCACGGGCCTGCTTCATCTTGGGTTCCTGGGGAGAAAAATGAAAAGGAAAGGGGTTTAGCCAGAAACACAGGGAACACGCAGACAGGCTGGACAAAGGTTGGCGAGGTTGGGGACTGTTCATTGCGCTGGTGGTTTGTGACTTTCCCTAACCCCCTCCTGGGTTAAATGCAGGGGAGCAAAATGCAAAGTGACACTGGGGCTCTGACACCCTGCAAGGTGCTTGTCCTGCCATTTCCGGCAGCTGTGGATCTAAATGCAATGGAGGGGAGCATGTTTGCTGTTAGGGCAAGCACAGGGTGGGGATGGGGACACTCGGGCTCTTCTCTCCTCAGTAAGGGGGTCTCGCCTCTGTGAGCTCCTTCAGGCCAGGTCTGAGGACTCCATCCCGGGCCAACAATTGTGCCGGATTCAACAAAAATGTCGTGGGGAGAGTGGATGGCAGTTACCTGGAGCTCGTGTATTAAACTGAGAGGGATGGATTAGTAAGTGGTATCGTGTGTTTAATCTCAGACATTTCAGAACTTTGCAATGACATTTTCTTTAGCGGTTCATTTTCACTACTTAAAAAAAAATGATTTTGTGGGAGGCATCCTTCATTCAAAAATCTAAATTTGAGGAACACCCACATCAAAGAGATGCTTACAAAAAGCACAGGGAGACGTATCAGTTTCCTATTACTGCTGTAACAAATTACCCCAAACTTAGTGTCTTAAAATACAAATTGATTCAGTTACAGTTGTGGAGGTCCGAAGTCTAAAATGGGTTGGATTGATGGGAGAATCTATTGTCTTGCCTTTTCCGGCTTCCAGAAGCCACCTGCCTTCCTTGGCTCATGGCCAATCTCCCATCTTCACACCCAGTAGCAGCATAGCAACTTCCAATCTCTCCACCTCTGGGGTCACATTACCTTTTTTCTTATTCGGATTCTCCTTCCTCCCACTTACAAGCACCCTTGAGATTACACTGGGCCCATCTGAATAATCCAGGTTAATCTTCCTGTCTCAAGACCCTTGACATAATCACATCTGCAAAGACCCTTTCCTCGCGTAAGGCAGCACATTCATAGGTTCCGGGGATTGGGAAGTGAAGAGCTTTGGGGTCCTTACTCAGTTGACCACAGAGGAATTTGTGTCTGTCAGGACAGAAAAGATGCTGTTGCAGTAACGGACAAATCTGCTTGTCACCAGAGCACAAGAAGGGGCCACCCTCACTTGGGTCCCTGAGTGGGGATAATGTAGGGCAGAGCCCTCCTGCTGCCTGTGACGGATGTGCAGTATGAGAGAGTCAACCTTCACCACTTAAGCCCCTGGGATTTAGATGGACTTGGAGGCTATTATGCTAAATGAAATAAGTCAGACAGAGAAAGACAGATGTTGTATGATATCAGTTATATGTGGAATCTAAAAAATAAAACCAGTTAAGTGGTTATAACAAAAAAGAAACAGACTCACAGATGTAGAGAACAAACTAGTGGTTACAAGTGGGGTGAGGAAAGGGGGAGGGACAAGATAGGGGTAGGTACAAATTACTATGTATAAAATAAATAAGTTACAAGGATATATTGTATAGCACAGAATGCAACCAATATTTTATAATAACTATAGATGGGACATAACCTTTAAAAATTGTGAATCACTATGTTGTATGCCTGAAACTTATATAATATTTTACATCAACTATACCTCAATTAAAAAAAACCCCACAGCATAACAGCAGACAATATTCAGAGGAATAATGCCTAAGCCATAATCCTTTAAAATCTGTTTTAATTTTGCAATATTTTGAACAGATAAAAAGAAACTCAGCAATGTGTTACAGCGTTAAACAAACAAAAAGAGGCTGATGTAGAAATGCTGAAAGATTCAAACTCTTGACACTTCTTTTAAGCTCTGGGGTCCTTTTAAGAAAAGCTTACTGGAAAGAGTTTCTATGATTTCATGAACTTTGGCAAGACAACTAATGTAAATGGTGTCTGCCTCTTTTAAAAGAAATAAGTGCTTTGTCCCCTGGTCCCACTCCCTTTCTCGTTAGCATTTGGGTTCTTGGAAAAAGCCCACATCTCAGGACCTGCAGAGAATTCCTTTTCCACCATGACACATGATCTGTGTCATGTGACATGGTCCCTGGCTCAGGCCGGGACAATGACCCCTTGCTGTGTGCACCCTTCAGTGACGGAGGCTGTGCTTTGGTTGAGCTGGGTCCTTAGTAGGTGTTTCCATCCCGCCTGGCTCTGGGTGGGCCTCTCAGGGGAACCAGGTCTTCGCAGCCCTGCCATGCCGCTGTGGCATCCACCCCCAGATTCAGGGCTCAGGGAACGGCCGCTGCTCACATCCCAGACCTCAGCCACAAATGATACAATAAGAGAGAAAAGAGTAATTTTGCATAGAAGCAATCAGGCCGATGGGACATGGCCCGTGGTGGAGCTCACAGCTCTCGTCAATGCTGTTCTGCTTCTACAACATGGGGAGAGGTCAGAGGCCACGAAGCTGGAGAGTGGGCAGCTGGACTTCAACTGAGTCCTCGACTGACTCCACAGCCGTTACTTTGCCCAAACCCACGTCCTTCCCACTCCCTTCCATGCTGTTCCTTCGCTCTGAAATTAATAAGTAAATAACAGAGTCAGGCTGAGCTGGTTGGACGCCCTCTGCTCTATTTTCCGGCATCTGCTTCATGAACCGCTGGAGGTCCACGTTAGTTTTCCTTATTGCCGTTAACGTCACCTTCCAATTATGCAAAATGTTCCAGCAGAGCAGCCTTTATTACAGAGCCCGTCTTTGGCTGACATTTGGTGCTGTGGGTCTTGGCCTTGACTGACAAATGCAGTGACTTCTCACGTTGGCCTCGTTTTCTCCAAGGTGCAAATGACCCCACAACCAGACGGGCATCTGGGGGACCCAGGAGCTCCAGTGGCTGCTGGGGAGGCAAGAAAACATCTATTAAAAAAAGCCCCAGGGCTTCCCTGGTGGCGCAGTGGTTGAGAGTCCGCCTGCCGATGCAGGGGACACGGGTTCGTGCCCCGGTCTGGGAAGATCCCACATGCCGCGGAGCGGCTGGGCCCGTGAGCCGTGGCCGCTGAGCCTGTGCGTCTGGAGCCTGTGCTCCGCAACGGGAGAGGCCACAACAGTGAGAGGCCCGCGTACCACAAAAAACAAAAAACAAAACAAAACAAAACCCCAGACAAACAGTCAAGGCTGTTGAAAGTGTACTTGGTTTCTTCCAAAAAACGTAAAGATTGGGAGGTACTTAAAAAGAAAAAAAGGTTTCATAGAACTCTGTGGTTTTGGCTTTTCTTTTTATGGACACTTTAAAGTTCATGTGGCTCATTTCACTTGGCATTTGGGGCTCCCATGACTGCTCTGTTTTGCCTGTGTTTCCCAACAAAACCCTGGATCCCTCATTTATTCATTCAAAAAGTTTTTGAGTGTCAGTTATGTGTCAGGCACTGTCCTGGGCTCCAGGTGTAAAGCAGGGAATCAGTGAAGCTCCTGACACTATGGGGCTCACCTCTGGTCAGGGACAATCAATAACAAGATAAAATGTATCTGGAGTGAACCAGGAGGTGGCAGGTGCTAAGAAGGAAAGTGAGGCAGGGGATGGTGAGGTTGGGATGCAAGTGGGCTCCTCAGAGGACATTGACATGGAGCAGAGACCTGAAAGCAGTGATGGAGGGACACAGGCTAATATGTGGGGAGAGAGTGTATTCCAGGCAGAGGGAATAGCAAGTGCAAAGGTCCTGAGGCAGGAGCATGCCCGGCATGTTTGAGTAGCAACGCGTGAACAGTGTGGCCACAGCAGAGTGAAGGAAGGAGACAGGTGGACAGAAAAGGCCAGAGAGGTGGGGAAACCAGACCACATGGGACCCTGTAGGCCATTGGGAAGATCTAGGTTATATCTGAGTGAGTTGGGAGTATTTTGGAGGCTTTTGAGGAGAGGGTTTTCATTTTCTATGACTCTGTAACAAATGACCACAAACTTACTGGCTTAAACCAACACAAATCCATTATCTCATAGTTTCTGGGGGCCAGGAGTCGTGTATGTTTTAGCTGGGCCCTCTGCTCAAGGACTCACAGGCTGAAATCATGATATTAGCTGGATGAGTTCCCATCCAGAGGCTGCATTAGGAAAAGATCCACTTCCAAACCCCCTCAGATTGTTGACAGAATTAATTTCCTTGTGGCTGAAGGACTGAGGTCCCTGTTGTCTTGTGAGCTGCCAGCTAGACACTATTCTCAGCTCCTAGAGGTCCCTCTCAGGTGTGTGCCATGTGGCTGCCTCCATGGCTCCTTCAGGAAGATCTAGTTCCCTTCAAGGACTCACCTGATTAGGTCAGGCCCACCCATATACCCTGCATTCTGACTCGTTTAAAGTTGACTGATTAGTCACCTAATCAAGGTGTCACCTAATCAAGGGGGGGAGGTGGTGAAATTGCAGTTTCTGCCCAGGCTCTAGGGGAAGGGATTATACACCAGGGAGCAGGAATCTTGGGGCCATCCTAGAAGCCTGCCTGTGACAGAGTGAGTGATTTGACTTGTAGTTAAAGGATCACTCTGCTCAATGTGTTAAGAGTAGCCTGGGGGAAGGGATGGGGCAGGGGGCAAGGACAGACCCTGGGAGATTCGGGAGGAGACAGTTTTTAATAGTGGCTTTGACCAAGGTAGGAGCAGGAGTCCACGTGGGGTGGGAGGTGACAGAAGTGGTTGCAGTATGGTTAAAGTGGTTGTAAAACAGAAATGTTTTTGTAAAATGGATTGAATGAGAAAAATAAAACCCTGACACAGGTCTCCAGGATGGCTATGAATGTGTTGGTCTGAGCAACTTGAATTTTGAGCTGGGACAGCTTATCAAGTTTATCAAGAAGTATACAGATTTCCAAAGAAGTAATTTTGTGTTTGTGGAATTAAAAGTAGACATATCGTCCTGCTTCGTGGTTTCTTTATAAAAATAACAATTATCTATGCAGATGAAACTTGTCTCATCACGGGTCTCATGTTGCCATTTTCATATTTTATCTTTTTTTTTTTAATTGAAGTGTAGTTGATTTACAATGTTGTGTTAGTTCCTGGTGTACAGCAAAGTGATTCACTTGTATATTCTTTCTCAGATTCCTTTCCATTGTAATTTATTACATGATATTGAATATAGTTCCCTGCGCTATATAGTAGGACCCTGTTGTTTATCTATTTTGTACATAGTAGTGTGTATCTGCTAATCCCAAACTCCTAATTTATCCCTCCCCTACCTCCTTTCCCATTTGGTAACCATAAATTTGTTTTCTATGTCTGTGAATCTGTTTCTGTTTGGTAAATAAGTTCATTTGTATCATTTTGTTAGATCCCACGTTTTCGTTTTTTAATAAAACAATATAGAAAAGAAAATGAGATCTCCTTCAACTTTATCAGTTTTTTTTTTCAGCTATTGGTTCCTGAAAAACATTGTAGCACAGGGGAATCAGCGACAATAATTTGTGGAATTGTTACAAATAGGCCAGGAATTGGCTCTCTTTCCTGGTTTTGACTTGAATTAGATGGAAGACAGATGAGGGGAATCAGGCTGTTATGTAGCAGAAAGTATTACAGTGTCACATGGAGCAATAAAGGTGCAAAAAGTGAGCAGAAACATATGTTCTTCAGAAATTAGCTGTTAGCTCTGTGCCTTTCTCTTGTTGATGTTATCAGTTTGAAATTCAATATTATCCCAGGGAAAGGAAACAAGGCCACTTAACTGTTGGCTGACAAGCTGTCTTACACTTCATCAGATCCACTCATTAACTTGACACATGGCTTGTACGGCTCAGGAAGAAGAGAAATCATATCTCTGCTTTCCCTCATGGCGTGTTACGGAAGAGATGCCAGTTTGGTGTGCTGACCACGGCACGTGTGGCCATTCAACGCAATGGTCTGTATTCTTCCAAATACAGAAGACAAAGGAATATTGCCAACACCACCCCACTGGACTCCAGTGCCCAGGGCCCTCCCCCTCCCAAGACTGGCACGTGTTCCCGGGGAAGAGAAATGGTGTTTTTCTCCTTTTTGCCAAACGATGCTTATGTTTTAATTTTGAAATGCAAATGGTTGAGAATGCACCCTGGTGATACACTGCACATCAAGAACAGGTCTTATCAAGAGTGGGTATTGCCCGAACCCCCTCCCCCTGACCTCTGCTCCATCCCCTCGACCCCCCCCCCACCTCCCCCACCCTCGGGAGCCTTCAGTGGAAGGGGTGGAGAGGGAGGCTGAGCCTTCTCTTGGTTCCATCCCCGCCGTCTTCTTGACCCTAAGATGAGGGTTTCCATCTCTAAGCCTTCTGGGCTGAAATTCTCATCGTAGAGGGACAGAAAGGAGCTCAGATATTAAACCACAGATGGCCCGCCATTTTTACTTGAAGTGCTGGAATTTTTCAGGAAATGCCAGAGGAAGGGAGGAGGTCCAGTCAGCTGTGCTCAGCAATCCGTCATCGCCAGGTTTTACTGAACAAAAGCAAACACGGAAAACGTGATCACAATTCAAAGGGGCCTCTGAGCAGATAGGTTTCACCTGTGGTCCCTCCTGCAGCATCTGCTGCTGCCATCGTGGTTTTAGGTGTTTATGTCTCTTACTAACACAGTGAGCGCCTCTAGGAAGGCACCTGTGCCTTCCTGTCTTTTTCATCCTGGAATCCTTCATGCCGAGCTCGGGGCCCGGCACTCAGGATGCTCGGTACTGAGGGTGAGCATATGTCCTGGTCTGAGTGGGGAAGTCCCCATGCGGGCCTGTTTGCCTCCTTAATAATTAATAGCAGCCTCTTCCAATCTTACCTTTCACTAAGCCTCAGAACTGCCCTCTAGCTAACTTAAGCAGAGGAAATTCATTGCAAGAGACGGAGTGCCTTTATGAAGAGGTAACTTCTTGCCTCGTGTGACGAAAGAATATCAGTCATGAGTAGGGGGTGGTGGCGTCTAAGCCCAGTTTGTTCAGTTGGTCCTCGTTTATGCCCGCTGTTCCGGCATAATAGTGAAGAGGGCTTTCCCTCTCACACGAGTCCTAGGTTGGACAGTAAATTGCGTGGTCATCTTAGGTCCAAATCAGGCCCAGCAAAATTCAGGCATCAAATGCAGTGGTCATCAGGACGCATAGGTGCTGGCTTAACTCTTGGGGACCAGATGGGTGTAAAATGGCCCCATTTTACTGAGGTTTTCAAACAATGGGCTAAGGTCACCGGTCTTCCTGTGGCTTTCACAAAAGCCCTGAGCTGAGCTCTGATTGGATCAGCTTAGGTCACGTGTCCACTGGTAATGAAGTCCCGTTGCCAGGGCAACGTGCCTGTTAGGTATAGCGTGGATTGTAGGTATCACCTCCTGAGACTGCGGTGCCTTTCCCTGTGTAACCGAGCAGGACGCTATGAAGGCTCCCCGGGACAGACCCCTCCCCCATATCTTCTGTTTTAGCTCCTCTGTGAAGTACGGAGATAATAGTATCTGGTGCACATTTCCTGAGTTGTTTTACAGATGCTAAAACCCCCACCAAAATGGAATTAACTACTTAATGACCGGGAGCACGTAGCCCCCAGACCTACTGGTGCCTAAGGTTAACCCCTGTGACACCGCCCTGTTACCTCACCATCAATCAATCAGAGAATTGTGCACGAGCTGATCGCCTACCCTGGGACTCCCCTCCCTCACCTTGTCTTTAAAAATGCTTTTTGGGAGTTTGGGTGTCTTGAGCACTAGCTGTCCCCGGACTCCTTGCTGGGTGCCCTGCAATAAACGCTGTACTTTCCTTCACCACAGCCCGGTGTCAGCAGATTGGCTTTACTGCGCACGGGCGAGCAGACCGAAGTTTGGTTTGGTAACACCTTCACATCATATCAGTTGTGGCCGAGAAGGTAGGGTCTTCTAAATGAAAGTCAAGCTGTTGCCATAAACTCCGCCCCCTCCACAAGCATTCTCCAGTCCTTCCGAGACGGAGATTTCTGTGCATTTTATCCAATGCTGTATTTTGAGCATCACGAGCAATACCTGCTCATGACAGAAGCTCCTTAGATATCTGTTGAATGAAAAAATACTGAGAAGACAAATAGCAATTTTTCTTGACACAGTCTCTTGTGTGAAATATGATACACTTCATTGCTGCAAATGCTTCATGAAGCAGCCTCAAAATAAAGGTAAGCACAGTGACCTCCCCCAAGATAATCATCCTTTGGTGTTGGAAAAACACATTTGAAGTCACTGACCCATGGCTTATGTCTTTCCTACACTGATGACACTAACCCTTCCGATACCTCAAGAGCTGGACTCAGTCCTGCCATGTTTATAGGAATTCTGATGCCTGCCTTACAAGAAGGGACGTTCCTTTTCCCAGTGAAGTAAGGGTCCTGGGCATGAGAAAACCTAGAGGAAGCCGGGTCTCCCACAAACCTCCACAGGATAGAGTTACTTTCCAAATGGATCCTCCCTTCCTGTGAGAAATGCACACGATTGGAGGATTTTCTCATTTGAGCTAATGTTGATGGACTCTGGTCCCCCCTGGGAGTTTAGCTGAATCATTTACTAGAAGCTCTTCTGGGGCGGGGATTACATCATTTTCTTCCTAGCATAGTTCCTGGTCCCCAGAAGGGGCTGAAAAATGTGGCTTTGTGTCTGATAAGGTGAATTCTCCTGGCTGGGATTTGTCCGTCTCTCGAAAGAGCCATGCCATGGTTCCATCCCCAGGGTAAGGACTGTGAACACACTGGGAAGGAGAGTGCTGAGGGGGCTGCCAGGCTTGTATCTGCTGCAGACCCACCTACATGTCATCCTTGGCACATTCCATGGGTGGCACATTCCATGGGTGGCAATAACCATCAGCCAGGATCTTTGGTTGCAAGCAACAGAAACTGGCTTTGGAACAGGAATCTATGGGAAGGTGTAGTGTGACTCTGAGAATAAAAGGAAAGGCTGGGGGACTAGGCTCTGGAAGGATAAGACTAGTGTCAGCTATGGGGTCCAGGGACCAGGAACTCCTGGGAAATCTCTTTAGGGCTTATGTTTTGGGGTGATAAGCCATCATTCTTGTGTTACTCATCTCAAGATAAAATTTCCCAGAAGTCTGAGCTTGAGCCCCATGTCTACCCTCTGGCCAGAGCACCTTGATCGTTTGTCCCATCAAGATGGTAACAAAGTGGGCATGGAATCCTCAAGGGAAAACTGAGGTTCCAGGGGCAGAAGAGTAGGAAACAGGGGTGCTGGCCAGCCTGTAGCACCAGAAACCCATGCCAGCCAATTTCTACTTGACCCATCTTGGGATTTTTGCAGCCTGGGATGTTCCTGGCACTTAGTAGGTCTTCAAGAAATGTTGAACTCGCCCAACTTACCTCTGCCCCCCAAACTTGAGACACAATTGCTCCCTCCCCGTCCACCCCACAGCACTTGTTACTTCTAACAACCCAATTAACATACTTTGTTAGAGTCATGTTCTTGCTTCTTTTAGTTCAATTTGTGTCTAATTTGTTTCCTCAATGGTCAGCTGAGTTCTTGACACAGAATGGAAGCCCAGTACATGTTCGTGGAATAGATGAATGTGTTCAAAGGGAGAAACCCTAGTCAAACCAATATCTTTGAGATATAGGAGAAAACTTCATAAGCGCTAAGAAAAAATATCCAAAACTTGGAAGTAAAGTATAAAGATGATTGTGAGACCTTTCAGTGTCAGAGTAGACGACAGTGTATCAAGGCCATGGAAGGGACGTCTGACTCTCTAAGGAAATGAGAGTCTGACTTCCTATTAATATCGGTTGGGGCCCAGACAGCCCTGGAAAGTTAGAGGTTAACCCATAGAAAAATTGTAAAGTAAAATCGTTTTCTTTTCCGATAGTACTAAAGATAACCCCAAAGTTATAGGTTTATTGTTAGTGAAACAGTGACGTAGTCATCTCTGACTTAGCAAATGTACTGTGGCATTCCTGCCTTTCCCTGGGCTGTGTAGGATCCTGTGCTCATATCCTATTTTGAATCACCTTGGCCGTCCTATTATTTCCATCATTAATTAGTTAAATAGATTTGACCAATGCTCGTCATCTAGTTCCTGAGAATTATGTTTTTATCGTCTTGAGAATTATGTTTTGATACACATAGACACACACACACACCCGCCCCTGGGAAACTAGAATCTTTCTCTTCTAAAATGGAATGGTTTTCATTACATTAAAATAGCAAGTCCATGCCAAAAACACCTTTTCCTGGAAAAACATCTGGAATTTATATTGTGACTTTTCTCAAGTGTTGGCTTCCCCCTCTCAATTTCTGCATCAGGGAGTTGGGAATTTAACACTGCATTTTTCGTCCCTCCTTTGCCGGTCTTTAAAAGTGATGTAACTGTGGTCAAGAGGAAGGATAGGATACCTAGGCTGAGATAATAACTGGGGAGTGGAGATTTGTCATAATTTGTGGTCTTCCAGAACCTTCTGAAAACTCTCTATGTTCAGGGGCATGTCTGCACTTATGTGTCTGCCCATCTTCAAAGGAAAAGCCAGAAACCCACCTTCCCAGTCTCCCGGGAAGGGAGCAGACACTTGGCGTGGATTCCACTGACCGGATGGAGACAAAGAAGATTCAATGCAGCAGAGAGAGAGGCATGAATCTGGCAGCCTGTGTTTCATTCTGAGCAGGGGACTGGAGATCCGTGGGGCTTTCAGAAGCTGCCGGGGAGGCAGAGGGCTGTCCCCTTGTGCCCTGCACTCAGTGTCAGCGGTGGGAGTCGCAGGGTCTGTGTCCAGGACCAGTGATGAGCCTGCCTTGTTCCTGGTTATAACCTCCAAGTCTGATTCTCTGGCCTACTGGTTCTGGGAGCCACTAAATAAATCCCTATTTGGCCTAAACAAGTAAAGGGGGTTCAGAACATGCCACCCTCAAAATATGCCGCTTTGGCTTCTGATTCTTTTGAGATGAAGACACGTAAGAAACTGCAGATGCAGGAAAGGCTGTCTGATGTCCCATTTCT
This sequence comes from Globicephala melas, assembly GCF_963455315.2. Classification (NCBI taxonomy): domain Eukaryota; kingdom Metazoa; phylum Chordata; class Mammalia; order Artiodactyla; family Delphinidae; genus Globicephala; species Globicephala melas. The sequence continues at coordinate 73,597,473 of NC_083328.1, forward strand.
ACCTAAAAAGGGTTCATAAAATTTCTCATGAGAAAGGTGCCCTCCCTGGACCAGGAAGGGAAGAGCAATCTTATCACCAGAGACTGGGAGTTGACACCAAAATGGATCTGTACAAACAAACCTACTAAAATAACCAGTATCCTCTGCTACTTTCTTCCATATATTTTCTCTTTCTTTCTTGAAGTAGAGCTGATTTACAATGTTGTGTTAGTTTCTGGTGTACAGCAGAGTGATTCAGTTTTATATATTTCTGTTTCATATTCTTCTTTTCCATTATGGTTTATTACAGGATATTGAGTAGAGTTCGCCGTGCTATACAACAGGACCTTGTTGTTTATCCATTCTCTGTATAATAGTTTGCATCTGCTAATCCCAAACTCCCACTCCATCCCACCCACACTCCCCTCCCTCTTGGCAACCACAAGTCTGTTCTCTATGTCTGTGAGTCTGTTTCTGTTTTGCAGATAAGTTCATTTGTGTCATATTTTAGATTCCACATGTAAGTGATATCATATGATATTTATTTTTTTCTGTCTGACTCACTTAGTATGATAATCTCTACGTCCATCCATGTAGCTGCAAATGGCATTATTTCATTCTTTTTTATGGCTGAGTAATATTCCATTGTATATGTGTACCACATCTTCTTTATCCATTCATCTGTCAATGGACATTTAGGTTGCTTCCATGTCTTGGCTATTGTAAATAGTGCTGCTATGAACACTGGGGTACATGTATCTTTTTGCATTATAGTTTTGTCTGGATATATGTCCAGGAATGGGATTGCAGGAACATCCCATATATTTTCTAGTCACTGTCCCACAACATATTGCCCCAGCCCAAGCCACTTTGTCTTCTCACATCCCCACAATACTTCATTCTTTGTTTCAAAAGGTCTATGAGCGATTTGGCCTAACAGCTTCTTCAGGTCTTTATTTTCCTTTGGAAGACTCCCATGTGCACATAAAAATATTAAATAAAATTTGTATGCTTTTCTCTTGTTAATCTGTCTTATGTCAGTTTAATTCTCAGGCTCAGCCATCGGATGTAAGAGGGTAGAAGGAAGTGTGGCCTCCCCTACGCTAGGTAGAGTAGATTCTGTTGTTTGCAGTTCAGACCCATGCCTGACCCAAACTGTGAATAACTGGGATATGGGGACCTCAGAGATGTTTGGATCAGAGACAGACGTGTAGAGGGACAGGAAACTCACTCTTCTGGATGTGTTCTGGAATACCTGTCATTTTTCACAGGACTGAGCAAAGCTTTGCAGTGCCCACAGATTCCTTTGCTGACGACGTCTGTTTTGTCCTATTACATAAGCAATATCTCAACTCTAATTATTCTTGAACTTCCATCCAGCTCTTTGATTTCCTGATTCTGTGATGCTTCTTAACAAAGGCATACCACTGAAGGTTATCTGGAGTCTGACTTGTATCCATCTTAGAAAAATGACAGCAAAATCCCCAAGGATTAGCATACTTACCAGCTGGCATGCCAGCAGGGGTAGCAAATTAAAAATATATATATTCAAAAATTTGATGATCAGGAAATTACTCCTGAGATGAGCTTTCTTGTTATTGACTTCAAAGGAGGTTTTGTGAGGATGGGGAAATGAAAATGATACATTATAATTTGACATTTTCTATGCAAATGGAAAAGTAGCAGAAATATCTGTGTTTTCAGTTCAAGGAAGGGCCTACCTGCAAAGAGAAATATATACACTGTCACATCAGGGAGTGTTTTATTATGGGTAGTTGAAAAATAGGGATAACGTTTCTTTTTTTTTCTTTTCTTTTTTTTTCTTTTGCGGTATGCGGGCCTCTCACTGTTGTGGCCTCTCCCGCCGCGGAGCACAGGCTCGGGACGCGCAGGCTCAGCGGCCATGGCTCACGGGCCCAGCCGCTCCGCGGCATGTGGGATCTTCCCGAACCGGGGCACGAACCCGCATCGCCTGCATTGGCAAGCAGACTCTCAACCACTGTGCCACCAGGGAAGCCCAGGATAACGTTTCTTGAGGCTTCCTTTGGCTACAAGTTACAGAGACCACCCCCCCTCCCGCCCGAAACCCCTCCTCGGATAACTTAGAGGCTTATTTCCCCTCATGTTAAATGAGTCTAGCAGCAGTCTGGGACTAGAATATTGGCTCCATGGCAACACCAGGGACCCAAGCATTTTCTGGCTTCCCACTCCTTTATCTGTATATTGGCTCCATCCTTCTGCTCTCAAGATGGCTGCCAGAGCTCCAGCTAACACGGCAGGCAATGGGAAAGGGCACCACCTGCCTGCTGAATCAGCTCTTTTAAAGGAGTTTCCTGGAAGCTTATGTTGAGTAACCATTGGCTAGATCTATGTCACATGAACATTGGATGCGAAAGAGCCTGGGAAATTTTTTTTTTATCTGGGAATACAACTTCTTCAAATAACATCAGAGTTCAGTTAATAAGGAAGAAAGATATCTCTTTACATAGAGTTTTCTTGAAGAACCGGCAGAGCTTTTGATTTTTCCCTTTCCTCCTTGCCGGTGCCCCCTTTATCATCTTCATTTAAAAAAATTTTATCTTTCAAACTCCATTTTAAAAAAAAGGCAGCAGAACCTACTCCTGTCCTACTGCATTCCTTCCTTCCTCCCTTGAGTGTTTATATTGAATAGGATCTGGGTTACAAAGACACCATGGTCTCTTATCTAAGAGACACAGCAGAACAATCATAAATACTGCAGAAGGTTTGGAAATTTTAGAGTGATATGACGAAAGACCACCCATAGAAATCAGGCACCTCCGTTTTAAAAAAATTGCATTTGCATATTTTCTGAAATGACATATACATTTAGTTATATAAGTAAATATTTTTAGCCACCCAAATTGAACTAAACACTCAAGTGAACCGTGCTAATTGGCTGGAATGCCATCAAAATCAACACTATATTTGTTACATTTTATTCCCTGATTCCCTCCAAAAAATAATCAATTCGCTCAAGAATTGAATATGTATATTTGCTTTAATGATCCAACTTTTAAAAAACGATACCATCGGATTATCTTCCAAAGAGCTTCTGATCCAGCAGATCCATTTCAGAGTCCCAAAACCCAATTTAAACAAAGTGAGTTTAAAAAAATTTTTTTTTATTTTAAAAATGATCCTGCAGGACAGTAATCCTTTCACGGGTGCGTAGGTCTATGCACTGTAAGACCTGTATAGATCTGTGCGTCCACCATGACAATCAGGATACAAAACAGCTTCATAATCCTCAAAATTTCTTTGTGTGGCCGCTTTGCAGCCAACCTCTCTTCTGTCCCCAACTGTCAGCCGCCACTGATCTGACCCCCAATCCCTCTAGTTTCTGTTTCAAGAATGTCATATAAATGGCATCATTCACTTGTGACTTTTTAAGCCTGGATTCTTTTGCTTAGCGTAATATTTGTGAGATTCACCTAGGGGACGGTTTGTACCAATAGTTTGGAATACTATTTAGCAACAAAAAGGAACGTGGTATGGATACAGCACAGTTTTTTGTTTCTTAAATCCATCCACCCGTTGGGTGGGTATTTGGATTGTTTCCACTTCTTGGCTGTCATGAATAATGCCGCTGTAGACATTCATATGCACATCTTTGTGTGGACATACGTTTCCATTTTTCTTGGCTTGCAACTGCAGGGTAGGCAGGGGTCTCCTGGAAAATATATGGGGAATGTTTTGTTACTAAAAATAGTGTAAGTGTGTGTGCTGGGGCCAAAATCGACACTTGTCTACTACACTGAGCCAAGCTTTTTGGTTTTGCTTTTTTCATAAAATAAAGTCATTTTTGGTGTTTTACACTTGCAGTTCACCAACCTTCTTACATCTCTTTGTATCTCACTCTTCGGAACAAAAACAATTGAGTCTCTTTTGATTTATGCAGTTGTGGCTAAGACATGTTGACCAGCCTCTTGAGAAGAATATATTTCCTCTGTTTTCTCCTCCTACTTCTTAATAGATTTAAGATGTAATATACTCTTATTACCCACCAGGGTTCTTGACCTTCCCCAATCAATAGAAATTGACCAGAGGCCAGACAAGAAATTCAGGCAAGGCTTTATTGGGGCCGCTGCTGCAGCAGCAGCGTGGGGAGCAAAAACTAGTAACGGGTTCCTTTGCTCGCTCCCCGAGGGGGGCGAGCTAGTTCCTTATACGGGGTGAGGGCAGAGGTGTGTCCAGAGGTCGGGTAGGGTGGCTAGGTGGGCTTGTGTGCAGGGGGCATGCGCAGTGCCCTGCTTTTGCTCCCAACACTCTGTTTTTGCTCCTGGCTCTTCAGAAGTGGCAGTTGGGTATTGTTTTGGTCTTTTTGTATCTTGTTGTCCATAATTTGCCCCAACTGCACGTGCACACAGTTATTTTTAGTCCCTTATAGTTTCTGTGTATTTTGTTGCTTAAGAAGACGTTTGTCTAGGTGCAAGCATTGCAGCAAAGGGTCCTAGGTCCCAGGCTGTCTCACTCATAACATGGATGACAGTTATGTAGCTCAAATAATCCCCAAATGGTACCAAGCACCCAAGTCCCAATGGTTCATTCCTACCTGTCACTAGACTCTATTTCTAAATTTAGGTCTCCTTTGACATAGCCATTAAAGTGTCCATCCCCGATGTCAGCACTTTTAAATGCTTCTTTCCCTTTCATCACATTCAATATTGGGGCAATAGTTCTGACTTGCTGAAGACAGCCACTGTTTCATCTGTAACACTTCTGATTTTTTTTTTTCGTCTGGAGGAACTTGAACACCAATAATCTTTTGCATGTATGTTTAGAGGAAGTCATGGGCTTTTCATGTGTCCATCTGTAGGATATCGTGGTGGAAGATGCTGGGGATATTAATCAGGATTGCAGTAACAAACAAGACAGAAATCTCCATGGCTTATCACAACAGAAGTTTTCTCACACTTTACGTCCATATGTGGGTTGTTTGGGGGGCCCTGTTCATTGCAGTCATTCAGTGATCCAGTGTGATGGAGGCTGCACCATCTCAGTACAGGCCCACCCTGACCACCATGGCATGGGAAGGGAGCACAGCACATCATATTCCAGCCCCTATAAGCATCTGCCTGGACTTAGCAACTGTCACTTTCTCTTGGATTTCATTGGCTGGGAGCAGTCACATGTCCTTCTCAGACTATAACGGGGTGGGGAAGTCTGATCCTCCTGTGGGCCTGGAAGTGGGGAGCTAGGGATATTGGTGAGCTCCGGCAGAGTCTATCCAGAGGAGCGGGGGTGTGGGGAGGACAAAATTGACTTAATACATAACTTCACTCATGTGAAGATTTTCTCTTTGACTCTCAGCAAATTATTGGTTCTCCCTGTTAATGGACTGAAGATAAGTGTCATTTGAGGTTGGGCTTTTTCTGCACTCAATCTCTTATAATCTTATTTTTGTCTGCATGAAGGCATTAGCATACATTTTCTGGGCTCGGAGCCAGGATGAGTCATGTTGTCTGTTTCCTTGTCTCCGCGGGTGCCCTGGTCTTTGACAGAACCAAACAGCGGCCCCAGTCAGGAACTGCTGCAGGGATCCTGAGTCCCCCAAGCCTGGTGCCCGGTCACCCCTCCTGCTCATTGGGTGAAGCCCACCCTTAACAAGCACCTCGGTCCCCCTCCCCCGAAAGGGTGAGGCGCCAGGGACAATGCCACTTGGAATCTGAGAAGTAACACTTGGGGCCATGCCCAGATCAACTTTTCATCACCTTAGAAAAGGGATGGGCTTGGGACATTTCAATCTCCACTGGAACCCTCAGGCATGTCTTTGTTATTACTGGGTGGGATTATTGTAACTCTGCTGGAGGGGCGAACCGCTCCCCCACCTTGGGCTGTGTGAGGATTAGAGAGGGTGAAAAAGCGAAATGAAAATGTCAGATTTCTATTGGGGATTAAGAGGCACTCAACTCTAGCCAAGTTTTATTTTTTCCATTCTAAAGGAGGGGAAAAAAAAAGTGCACGCTGAATTCTCCCATTCTTGCAACATGCTGTAAATGCATGAGTTAGAAGGGGGAAAAAAAACCCTGAAAACAAAAGAAACAATTTGACAGGATTTCTTTACCTGAAATGTTTTAGTTTTCTATGACTTTGAGGTCAGCACACTCAAGAGTTTCTAAGACCCATCTCTGATGTGAATGAGGCGTGAATCCTGGAGATAGAGGCCCCCTAAAAGTAAGGAATAGAAGAAAACACCATTTGTTCTATCAACTGTAAAAATTTGGTCAGAATATTTGCTGAGTAAAATTACCATGTTGACCGCTTCTTCTCACATTGAAAAAGGTAGTTTTGAATCCCCATAACTCCAGTGTAGAATCGAATAGTCATTCTCAACTATTTCTAGGGATAAACATTATTATCAAAGAAAACACCTGATAAAAATTCAACTTGTAAAATAGACCAGAAACTGAGCTTGTCTGGGGGTGGGCCCTGCCCTCAACCCACGCCAATCATTATCTCTGAATCTTGTAGACATTTCACACGTTTTAAGAATCCTTGGTACAGACTGGGGACAGTCCCAGTCATTGGAGAGCATCTGGAAACATCTAGGGGAGGCTTGGGGTGTCCTAATAACTGAATGGCTGATGTCCTTTCTAGCATTTAGTGGGGTCAGGGATGCTACTGTATGACCTGCAATGATGAGACAGCCATCACAACAAATAATTATCCTGCTTAAATGTCCATACAGCCCCCATGAAGACACATTCTTCCAGGGGCAGGAGCTAAGGTTCACCAGCCCCACCTTAGTCCCCATTTCCCTCCCAGGAGGAGGAGTATGGCACTCCTCCCACCATAGAGCATAAATATGCCAGAAACATCTTACTCAGCCTCCCCTGCAACCAGGAGTGGCTGTGGAATCCAAGTCTGACCAATGCAATGGGAGAGTACATTTATTATGGGGTCTGGAGAATCTTCTAGGAAAAGCGTTCATCTTTCATAAAATGGACGCACAAGAAGAAACTCTACTTCCTGGCTTTGAAAACAGTTGGTCAAGGACAAGATGCTGGAAGCAAAGCAGCCATTATGTGAGCACGAGGAGACACGCTTACGAGCCAAGCCAACGTAGTGAGCAAAGGCAGAGCAGAAAGATGGGTGTGGTTAAGCTGAATTAATCATCGTTTCTGTTAGAGGGGACAATGAATATGACTCTCTAAGTCTGTGTTAACGGGGTCTTTGGTTGTTGACATCCAAACACATTTTAGTAGATACACTTTCCTATGTCAGATTCACTTAGAAGTAGGGAGCAGAGCTCCGAGGAAATACTCTGCACATACACTGACACTCTGATTTCCACTGGGGTTTTTCTTGTTGACTCAGAGTCGGAGTAAACCTCTCCTTCCCTTGTAATTGATCTTCCGCTTCTGCCTGAGGGCGATTGTGTGTGTTCTGTATAGCAGGAGCTTCTGGTTACTAACGGCTATTCTATACTTTTCTTTAGAATCATTTATCTGTTAGGTCCATCCCAACACAAGCAAGAATACTCAGCCATAGGAGGTGACATTAACTACTGACTCTGAGGTGAAGTAATTCTCCTTCTGCCTCATACCCACCCCTCTCCTCCCCAGCATAGACTTGTGTTAGCCCCCAGGAAAACTGGGAGGATGGAAGCTTGTACAGCATCTAGTACAGGGCTTTCTCCTTCCTCCCAACTCCCCCTACTCTGCCCTCTGTTTCACCCCCAGAGGTAGACCCACATTGCCTTCCAGAAGCCCCTGCTACAGTGTAGGCAGACATCGCTCCACCCACCATCCCACCAAGAAGGGACTGGTAGAAAGCCAAACAGGAAGAAATCTCTGATGATGGAATTCCAGGCTCACAGCAGGCTAGGGGGAAGGAGGGCGGAGATGGGCACCCCCACCTGCCCCCATCAGTCTCAGTGAGGAGGAATTAGGATTCTACCAGTCCAGCCCAGGAGACAGAGGGTGGGGCACCAAGTCCCCCGCTGCATCTCTCCCTGTGAGTGTCAGACCTCTCCGCTCTCCGCCTGCCTACTCCTGCCCAGACCTGCAGGCTCACGCGGATCCCAGCACCGATCAGACCTGACCATCAATCTCCTGATTCTGTGCAGCTGGACGATGTCCAGGTTCCCTTGGGGAGATGGCTGTGCCTGCAGCTCCTTTCTGAATCCTGACTGATGATCAATAGAGAAATTACAATGAGACAAGCGCTGTGGGCAGGAGGGCATCTTCACTCCCCAGCAACACCGCAGAAACTGCAAAAGGATCCTGAAAGTGGAGCAGGGATGAGCTGCTGCTAAGTGGGATCAGCGAGACTGCCCACGCCTCTGAGGTCATCTAAGAAGATGAGCAGACTCATGGGGACAGAGATCATTTCAGGGCAGAGCAGACGAGAACTCGGGCAATGGTTGTACGCTTGCCGCTTGATTTTTTTTTTTAAGGAAGCATTTTAAACATGCAGAAAAGTGTTAGGTCACAAGCATCTGGGTACTCACCACTCTATCATAAGAGATCCGACTTCAGATGTGCATTTGAAGCTCCTGCACTCTCCTCTCCCATGTATTTCCCTCCTTCTCCCCAAGAAATAACTATCCCCATAACTGTTTTCTTACCATGCTCATGCATATTACACTTTTAATGAACTTATTTATACTCCCAAATAAATATATTACTTGGTATATTTTAAATGTTTATATTAATGGTATTTTACTGTATGCATCCTTCTCTAACTTGCTTGGTTTTATTTAACATCGTCTTTGAATTTGATTCTTACTGATATCTACTTTTCTAGTTTATTTTAACATCTGTAACCACGCCATTGTCTCGGCCAACAGATATTCTAGAGGCCGCCATGTTTTTCCCTATCATAGACAAAGCTGCTTTGTTTTGTTTTTGTTTTTGTTTGCAATACACGGGCCTCTCACTGCTGTGGCTTCTCCCGTTGTGGAGCACAGGCTCCGGACGCACAGGCTCCGGACGCACAGGCTCAGCGGCCATGGCTCACGGCCCCAGCCGCTCCGCGGCATGTGGGATCTTCCCGGACCGGGGCACGAACCCGCGTCCCCTGCATCGGCAGGCGGACTCTCAACCACCGCGCCACCAGGGAAGCCCTGGTTCTTCCTTTTTTGAACGTAACCATGTCCTTCCAGGAACTTCTTTTTTCCCCTTAAGTTGGCTGGACTCAGCGTCTATGGGATGCAAACAAAGATCCCTGAGTGACGCAGCCTCCGAGGGTGGCAGGCGGGCAGGTTTTCAGGGCACCCGAGACAAGAAAAGCCCTTCTTGTTCTTTCTCCCAATGTATTCACACCACGGCCTTGGACCATCCAACCCTGAAGAGGGTCGGGGGCTTGGCTGTTTCGAGCAGTAGCCAGCCCCTACGTTTAAATATGCATTTTCAGCCATCAGTTCACATTTATCTAGCACCAATGTGGAGCTAGGCACTGTATTAACAAGGAAGACACATCCTTCATCCTTGAAGAGGCCCGGGTAGAATCTTGTGTTCTCAGTAAGGGACCACAGTTCATCCAAATGGATGTGGCGAGAAAACTCCCTTACCTGTGCATTTGCAGGAAAGAAATATCCATCTAGGTCATTGTCTCAATTCCTTCCCCTGCTGAGGTCTTGTAGAAGATGTGGTTTCCATTGAAGGATCGTTCTGCACTCTGGCCTGCCCCCAAGGATGGGGAGAAGGAATAGTCCCCTTTTTTTTTTTAACAATAACAAAGTGAATCAGCTATACATATACATATATCGCCATATCTCTTCCCTCTTGCGTCTCCCTCCCTCCCACCCTCCCTATCCCACTCCTCCAGGCGGTCACAAAGCACCGAGCTGATCTCCCTGTGTTATGCGGCTGCTTCCCACTAGCTATCTACTTTACATTTGGTAGTGTATATATGTCCATGCCACTCTCTCACTTTGTCACAGCTTACCCTTCCCCCTCCCCATGTCCTCACGTCCATTCTCTAGTAGGTCTGCGTCTTTATTCCCGTCTTGCCCCTAGGTTCTTCATGACCTTTTCTTTTTTGTTTTGTAGATTCCATATATAGGTGATAGCATACGGTATTTGTTTTTCTCTTTCTGACTTACTTCACTCTGTATGACAGACTCTAGGTCCATCCACCTCACTACAAATGAATGGTCCCTTCTTTTAAGGCAGACAAGACATTTCATAAACGTGCGGCTTGACCTCACCAACACATGAACTCACCAGCGGTGACTGGTGAGCTCATACACCCAGTGAATCAAGAGACCCCATAAACAATAGGTCAGTGATTTCAAATCCATTTTCCAAAGACAAACAGATGAATCTGAAGGACACAGATGACACTCTGGCAGAGGTCACTGTGGGTTACATGCATTTTGATTGCTTCCAAGTTATATAAGAAAAAAAATGAACTTTTCTCACATAGTAGCCTGGGTATTGTGAATAGTTGTCTTTAATACCCCCCACCTCTATCACTTTATTTTGGAAACAGAGCACTCTCAACCCCCTCCCCCATTTTCCTTCCTTCCCCACTTTCAATCCATAGCATCTGGGCGTCAGAAGGCAAGCCCAAGACCCAGAGCTGACCCAATCAGCATGTAGCATTTCTAGAGCTGACCCAATCAGCATGTAGCATTTCTAGAGCTGACCCAATCAGCATGTAGCATTTCTAGAGCTAAGCCAATCAGTATATGGTGCTCCCAGCAACAGTGATTCATCGGGGTGAGCACATGACAGCATGAGTCTCAGGACTTGCCCGGAAGCTCCCGGCTCTTTCCTGCTGGGTTGAACATGGAGGATGAAGCTGGAGGTGCCGCAGCCACCTTTCCACCTGGAACCTGGGAATGGAGTGAACACAGTTAGAGATAGCTCCAAGGCACCAGCGAAAAGTGAATCTCTTTGAATTGACTTCAGAATCTAGTAAGTTTCAGCATTCCCTTCCAGCAGCACCATCTTGGTTCTCTGGTTCTGGGTGATTTCCTCACTCTCTTTTCTGGGCGAGTGAACTTTGGGACAGACTGCCTGGGTTCAAATCTCAGTATCCCCACCACTAGCTGTGACTTTGAGCAATTTACTCTGTGTCCCCATTGTCTTAACTGTAAAATGGAAATAAAGATAATATGACCCTCGTAAAATTGTTGTGAGACGTGAATGTGTTAATGCATGCAGAGTGATTGGGGTAGCGGCATGCAGTAAGCCCTGTATCAGTGGTAGCTTTCATCACTATTATGTTGTTATTTATATTGATGATCCCGTCTAGATATCTCCCTCCATCCTGCTGGTTGCCACCATTCCCTAGCACCTTGCTGTCTTGGTTCCTACTCCACCTAGGACTTTTTCATTCCTTTCTATGGGCCAAATTTCCTTCTCTGTGTCTCAATACTAAGGAGATTTCTCTTTCCAAGGTCACAGGTACCTATTATGAGACGTCAACCCAGGTAAACAGGTTCATGGGTTTCCCTTCAGATAGAAGGACAGGGAAACTTTGTTTCTGTGCGTCCCACTTCAGTTTATAAATCTCTTTAATGAATATGATTTTTGTAATGTACAGTATTTCTTTGGCTGCCCAGAATCCACTGTATCACCTTTTGCTATCCAAATCCCAATTTCCCTGGGAAACCATTCCCTGACTCTCATCCAAATGGTTTGACCAGCCCTTCATGTCAGGTGGGCTAAGGCCATCAGGGCTTTCCTTTCCTGATGACTCTGATTGGTCCAGGGATGGGCATGTGACAACAGGACTGTTGGGGAAGGAGAAATGTACCCCCACCCTCATGAGTTCTTGTTGCTGGTCTAATTAAATTGTCACAAGACAAATAAACAGGAGAAGAAAACCAATGTAATTCCTACACACGGAGGTCTCAGACAAGTGGGACCCCTGAAGTGACCAAAGCAGGCTGTTTGTAAATCATTTTTAGACAAAGAAACAATTATTTGTGAAGATTTAGCAAAGGGGCTGGCGCTTGGGGCAGCAGACTAATGAAGGAGTAACAAAGTTAGTTTATACGGCTTTCTTAGCCTGGAGTTCCCTGACTCTGGTGATAAGGATGCTGTCTCTCCTCCTGGTGTAGGGAGGATACCTTCACATGCGAGATTTATTTCCCACTTTTAGAGAGAAAGGCGGGGAGGTCTGTGTTTTTTTATATTATTTTTTTTCCACCAGCTGTTTCTCAAGTAACTTCAATTCAAAACAATCAATATGCCATTGAAGCATATTTTGGGGCAGCCTGCCCTGGGCCCCAACAGGACCAATGAGACGCAATGTGTCTGTTGTTGTGGCTTGTGGGAGTGAGGCAGGGATTCATTTCCACTGGACTTAGTCTTTCCTGCAGCCTTGACAGAAGATTCTCTAAGAATGAACCTGAGAGGGAAAGGAGGACGTGAGAGACCAGGAGACGTTAGTCAGGACCTGAGGACATCATTTGAGCATCTGGATCCAGCTGTGCCTGAAACTAAGAAACTACTCTTTGCGCTTCTTAGTTATTTGATGTTGTAAATTCCTTTAATTTGAAGTTATTTAATTTGGCTTTTCTGTTGCATGCAACCAAGTGTCCTGACTGATACAATCATCCAGTTATATGATGTTTGCATCTAAAAAGGGTTGTCCAGTGTCTCAGTCCAGAAGGAGTAGTGACCGTAGGATTGCAGACACATGGCAATAGGTTCTAGAGGGTCTCTGATGTCATCCCGGAGAGCTGGTTACTACTCAGCCTCAGATTCAGCTGGTTCTGCAAGAAGAGTCCTCAAGTTATCAATTCTCTCCCTTCATTCCTCCAGAAGGTATCCTTCTGTCCCTTTAAGGCAGCATACAAGTAACTTAGGATGGCTTTAATTAGTCCAACAGTGGAGAGACTGAGGAAAAAACTCAAGCCAGAGCCGTTGGAATGTGGTGAAGTGCGGGTTACCCAGGTGGGGCTGACGTCATTCAGGACTTCGATGCTGGATTGGGTGCTCTGGCTTCCATCAACTTTTTTTTTTTTTTTGCGGTACACGGGCCTCTCACTGTTGTGGCCTCTCCAGTTGCGGAGCACAGGCTCCAGATGCGCAGGCTCAGCGGCCATGGCTCACAGGCCCAGCTGCTCCGCAGCATGTGGGATCTTCCCGGACCGGGGCACGAACCCGTGTCCCCTGCATCGGCAGGCGGACTCTCAACCACTGCGCCACCAGGGAAGCCCCCTTCCCTCAGCGTTTAAGAATGCTGGATCCCTGATCTGCCAAGACCTCAGATAGGTGGGGAAACATTTATGTGCATGGAGGGAAAAAGCTCTTTCAGTTGCAAAGTGAGAATTTCAGTTGCTTTACCACCATTAATCCAGAAAATCACTGTCTAAGATGGAGGTTTAAAAAATTGTGTAAATGAGCTGCTTGGTTGACTTAAAGGAGCAAAGCTTCCCACCAGCGTTCAGGGCTGGCCATTCATCAAGTGACCTGGCACATGTAGGACGGTGTCTTCGTCTGCACGGGCTTTGGTGGAGCAGCAAAAGTGTGCCCTTTTGACTCACTAATCAGTTTCCCTGAGTTTTCTGGGCTAATAAATCACTTTCTCTGGTCTCCATTAGCTACACATGGTGTTTCTGTCAGAAAGACCTTCATGTTTACATTCTTATTTGATAGCAAATGTTGAGGGACACCAGGCCTCCTTATTGACGAGAGCCTCTGACCCTGGGTCAGAGCAGGAAATGGGCTTTTCCAGAAATGTCACAAAGGTCATAGAAGGCAGGAGTAAAGAAGTAATCACAGTGCTCAAGAATCTATGGGAAGTAGCAAAATCCGACAGGGCGGTTTTATTAGTCGGGGGTCTGCAGAGAAACAACCAACAGGAGATGTGTATGCGTGTTTGTGTGTTTATACAATTTATTGTAAGGAATTGGCTCACATGATTATGGAGGCTGAGAAGTCCCATGATCTTCCATCTGTAAGCTGGAGACCCAGGAGAGCCAGTGACATAGTCCCAGTCTGAGTCCAAAAGCCTGAGAACCAGGGGAGCCAATGGTTAAGTCCTAGTCCAAGGGCAGGAGAAGACCCATGTCCCCATTCAAGCAATCAGGTGTGAAGAGCATATTCTCCCTTCCTCTATTGTTCTATTCGGGCCCTCTGCAGATTGGAAGATGCCCACGCACATTAGGGAAGCAATCTGCCTTACTCAGTCCACCCATTTCAGTGAGAATCTCATCTGGAAACTTCCTCAAAGACACACCCAGAAACAATATTTAACCAAATATCTGGGCACCCCATGACCCAGTGGGTTGACACATAAGATTAACCATCACAGTGGTGAATCCCTGGGTCCTTTATGAAGGCAAATCAGAGGAGAGAATGCAGATTTGTCCATTTATGGAATTTATTCCAAAACAGCAGATGCGAAAATTCCACTTGATGAAGGGCTGCAAGTTTTGTAGAAGGAAAAGAAATGGTTACAACAATGAGCTGAATATAAATAATTCTGCATTTTTACAGATTCAATATTTGAAGTTTCGGCTATTTGCAAATGACTCGTTCTACAGGGTGGGTGAGGTTGTGCTTCGGTAACAAACGAGATCAAAATCTCAGTGGCTGAAAATACGAACCAGTTCCTTCTCATGAAGGCTGCATTGTCGCTTCAGGGTCAGCTGGGACCTCTTCCTATTGGGACCTAGGCTCACAGAGGCTCTATCTTGGCGCTTCCTCCTACAGTCACTGTGGCAAGAGGAAGATGACATGGCTTAAAATATTTGCCCAAGAGGGACACCACAACGTCCTTCCCCATCTCATGTGCAATGTCAATTATATGGCCTCCACCGGGATGGGGAAGAGCCTGGGAGGAGACAGGAAATGTTCCGTGAGTGGGACACCCACACAGCCCATGACAGGCGGCAACGGCTAGCTTTACAAGGCATGAGTTCCACTCTCTTACAGTAGAGCTGGTGGATGGGCCCAGGCCCTGTGGCTGTTGAGCGAGTTCGGTCCACTCACTGCTCAGGCTCAGGGTGCCAGAAAGATCTGGGCTGCACTCTCATCCACTTTGTATCATTCTCATGAATTGATACAAATGCAGATTTGAGGGGTGAAAAATTAGCCCCAAAGAGGAAATCAGGTCTAGTCATGGAAGCAAAGAACAAGAGAAGAGGCTCAAAGGAGTTGGGTTCTTAGTTAGCAAACAGCTCTTCCGGAAAAACCTAGAGTCAAATGCAAAGAACAAAATGACAAAGTTGTGTAAATGACAGAGTAGCGTAAATGTTGATATTTTGCATAAAACTGCTGTATCATCCTTTCAAATGTATCTAATTAAAGCTAAATAGCATAGTCGTTTAACAGCCACTGTCCTTCCAAAAAATATATTACATTTTTCTTAACCATTAGGAATATGGATCATTTCCCTTTCTCCTCGAAAGATCCCCTCCTCTATCTCCCTGGTGATTTTGTCTTATTTCAATACATTTTTACCCTGTAAATTATTTTACTTATGAACTATGTTTAGAATTGGATTTATCTTTGGAATTTGTAACATCCAAGTGATCAAAATGACGTATTTGGATAAATAATTATTAAACATCAAAGCAACATTTTATTGGAGATGCACATCTTTATGAAGCGGATGGAGGGCATCGGGAAGTCTTAGTGAAAGGACACCGCCTCAGCCCCCAATGTAACAACCTGCCCCCTTGTTGAACCTGTGGGAGGCCCACCAACCCTGAAGCAAAGCACCGTGCGGAGACTCTGGGGGGGTGAAGATCTCACCTCTCCTTCTAAAATGGGAAAGGCCGGTTGTGAAGGGGAGATGGGAAAGGTGGGCAGCGAGAGCGCTTTCAGGTGGGTCAGTAGGGAATGTTATCGCATGGAGTTTGAGGATCGGTGCCCACGTGCTCTTGGGAAGTGCTTGTGTGCCCCCACGGGAAAGTCGGCCTCGCTTTGAAAATCCTTCCTCCACTCCCTGACTTGCTGGAATGGCTTCCCTCCCCTGGCTTGCGCCGGAGCAACTAATATTGTGTAAGGAACACTGGACCCTTTCCACAGCATTTGTCACACCGTGTCTCATTTGTTCCCGTCACAACAATGCTGAGAGTTGCTCCGAGCAGGAACTGGTCTTCGCCGCCATCCCGCCGTGTTGTGTAGGACTGGGTGTCTATATATATATATATATATATATATATATATATATATATATATATATATATTTTTTTTTTTTTTTTTTTTTTTTTTTGCTGTACGCGGGCCTCTCACTGCTGCAGCCTCTCCCGTTGCGGAGCACAGGCTCCGGACACGCCGGCTCAGCGGCCATAGCTCACGGGCCCAGCCGCTCCGCGGCATGTGGGATCTTCCCGGACCGGGGCACGAACCCGTGTCCCCTGCATCGGCAGGCGGACTCTCAACCACTGCACCACCAGGGAAGCCCTGACTGGGTATATTTTTGTTTGGACATCCACACACTGGTCCTTCCCCACACCTCCCTTCTATCCTCTCTCCTTTCTCTCCAAGATCCCATCTCCTCATCACTTCCCTCTTCCTTCCTCTCTCCCTTCCCTTTCTCTCTCTCTCCTCTCCTTCTCTCTCTCTCCTCTCCTTCTCTGTCTTTCTCTTTCTTCTGTTTCCTTCTCTCCTCCAGTCATCTTTCTCCTTGAAATTGTTATCACAAAACTAAGCCTTGGATGTTATTTGCATAAAACCATTACAAAGGGGGCAAGAGTGACATTTCTTTAGGGCCTGGGTCCAAGCCTTTGACAGATGCAGCTGGTATCAGAGAAAACAAATTGTTAATGTTCTACTGAAATTTCACTGAGGGCACTAGATAGGTGCAGGGGGGAACCAAAATATACTAGGGTCGAGGCAGATAAACTCCATTCCCAAACCACTAAGATGAAAAGGCAGCAGCAAATTAGGTTTGAAATGGACATCCCTGTCCTTAGAGATTTCACAGTGACAAATGGATTAGTCCCCAGGTGGAACACAAACCTACTTTGCTTTCATAGAAGCAGAGAAGACTAATAAAGGCTATGTCTCTATGCAGCCCTGAATCAACCGGGGCTGCATCAACCTGTTTAATCGCCTCTCAGCTGAGCTTCCTAATTAAGTTGCAGTAAGAGTTGGCCCTTAAGAAACCTGTAAACACTTGAGTTTATTAATTAATGTTTAATTTTCTTTCATTTAAAATGAAATGTGTTTAATTATTATATTATTTATTATTTTTAAATTAATAGTGCTTCCAAGGAATAGCATGGAGAAGGATCCTTTGATGCCCTTATAACATCTATCAGTGTTCTCAACGCCATCAGTATAATGCTAAGAAATATTTGCAAGGTCAAGTAAAATTATCTTTAGGAAACTGTTTACTGTGATTTATCTGGGAAACAAACTCCAGGTAGCAAGGGTGAGGCTTTGCAAACTCAGCTTCAAGCCAGTATCCTAACCTTGCTTCTCGCCCCCAGCCTCCTATCAGTCAGGAAAGGCTGGGCTGGGCTACAATAACGAATAACCCTCAAATCACAGTCACTTAACACATCAAGATCTATTTTTCTTTCTCACGCAAAGTGGACTGCTGGTCCAGAGGACCCTGGAGGGCAGTGTCCCTGCATGGACTCAGCCCGTCAGGGGCTTCCATCTGGCAGTGTCAACCTCGCCACACCTGTTTCCACCACGTAGATCAGGGTTGTGAGCCCTGGAGCTCCTGTACCTGTCTGAACCCTTCAGTCTTCAGTGACATGTGACGCCTTTTCCATCCACACCAATTGTCTAGGGTGTGCCCCACAGCTCACCTAGCTTCCAGGGAACCGGAAGTGGCATCCCTTTTTGTTTCCAGAAGGAGGAAGAACCAGATATGCAGGAACACTCAAAGTTTCTACTATTCCCCTTTCCACGAAATCGCTGCTTCTAAGACTCTCCTGTAAACAAATTCTGGAGCCACTGATGCTTTTCACAACATGGAACAAAGATATTTTCCAAAGAAATAATCAATTCTCCTTTTTTCCTTTTTCCTTTACACAAGGTGGGGCCCATGCCTTCTACCTGGAAGAGTGCCTGGCATATAACAGGCATCATAAATATTTGTTGAATGAATTCATAAGTTCATGAGTGGCTGAATGACTGAATGAATGAATGAGGGTCATGCAATGCCTCTCCCGTTGTATCAGTACTCCTCTTGGGATGCTGACAGTGTTTTGCAGAGGGCGGCCCTGGGAAGATGGGAGATCCAGGTTCTAGCCCTGTCTCTGCTGACAGCTCTGTGAGCTGGAGCAAGACGCTAAGCCCCACGGACATTGTGCGTGAAGGAACAGGTGTGTTGTGCAGACATGTGCCTGGAGCTGCTCTAGCCACTTGTTTCTTGCATGGGGGAACTGGACAGGGGTAGTGGCCATCTGGAGGTGGAGACTGGGGCAGAGCAGAGAGAAGCACCAGGAAATTATCTGGAGTCAGGAAGCCAGGAAAAGACTAAACTTTTTATTAGACAAGTAGAACGAAGAAAGGATCTGGCTTGATATCTACCGGGGATGTCTGGATTACACAAATAAAATTATGTCCAAATGGGAGAGACCAGGAAACTAGCTGGGAAAGCGTGACTTGGCTTTGCTAATAATAATCATCCCATCTGCCTAAGCTCACATGGATGGAAAAAGAATAATACCAACAACACACCCGTGCACAGGACTCTACAGTTTGGAAAGCATTTTAAGATATGGAATCAACTCTGACTATTAACATTACATTGGACAGACATTCCAGGTCTAAATACCTTACAGATATTTGCTTAATCTTCACAGCAAGATTATCCTCATTTGACAACGAGGAAACTGAGGCATGGAGATTAAGTGTTTCGCCCAAGGTTATATAGTTGCTGGCACAACCAGTATCTACATTTCAAACCCAGGCAGAGGGTTCTAGAAGCCACACACTGAACTCTACATGCTGCAGCCTCTGGAAAAAAATAGAATAAGACTCTTCTGATGATGCCTGTGGCTAGAATTCCATCCCTTACATGGAATGATGGAGATGGAGTTTCTCAGAGGAAATGCTCTCTATTCAGAGACTGTTGAGGGGAAAATACCTGAATTTTATCCCATAGTATAAAGACATTTTGTACTGTATTTTTATTCTCTTATTTATTTATTCTCCCCTGAACAAAATTTACTGAGCACTTACTATGTGCCAGGTACCGTTTAAAGTTCTCTATGTGTTACCTCAGGTAATTTGTCTTATTCTGCTCAGGCTGCTATAACAAAATACCATAAACTGGTCCCTTATAAAGAAGCAGAAATTTGTTTTTCGCAGCTCGGGAGGCTGAGAAGTCCAAGGTTACAGCACCGGCAGATTCGGTGTCTGATGAGACTTGCTTCCTAGACAGCTGTCTTTTCTCTGTGTCCTCATGTGATGGAAGGATGAGGGAGCTCTCTGAGGTCTCTTTTACACGGGCACTCATCTCATTCATGAGGGCATTTATTATTATTTTATTCATTAGCCCAAATCTTCATGGCTTAAAGCAACAAAGTTTATTTCTTGCTCAAATCCATGTCTATCTCAGGGAAGTGGACATCTCTACTCCACAGTACCTTCCCTTATATACCTGTGATGACAGTTCCTCTACCATCTGGAATTTGGAAAAGGAAAGAAAGCCTGGGAAAGAAACACTGGATCTTAAAGGATCAACCCCAAAGTAACACACACACTTAATTTCACATGTCACTGGCCAGAGCCAGCCACATGGCCACCCCTGACTTCACCAGAAGGAGGAAGTTCAATGCTATCACATGCCTGACCTCCTTACTTCCTATATGTGTGACTGTGGCCAAGTCACTTAACTTCACCCATTTCCCTGTGTCTCAGTTTCTTTGTTCGATGAAAACAGAAACATTGTTTGTGGCATTGTCATGAGAATTAAATGTGATGATAAACCAAAAATGTTCGCTATCAACATAGTGATAATGATGTCATCTACCCATAGAACAAAAAAGTATTATTTGTGTGTGTTGTGTCTGTTTAATATAAGTAGTATTATGCTATGATACTTCAGTGCTAGTAGAAATGCATGATCTGGCTGAAACAATAACCTTCCATTTTATTCCATAATTATGCACACACACATGCACACACCATACGTCAGTATACGCAGCTCACTGCTTTGCACGATTCCCATAAAAACTCGGTGTCAGAGTTTTACTGCTTTGGGCCTGAGGCCACTTAATGATGGAAAGAGAAAATGTTGGGCCCATGTTTGGCATTTCCTCATGCTAGCAAGAGAGGATGGCTGTTCTCAATGACAGTTCTGGCCAGTGTGCCCACTGGCCCGTGGGGATCTGATGTCAGAGAGGACACATGAGTCAGGGAGCTAGGATGCTTGAATCCTGAGGTAGCTGGAAATTCGGAGTCAGGATATGCATGAAGAAAGGAGAGCGAGGTTGGGGTCAAAAGAGGGCACATGAGACATCCCCGGGGGAGTGAGAGCTGAGGAAGAGCAGAAAAGGGAGGCATCTGGACAAAAGCCATGTTCTGGAAGCAGCAGCTCAAGGAGGAGGCAGGTGGCCATGGTGGAGGGCAGGGGTCCTGGGAAATGAGGTCCAGATGCCAAAGGTCAAGAGAGGCCAAGGAGTGCAAGGAGTCTAGGTTGACTCTGGAGGACAACATGTCTGGGTGGATGCAAGGAAGATGGTTGTCTTTGTGCCCGCCCAGCAGTCACCCCCCACACTTCCAGGGACGGGACTCAGATAACTCTGGGAACCAGGCTTTGCTACTCCCAGGCCAGCTCCAGTGGTGGCCATGTGACCCAGGCTTGGCCAATCAGATAGCACACGCCTCTGGCCACAATGATTGGCTCAGGAATGGCATGTGACTGCAGTCAGAGCCAATGAGAACTAACCCTGAGCCTTCCTGGATTTAGATACACCCAAAACCAGCTCATCCCTGGCTTTACGTTGGCATGAGCCAATAAATTCCCTTTGTGTAAACCAGATAGACGTGGGTTTTCTGTCACTTACCACCAAATGTCTTCTAAAACATAGAATGTGCCTCTTTGATGATTGGTGTTTCTTTTCTCAGTGAACACTTTCACTCTGCAAAGACACTTGATAGACGTTTTTGACCTAATGAGAATAAATTCTGTTGAATTCTCAAAAATCACATTCCGATTCAGTGCCCCCCACACCCAAGAAATCCAATGTTAATTTGCTCTCGAAAAGCACACATTTCCAAAGAGCCTTCACAGCCTCCGATACAAATTTTTGTCTTGGCGATTGGTCTTTGAATCCTTAACGTCACGTACAACTTCATGTCCATCCGGTCTACCTAGAAAACTCCACAGGGCCAGTCACCATGTGGTTGATTTTGATGACAACAAAACGAAACCCTAAAATTTGTTTGCTTTGAAAGCATTAAGATGGTAGTTATCCAATCCGAACTGTACTACTTCTTAAATCACCGTGAAAACAAAATTAGTAGTTTATTTAAACACAGTCAAGAAAAGAAAAAGTGGGGAAAAATGCCCCAAGGAATGTGTGAGCAATTTTCCTTGGAAGGAAACACATGCGTAAGATAAGGGTAAATGAGGTTTGTGGTAACTTGGAGGAATAAACCGACCCCCAGTTTATGATTGTCCATTTCTTGGCTCTTCCTTACAAATAGCTCAGGAAGTCCCTGCCATGTCTGAATTTCTTCCTAACCAAGTGATTAGAATAAAAGTGCCTTTGGTTTGGGCAGTGTGGACATGGGACTATTTCTTTAACCAAACATTTGAGATCATAACTACATTGAGCTCCTCAGTGACTCCGCTTGGACTCAGGAGCAAGGTTTGAGCTAATTCAGATACCAACAACTAAGCTGCTTGTACTTATTTTTTAAAAATCTTCTCTTTAAATTTGAAATTTCTGAGGTTTTCTGCCCTAATCGTAGCTCCCCTGCCTTTTGTGAAATTGTCAGTTTGCCATGGGAAACACACAGCATTATTACCAGTTGTGTGGACTCTAAGAAGCCTGATCTGCTGTTCCTTCCGGAGAGTCTGGGAGTTCCCCGACACTCTTTATGAAATTCCTTTTCTGCTTAAATAGCTACGGTGGATTCCATTGTTGGCAAGCGAGCACGCTGACAGATGTCCTGGGGAAGACCACCCGCTTTACATGCTCGTCCTTCCCAAGTCTCCGCAGCTGCTGGCCATGCTGCAGCCGTCACCTAAGTGTCTGACGGGCAGCGGCCATGCCTGCTCACTTCCCCATGACAGATGACAGACTAGCTGAGCAGAAACATTTCCTTATTTATTTTTAAACCGCTTTGTTGAGGTGTAATGGATACATGACAAAGTGCACAAATTTCATGTACACAATGTGATGAGCTTGAACGTATGCAAACACCCATGAAACATCACCACCATCAAGGTAATAGACATATCGATCAACCCCAAGTTTCCTTGCACCCTACCTTTTGTGGTAAGAACACTTAACGTGAGATCTACCCTCCTAACAAATTTTTAAGTATTGTTGACTCTAGGCAGAAAACATTTAGCTTTTGGTTCAAAGTGTGAGGGTTGGATTGTGCATCAATGGAAAGCCCATCTGCAAACATGTATTCATGAATCCTAGATGTTGTAAGTCAGAGGACAAGTCCTTGGGGAACTGTATCGTATTAGTAAATACTAAGGATTTTCCTGGGGGGTTGGGGAGGAGGGCTGGTCACAGCCAAAGAGACTCTGCTTGGTCCTTAAGATCCATGGAAAAGTGAGACCAGCGGGTGGTGGTTGGGCTGGAGAAATGGGCCCAGTCTGGAGGAAAGGGAATGTGAGATGCTATGGGGGCTCTTCCGTAATGTCTGTGCTTCCCTTCTTTTGTATTAGAAGCCCAGGTATTTTGCTTGGCACACGACTGTGTGAAAGAAAAACTCCATTTCCCATTCGGGCTTGCCGGTAGACGCGGCCAGATCACTAAGTTCTAGTTAGTGGGATATACGCCCAAGTACTGTATTCAAATTCTGAAAAGCCTCTTAAGGAGAGAGGGCATGTCCCCCCTCCGCAGCTTTTTTCCTGCTTCCTGTGGCTGGAATGCAGACTCGGGTGTCTGATGTAGAGCAGGCGCCCAGAGCTATGAGTGAGAAGCCTTATGCTGAGCATGGCAGAGCAACATGATAGAAGGGGCCTGGGCCCTTGATGTCTTGGAGCCACTGTAGTAGCCCTGGACTGTCCACATTTATATGAGACAGAAATACACCTTTATCTTGTTCAAGGGTCCTGTCCACTGTGGCGGCGGGGGGAACTCACAGCTGAATGAAATCTCAAATCTCATCTCAGTGGGTGCCACTGAGCTAGAAATCTTGGGGCGATTCCGAATGTAATAGGCAGTACCAGTGGTCACTCTATTGCAAGCATGTAGTGCAAAACTCTATGGACTGAGGACTGGATGGTTGACAGGCTGTAAGAGATGTCTGGGTTCTGAGAAAGGTGGACACTCAGTGGACTGGCCAAGAAAAGCTGAGCACGGGAGCTCGGTCCTGAGACTGGAAAGTGAGGGAGAGGAGTGTAGAGAGAGGATGGTTGTCTTCCACAGCTTGGAGGGGGAAGTCAGCATCCTTTCCAGGGAGAAGGGGAGAATCAAACCACACCAGAGTAAGATTCTACGAGGAAACCAGTGCAGATGAGAACTTGCTGATAGTTAAGATACCTTGAACGCTGTATCTACAGGACCCAGCGCATAGTCAGCAGGTAACAGTTATTTGCTGAATGAAATAAAGAAGGAACGATGGCATGAATAGCACCCAGAGAAATAAGAGAAGCAGTGTGGAATAGTGGCTAAGAATGGGGGCTAGACTCCTAGAATCCATATCAATGTATCTCAGACCAATGCCTAAAAATAGCGTTCAACAAATATAGACTAGTACTATTATTACTGCTACTACTACCATTGTTGTTGTTGTTGTGGTTGAGAGTAACTGAGTGTCCACAGGTGGATCTGATTGCAAATGGAAATATGCCAGGGTCCATAAGCCACTGCCTCTTTCAAAACTTCCCTGGCAGTTTTTCCTCCACATTCTCAGATGCAGCTCGATGCTCCTTCAGGTCCTGGGTTAATTTCTGTTCCTCTAGGACAGCAGTTGTGATCACCTTGCTCCATAGCCATCTTCCCCTGCTCTGACAGCACGTTATTACCTTGTCATCGGGCACTGGACGCAGCTGTCCTGTGCCATCCTGGATAGATTTTACCTTATTTCATTCCTTGCTTTCCCAGCATTCGGTGGGCCAACGAGACCCCTCGAAATATCTGAGCCCTGCTTGATTCTGCAGACTTATCTTGTAGCATCTCCTCCAACTTTGAAAATCACATCCATATGCTCACATTTTACCTTTAGTTATTGCATTTTTTTAAATGGATGTGTAATAATCATTCTTCTATTGCTGGACATTCACTTCCCCCCTAGTTTTTCACTGTTAATATCTTTGAAACTATATTTTTAAAATATTCATAATTATTAATATGTGATAATCAGAGAAAAGGTGTGAACAATTCCATGCTTCTGATAATACTTCCCACATACTCTCACATTTTTAAGTTATCATCTAAATTTTGTCTAATAGGCTTAAATATATATTTGGATATAATTAAATTATATAGAATGTTAATATACGTAAATATTATCAAAATAGAATACATATTTATTTTATATATAAATATAGTAAATAAAATTTGTATAAATGGATATAATTTTTGACATGTAAATATTGGTGTTTTAAAAGAGGACTGTAATGTAATTTTCAAAGTATGTCCATTGAAGCTCATTTGCGGTTTGATACCCACCATCATGGATAAAATTAATACATATACAAGCTTTGTTTTAATTGTTAGGAATTCTGCATCGTTCTTTTTTTATCAACTTGTACTACCCTGGCAGAAATTTGGTCTTAATATAGATTTTTATTCTTGGAAGTCTTTTATTAATCACTTTATCATCCATCACTGACTGCACAAAAAAATGTGCCTAAAATTGAAATTAAAAATTTTTCATTGACTACAAGTCTTTAAATTTTAAAATGTTATTTTAAATTCAATGATCGTTATGGTGGTTAGTAGAATACACTTGATCAAAACAGCTTAAGCATGTCACAGCCGGTGATAAAGAATGATCAATCCATAAAGTACAATACTTTGGGATATATTTCTCTTAATATGAGGGGTGGGACTGTTTTTTCAAAGGATGTATCCATGAATGAATATGGTTAATTTAGAAAGATAGGCGTCAGTGTCAACTCTATTCATACCGTTTGTTTCTCTTGGTGTCAGCACGGAAAGCCTGTTCATGAGAACAAACAGATGGGCTCGGAAGGGCTTCTGTGGTCTGCTGTGCAATTGTTTGGGCTCCTTTCAAGTTATATGCCAAAAATTACTTAGTGCTTTTTGATAATCTATGAGCTGACATAGGTACTAGTTTCTCCAATTTCAGTGACAGTGAAGAATTGAAAACAGTCTAACTCCTAAAAGGAGGTGGTTCCCAGTTAGACACCAAACGTGGTACCCAGTTATCAGACATTTGTGTTCTCCACGCAAGGTGACTATTTCAAAATGTGCCTTTGTTTGGTGCCCTGAAGGACTTTTTTTTTTTTTTTTCGCAGCAGGGGACGGCACCTTTGTTAGATTCAGGATGGGTGATGCCTTTTCAGGGGGGAGTCTCCCATCCCCCACTCCTCTCCACCTTCCTTACTCCCCAGGAGGCTGACTGCACAGACCAATGGGCTCTGTTCTCCTAAGGCCAATGAGGGATGCAGCGTTGGTGGAAGCCAGGAGAGAGTAAAGTCGACTGGGCATTTATTCCCTGGCCTTATCTGCGAGGTGACCCAGGGTGGCTGCCTCTTCTCCAGAAGGCCACACCTCCTTCGCAATTTAGGCAGCCTCCCCGTCTCCAGGTTCTAGAAACTTCTCTCTCCCCTCGCCCTACTCAGGGCCACACCAGCCCAAAGGCGGCACTATCCTTTGTAGTTTTCTTTACCCCACCTACCCCTTTGTAAATTATTTCCTCTGTTAAATTCTCCTCGAATTACCCAATTTGAGTGCACTTTCTGTTTCGTGTTGGCACCCTGACTGATAAACCTACTTTTTATATAGTGGAAGAAAGACATGTGTGAAAGACGAAGTGGCAGATAGGACACATGTCAGTGGAAGGTCTCTTGGAAATTGTCGTGGAAATTGACTCTCTTAGAACCCTCTGTGCCTATAAACCCTTGGAAAATCTTCATGCCCCGGCCCCACCGGGGCTCTGGGTGCTCCAATTTGATGATGGGCCATCTGGTACCCGACCATCCATCTCTGTCCCCTCCACTGTATAACGGTAAGGACACAGTTGGGAACCAAAGAGGCACTAGACAAAGCTGGCAAGTGCTTTTTCACGAACGCCAGTGGATACAGGTGAATCCCATCCAGCTGTGATGTGTGTCCAGCATCTTCCAAACACTCCTGCTGCCCAGCCACGGCCACCACTGGCCTCACCTGCAAGGGCAGCCGAAGTCCTCCTTTGAGCTCTGGTATGTGGCCGGGGCTGGTTTCGCAAAAGCCAGGACCCCATGACTGCCTTCTGGAGTCTGGCGTCAGTCACCCGTGACGGGAGCCTGCCTGGTTTCTCTGCTGGCCTCTCTGCAGCGCTGATTTAGGAGTTCCAGACAACCCAGCGAGAGTTCTTTATTGCAGCGGCGGGCAACTGATCTACAATAACATGCAAAAAGATAGGCGTCCCCAGGCAACGACAGCAGCTGCCGTTTGAGTTAAATTGGAGTTAAAATGTGAGCTGGGTCCACCTGCTGAGGTTGGAGCGATGATCTTGCACCTCCCATCCTGGAATGGTCTAGAAGCCCCTGGGGGCTATTGCTTGGTGCCACTGAGACTTGAGGCTGCTGGTAGATGGCTGTAGGTGTGGCATTAACTGCCACTGTGATTATTTTCCTTTATGAAGGTGTTTCAGGTTCTACCATCTACCTGTCTACCTATCTATCTACCTGTCTACCTATCTATCTATCATCTATCATCTATCTATCTATCTATCATCTATCTATCTATCTATCATCTATCTATCTATCTACCTACCTATCTATCATCTATCTATCATCTATCTATCTATCATCTATCTATCTATCATCTATCTATCTACCTACCTATCTATCATCTATCTATCATCTATCTATCTATCATCTATCTATCTAGGGTTATGGTTCACATGATAGTTTGAATTATTGTTCAGCAACTATTCACACTCTTCTCTTCATCCTGTGAGTGAGTAGTGCTTCACACCCCCTTCCATGTGGGTTTGGCCCTGTGACTTGCTTTGACCAGTTGAATATCGGTGAAAGTGACACAGAGCAAAGGCATTCAATGTGCTCCTGCAGTTTGTTTTGCTCTTGCTTTTGGGGATCTGCCACGAGAAGAGCGTGCCCCGGTAGATGTTCCCCCTGAGCTTGTGGAGCAAGCCCCGCAGAGGCCCGCCAAGATCATCCGAGCTGTGGTGACCCCATGGACCTGTGAGTGTGGGGATAGGTGCTCCTTGTCAACGACTGAGCTGGGCTGGCAACGCCCGAGAAAAGACTGCGTTTGCAAATTCTGCTCTGCTGAACCCAAGGGAAGCAGTGTTCATGACTCCACTCAAAACCAGGTTTCATTCATCCTGGCATTTATTTGTGAATGTGCTTGTTTATTCTGCAAATGCTTTTTGATCACCCTAGGTATCAAGCACTGCTCTAGAGAGACTCATATATCTCTGTGTGTCTGTGTTGTCCCTTGATCTTGAGGAGAGAAATGAGGTTATGCAGGGGCACATCCTTAAAGTGCTTTGAAAGGCAGCGTATAAATCCAGCCTGTTTCCCAGCCCGTTTTTCCTGCTCTGCTCGGCTGCGTGACCCTCTGAGGCCAGGCTGGGGTGGGGTGAGTGGAAAGGAATCCTGCTCCTGCTTGGATAGGCTCAGATGATCCCCCTGCATTAAATCAGGGGCTGTCGGGGAGGGAGAGGGAAGGGAGGTGATGCTCACCGTCTCCCCTGTGGGGAACAGGTGTTCGCACCTCTTGCCTGGGTTGACTCAGCCACTTTGTGGTTAACCTCGTTTCTGTTTTCAGATGAAGAAACTGAGGCTCAGAGAGAGAATAACTCACCCAATTATTGGCACAGGGCAGGAGCAGTAACTGTTAATTATTATTATGCCAGGTCCCCGTGATTAGGGAAGTGAAAAGATTGAACTCTTGAACATCTGTGCAGAAGAGAGCTGCTCTAGCAGGTCTGACTGCTGTCCTTTGAAGGGCCTGCTTGCAGGGTTGGCCCTTGGCTGGTATATGGGAACTTGGATTTCGGGAGGGTTCTCAACACCCTGACTGATAAGAGTGGCTCCCTCTGCCTAAACTGTTTATACAAAACAATGTGTTTTATGTTGAGCACCTGTTCTCCTTCCGGGAGTCTGGGGTTTTGGTACGAACGAGGCAGAGGCTGCCACGTGCCCAGCCTCCGGGCAGAGTCTCTAATGAGCTTGCCTGGTGGGCAACATTGCACGCATGTTGTCACATCTTGTTGCTGGAGGAATAAAGGCAGGCTTGTGTGACTCTACTGGGAGAGACCCTTGGAAGCTGGCTCCTGACTTCCTCTGGACTTCACTCCATATGCCTTTTCCCTTTGCTGATTTACTTTGTACCGATTCCCTGTAATAAATCACAGCCCCGAGTATGGTTGTAAGCTGAGTCCTACTGAGTCCTCCCAGTGAGTCAGCACGCCTGACAGTGGTCTTGGGGACCCTCAACACAGCATCCCTTTCCTTTTCTTGACTCTAAGGCTTGGCTTTGGACCCTTCCCCCCACCTCTAACACCATCCTTGACTTTTAGGATCATCTTACTCACCCATAGGGCTCTGTTGAAATCGTACCTTGATCAAGAGTTGTGAAGGGTTTTCACCCTTCTTGAGATTCTGCAGCATTAACTTCCACAACCATCCATCAGGTGCTGCGTCTTAAATGATCATCTGTTTTCTTCCTAAGAACTGTGTGAGTTTTGTGACATGTGTCAGTTTATCACAGCCCTTAGCCTAGAAGCTGAGATAAAATGATATAAAGTGAATGTTTTGACATTGGTTGGCCTTGTCCTCCATGCTGTGTGCACTGAAAAATGACTTTTGAAGATAGAATCTTAATAGATACCAAATTATTACCTAACTTCAAGATATTTTGACAGTTCTTCATAGACACAGCTATAGCAACTATGTCTCTCAGTTATAGTGTCACAACTGGAATTAGCCCTAGGACTGTGAATCTGATTTTTAAATGTGATTAGAATTTTATTCCCTATAGCCTGATTGTTTTAACTTGTTAATCTGGTCATCAAAAATTGATTGAGTGCCAAGTGCCATTAACTGCGAATATTGTGGAAATTTGAAATGAAGAAGACTCATTCTCTGCTTTGGAAAGACCTGGGTTCTATGTTTGGTGGTTTTTGTAGATAGTTTTCATGCCCACCCAGTATCTGGCCACCCATACCCCTGCCATGCAATAACCTCAGTGTTGGTCATGCTCACCCTTCTCCCAAGTCACCCATGTCTCTCAGGGAAACTGACCCCATGCCCAACTACAGTGGGACCTGAACGTTCCAAGCTAACTAGCATAATGCCACCCTCTTTGCCACATGATTGGTTCAGCAAAGCTAGGCGTGAGCCAATCAGCATGTAATATTTTCCTAGGCTCAGGGTGGTCCAATCAGGGCAGAGTTAATATCTTCCTTGGAAACCACCCTCTGGATATGGGAGAATTGGTGATTTGAGTCCAGGCACTGCTAGGCCATTTTGAGAAGCCAGGCTGAGGAGGAGAAGGGTACAACATGGAAAATGAAAGATAAAATGGAGAGAGATCTTATTCAAGTCACTCCTGATGTCTGAACCTCTGAATATATTGCTTACATGAACAACAAATCTTTTTTTTTTTTTTTTTTGTGGTATGCGGGCCTCTCACTACTGTGGCCTCTCCCGTTGCGGAGCACAGGCTCCGGACGCGCAGGCTCAGCGGCCATGGGTCACGGGCCCAGCCGCCCACGGCACGTGGGATCTTCCCGGACCGGGGCACGAACCCACGTACCCTGCATCGGCAGGCGGACTCTCAACCACTGCGCCACCAGCGAAGCCCAACAAATCATTCTGAATAATTAAGTTAGGATAAGTTAGTACTTTTGATGTTGCATTCATAATCAATCTAAATGATTTGGCCCCAGAGCATCTGTCTGTCTATCCTTTCTCCCATTGTTTATACTCTGATTTTCCTTTGGGAAAATTATCCCTCCTATATTCCCAGACACATGTTTTGGGTGGAACTGATACCAGGCTCAGATACACAGGGGAGCTCATGTGAGCTTATGCCAAACGGCACACTGTGGCATTTTGGTTTGGATGATTGGTTTAGGAATAGACACATAACCCAATTTGGGCTAGCAAAAGGATACAAACTTTATGACTTACACACTAGATACTATGAGACCTCCTTTCTTCCTCTTGTTTGTGTGGTGTAAAGATCTGTGTTCTAGACACCCAGGAGCGATTCTGCTGCCACCCGTTGAGAACCCAGAACCACCAGAAGATAGAGTCCAAAGATGAAGCCAACATTACAGAAAGCAGAGGTGAACAAGAGAAATCAAATCACTTAAGATCCTGGATTCTACCTGCCACGAGGCATGCTACCTCTGGACTTTGTTATGGGCGCCAAACCCAACCCAGCCAACAACACCAAAACCGTTTATTAAGGAAAATAGTTTGAGCTGGATTTTCTGACATTTGCTACGCATGATAAACGTTTCTATATCATCAGCTATTAGGGAAATGCAAGCCACAATGAAATACCACTACACATCTGTTAGAATGGCTATTATAAAAACCTGACAATACAAGCACAAGCGCCATATACCAATATATGTAAGAGCTTGTGGAGCAACTGGAATTCATGGATTGCATTTAGGCATACAAAATGGTACAGTCACTCTAGAAAGCAGTTTTCCAGTTTCTTATCAAATTAAACATACACTTACCAGATGACCCAGCAATGCCATTCCTGGGTATTTACCCAAGGGGAAAGGAGACTTATGTTCACACAAAAACCTGTGCCCAAAAGTTTACAGCGGCTCTCTTCATAATTGCAAAAACATGGAAACCACCCAAATGCCCGTCAGCAGGTGAATGGTTAAACAGTCTTTTCATCCACATGATGGAATACTACTCAGGAATGAAAGGAACGAACTATGGATATACACGGCAACTTCTTTGAATCTGGAAGGCATTGAGAGAGAGAAAACAGTCTCAAAGATTACTGTACATTTCCATTTATATGACTTCTTGAAAAGGGAAAAAAACAGTGTTAGAGAAC
Source organism: Globicephala melas (assembly GCF_963455315.2). Taxonomy (NCBI): domain Eukaryota; kingdom Metazoa; phylum Chordata; class Mammalia; order Artiodactyla; family Delphinidae; genus Globicephala; species Globicephala melas. The sequence continues at coordinate 73,628,713 of NC_083328.1, forward strand.
AGCACAGGGGCTGCCAGGGGTTATATGTGGGGAAGAAGTTGTGACTATAAGGAAATAGCAGGAGGTTGGATTTTTTGGGGGGGAGTGATAGCACTCTTCTGTATCCTGATTATGATGGGGATTACACAACACATACATACATTAAAATTCATAGACTGTACACTACAAAAGGTCAATTACACTATATAATATTTTTTAATGACATTTTAAGTCACACAGGCAAAACTGATGTCTCTGAAGGCATTAATTGGATTTAAAAAAAAAAAAAAGATTCTCCCACAGGCCCCGCCCTCATCTAGGTATGGCCTGACTTTTCAAAATGAAATCCCAAATCCCTGCAGGAGGACAGTGCTGGAATCCCTTCCCTCAAAGGTGGCATCAAACACTGCCTGCCCATAAAAATACAGGACGGGCAAAGTCTTGGTCTGAAGGCTCAGTTTTTTTCTCTTCCTTCTCCCAGCTCTGACGGGCACATGGAAATAATGTTAGAAATGTAAACTTCGAGTGTGAATGGAAATTTTATTTCCAGAGATGTTTAACATTTTTTCCTCTTGGGCTGAAACCCTCATTCATATCCAGATAAATTATCTGGGGGTGTTGATAAGAGGATACATCTTAGAGGGTTTTCACAAAGGTCTATATTCAGAAAACCAGCCAGTCTCAGGGCTGAACTTTTTATAGGGAGTCTGGGGGGCTGCTGATGGGTGGGAGGGCATATGGCAATCCAAATGTACTGTGTTTTCTTTGCCGTTTTATTTGTTCACAAAGCACTCTGGATATCACGCAACCACAAGTTCAAGGTGGGAAGGAAGGTAGGCTTCTCCAGAGACAATCGCCTTTCAAATCACCCACACGGATTCACCTCATTCCTGGAGCTCTGCCAGAGATGACAGCAGCAATCCAGAGCCTTAGTTTGCATTTCCTAAGCCAGCATTTGGGAAATATCAGTACAAAAATAGGCGACACCTGTTGTCTATCTTTGGCTTCAGATTTAGGTATCCAGGAACTCTGTTTAAATGGCTGATGAGTGAAAATGGACATATTACATGGTGGGGAGGGGAGTGTTTTAAGACTTTGTACAAAAACTATGGTTTTAAATTTTCTACATTTCCCTCCAAATTTTGATAGCAGGAATGTGTATTAGTGATAGTCATTGGCTATAAATGGTAGGGATCCAAATTAAACTGAATTAGAAGACAAGGGGAGATGGGTCAGGATGACTGGCTTGTTTTACTGAAAAAGTCTGGGGGAGGATTGCAGGCATGGTTGGATCTAGGGGGTTTTATCAGTTACATATTAGCTACAAACAGGAGACCTCAATCTAGTTTGTTTAAGTGTAAAAAGGCTTATTGAAGGCTATCACGTGGCTTACAGGATCTCTGGGAAGAGCAAAGAAACAGGTCTGGTGGCTCTGAAACCAGGAGTGACATCCAGATTGTAGTGCACAGCTGCCCCAGAGCAAACATCACTGTCCCCTCTCCTGAGGACACTGCAGCTGAGCCCAGGAACCAGCACTGGAGCCCCCGCATTGATGCCACAGGGGTGTGTGTCCCAGGGGCCCCTTACCAACAAGAATCTGTGTGGTGCCTTCTCCAGGTGACCGGCTTCTGGATTGCAAGGTGCGTCTAACTCACGGAACTGGGTCACCTTCCTGCACCCTAGGGGGTGCAGGAAAATATGTTTCTGACTTCTCATTTGGGGAAACATGAACCCATAAGATGGGAACTTCTCTAAATATGGGAGGAAACTTAAGGATGCTCCAGGACAAACAATGATGAAAACAACAATGTCATCAACAACAACTGTAGCTAACACACGTCAGTAGTTTATGATGTGCCTGGCAGTCTTTGAAGTACTTTACATCAATTAATTTACTCATCGTAATATCCCTTTGGAGATAGGTATTCCTCAGATGAAGAATCGGAGATAAAGAGACCTAAATAACTTGCCCAGGTCCATCTAGGTGACCATCCATCCTGGCTTGCCTGGGACAGGCCCCATATAATGCTATGAGCACCCCGTTTTTGCTCAGAAGTGGTCTGATTTGGCCAATGAATTCCATGGTTAGTCTACCCACTCACACAGCTGGGCAGAGAAGCTTGGATGACAAATGGACACTAAAAGGGACAGCTGCCACTACCAGACTCAGGTTCCCTCCTTCTCCATCTCTCAGCTCTGCCCTCCTCTGTTGGGGCTCCCTACTGCCAGGGGTCCAGGCTGAGATCCTCCCATTTCCCGGGTCAATGGAAAGAGACCCCCACTCCAGCCCCTACCAAGTTTTTTTTTTTTTTGCCAGAAATCACAGAATTTCAATTCATTGTCTCAGTAGGGGTTTAGAACTCCTTTCTGGAACCTGGGGTGATGCCCTAGGAAACTCAAGTGTTAAGAATGGAGACAAGACTGCACAGTGGGTGCTATGCAGGGACAAACAGCTGACGTCCCGTTCACCCGTCAGAATCCACCGTTTACTATGACTATTGTAGGAAAACCTGGCTCGCAAAACTGGACCCTCCACGTGCTCCGTGCATTCAGTGATCAAAGAGGACTGATTCTAGCCTGATGCAATCAGATGTTGCCATTGGAACACATCCCATTAGAGATGCAGAGATGGAACAAAAAACTTCCCTAAATGGCTTAAGTTCAGCAAACTTATTCTGTAAAAGGGCCAGATCGTGAATATTTTAGGCTTTGCGGGCCAAGTGTGGTCTTTGTCACATATTTGTGTGTGTGTGTGTGTGTGTGTAGTGTAAAAACCGTTTTAGTTCAGGGGCTGGACAAAAACAGCCTGTGTGGGCTGGATGTGGCCCAGGGCACTTGTTTGCAAACCCCAGATCCATCAGAGAAGGCAAGACACAGATGGGTGAGCAGAGGGCAGGGACAGCCTCCTGTTGCCTGCGCTGGCCACACGTGTGTGTCTGCAGAGACCACGTGGAGGGAGGGGTGGGCATGGGGCGGGTTCCTGGAGGTGACACTTGAGAGCTGCTCAGGAGCTGCCAGAGCGGACCCCGTTATTTCAGCCGCCTGGAATCTGTTCATCTTCCTGCTGGCAGCACCGCGTGTTTCTCTGGAGAACCACTGCTGCCCCCGCCTCAGCTCAGACCTCAGCCCACCAGGGTCGCACATCCCCGGTCTCAGTAAAGATCTAGGAATGAGCATGTGGCCCCAAAGTCCCCGTGAGACTTGCTGCTGACAGGGGGTCCTTTGTGTGCTGATCAGAGCTCCTCACGCCTGCCCTCCACCCTCCACTGTCTGCTCTTTCGCGTGTAGGATAAAACTCAGGCCCCTCCCACGACCTGATGGGGCTCCCGCTCACCTCTCCAGCCTCTCTCCCCCTTCACCCTTTATCCCCAGCCACTCTCATCTCCTGTTCTTGCACTGACATACCCCCCTTGGTCCCTCTGCTGTGCCTAGGCCCTTGCTGGTCCCTCTGCCTGAAACATTCCTCTCTCCAGTATTCACAGAGCTCGCCTCATGTAGATTTTTTTCTAAAAATTGACCTCCTTTCCCAACTGCTCTAAAATAGTCCCTTTTTATTATTTCCTTGCCTTGTACTGTTTTTCTTCATCATGTTTGTCACAGCTGACATCTTTCATGTTTATTTGTTAATGCCTGTGTTGTCAGTTACCCACCTGGACTGGAAGCTCCAGGAAGGCAGGAGCCTGTTTTGTCTCAGGAATCCTCAGCACCTAGAAAAAATTCTGGAACAAAGTGATACTCCCTGAATATTGGCTGAATGCATAAGTTAATGTTGGCACAAAGATGTTCCCTCTTTCCCAGAAGCCTTGAGTCTGAGAAGAAGTGAAATATATTGCAGCCACAAAGGGAAAATTTATGTGAGAACAGAGCCAAGAGATACAGAAACCAGATCCTGATGGTATCCTTTGGACAACTTGATCAACCCGTACCTGAAACTTGATCAACCTGTACCTGAAGCTAGCACACTCCTGCTGTTTTCAGTTACAAAAGTCAATGCATTCTCTTAGTGCATAAGCCATTTTTTTCTTTCTAAAAAATTTTTATATGCATAAACCATTTTGAATTGGAGGTTTTGTTGCTTGTAATAAAGGAGTCTTCTGAGTATGATTTGGCTAGTCAGAGAGGAGGGAATAGGGAGAAAAGGAGAGGAGAGACGAGAGCACATGCTGTGTGGTTAAATGATACATCAGGAGATGGAGCAATTCCAGCCTCTAATCCAGTGACGTTCTCTGTGAGCCTTAGAGAAGTCCAGCAAAGTAGGAATATAGAAATGTGGTGAAATTTAGGATAATTGAGTTGGGCCTGTTTGGAACACATTCTCACTACAAAGCAGGGAGAGCGTGGGTCCTACAGAGAACATGGATGCTGGGGTCAAGTGAGCTGTGAGGCGCACCCACCTGCTCAAGCCTCTTTCCCACAGTGAGGCCTCGGGCAAGCACTTGGACTTCAGCTTTCTTGTCTGAGAAAATGGGATGACAAGACCCAATCTCAACAGAGCTGTAAGGAGGATTAAATAAGGACATACACGTTAAAATGCCCAGAAGAGGTGACCCATGGCAGGCATTCAATAAATAGCAGCTGTGATTATCATGATGGGGTCTGGATTAGTCGACTTCAAATTGGCACTTGAATTTGGAGAGCTGCTAAAGCTCTGCTGCCCCCAGAACGGAGGGTCAGACACAGGACTGCTCCACAGAGAAAGCAAAGCTTGTGGCTTCCCCGAAGTTTGTGCCCTGGTCAGATCTAACAGGCAACAAGCATCATGAAAAACACTCCTTTTTTTTTTTTTTTTTTAAGCCAAAAGACCAGCTGAATTTATTCATCAGGCATAGCAACTTTCCACTTCCTAAAGGACAGCGAGCTAATGTACAGGCATGAAAATAAAAACTACCATGGTGCCCAGAGATTAACAGTAGCCTTGACAGCAGTTTAAAAAGTAGAATACTTCTTCTCACTTGTCAGTGGCCTTTCACTCATTTCCTGAAACTTTACCCTGAGGAGAATCCTGTTCCCTCAACTCAAAAAGATCAGTTCGGGTAATGACAAGGGGTGGAAGGTCAGTGAACGCTCAGAGTTTTACATGACGTCATCTTGTGCGACTTGTTGCAAAAGCCTGATGATGCTCACACCACCGTCCTCCCCGCCCCCTGCAGGTGATGTAATGCTTTCCCGTCTGTGTCCACTCTGTCACAGAGCATCCGAGGAAGGAACTTAAATGCCGGTGGGTGGATTACACAGTGACAGAGCTACTGTCTTCCCTCTTTCTCTTCCACCCTTCTGGTTAAGCCCAGGAGCGCGTCTCAGCTGGGTACTCAGAACGCCTTATAATCTCTCCAGGGCTTTCTAATCCCCCAAGCTCATTAGGGGTGACTCTGGGACAGGAAACCAAATCACTGCCTACGTGGCCAAAGAGTCTTTGAACCCCTTTGTGCACATTCATTCATCAGATTAGTTAAGCTCTAAGAACAGTGTCTTCATTGATAAAATAAAATGCAGAAGTTTTGATGGGGAGGAGTGCAGGAAACTTCCATACCTGGGACGGAAAGCCCAGATGAAAAGCCAAAGGCTGGGCCCCCAGGAACTTGGGGGACAGGGAAGGCACAGCTGTTAGGTCAAAGGAATCCTGGGAAGTCGCCATCGTAGAAGAGTGATGGGGACATACTGAACCCAGAGTCACTGCCACCCCCCATTTTTGCAGAGGGAATTGCAGAGGGATGTCTAGGCTCTTCTAGATGCTCTGTTCCAATAGAAAGGTACACTACGGGCCCTCATGCCTGCCCCATCTGCCATCTGAACACCTCCAAGTCTTCTGCGGCTGGCGAAGTCTTTGCTCTGATTACCATTCATCACGAGTTGATGATGGATCCAATACCTGGGGCCTGTGTGCCCGGAGCTAACAGAGCCCATCTGTACGGACTGCTTGGCGCCAGGACACAGGCCTGAGCAGCGGGGCGATGGGGCTGGCAGCCTCGTATGTTTTCCCTCCTGTCTCACATTTCTCCATCCAGGAGCAGCAGACAGAGCGGTATGCGCACCTCCAGAGAACTCGGAAGTCTGGCAGCCTCTGAGGCCTGACCCCTCACTGGGCACATGGAAACGAGCCCTGAGAAGAATCCTGGAGAAGAAGGTGGGCATTTATCAGGGTCCCATTCACCTCTTCCTAAGGACATGAGATGACTTGTTTAGCCACTGCTGAGAGACCTGCTCATTCCACTGGGAGAAGCTTCCAGGGGCTTTGCCTTAGCCAGCTGTCCACGACTCCGGATCAATGCCCGGTTGGTTGCTCACATTCCCTCTTCCTGCCACCTTCCAAGGCATCAGCAAAGCCATGGCTCTATCTCTCCATCATAGACCCTGCATTGTCCACTTCTCTCCACCTCTATCAAGTCCACTCTGATCCAAACCACCACCATCTTTAACCTGGACCACCTCAAACTTGTCTCTTCCATCTTGCACTCTGCAATCCATCCTCCACAGAATGGTCAGAAGGATCATTTGAAACGATATATCAGACCAAGTCACTTGCCTGTTAATATTTTCCAGGGGCGGGTAGTTGCATCCAGAATAAAATCCCACCTCCTTCCCTGGCTTCAACTCTCTGTGTTCCTGGCCCCTCTGTAACACGCTTGCAACACTCCAGCTGGACTGGGGTGCTTTCTGTTCCTTGAACACCAAGCTCACTCCTACCTCAGGACCTTTGCATATGCACCCCTCATTGCCCAGATAGATCCTTTCCTAGATCGTTAAAGGAACCACCTCATTGTCATTTTCCTTTGTAAGCACCCTCTCTACGTTAATTTCTTCCCTGGAAGCTAGAATTTCATAAACATCTGTTCCAACATCAAAGCTCCTCTCCGGCTGCCACCTTATCATGTTCTTGCCCCAGGGCCCTTCCTGCTCTGGGCTTGATGGTTCCTAATGGTCTGGCCTGGTGGAGACGACACAGGAGCAGAGGTCAGAGAATACTGGCTTGAGCCCCGACTCTACTACTTGGTTGCTTTGTGCTCATGCCTCATTTTCCTAATCTATAGAATATTGATTTTCCTTCTCAGGGTTCCGGGGAGGACACGGGAGCTAAGAGAGGTGAAGTGTTTTATAAACTGGGATGTTCTTCTCAGATATTCATTAACACTCAACACATACTTATTGAACACCTACTGCAAGTCAGACAGGCCTAGACTTAGATTCCAAGGAACAGTTTCTGCCCTTGAGCACAGGGGGAAGGGGACAGTGGTCCGGCCCACAGAGGCAGCCAGAGACAGCCTGCGTTCCAATCCTGTATCTGTCACTCAACAGTATTATGACTTTGGAAAAATGCCTTCGTTTCTCCCATGTCGGTTTCATACTCTAGAAATCGGTTTAATTGCACTTTCCAGAGTGGTTGTGAGGATTATGCAAGTTAATCTAAATAAAGCTCTTTAAAAATGCCTGACATAGTAGGGATTAAATAGTCATTAGTTATCAGAAGGGGAGGCCAGTTGGTAAGCCCAATTCTCCACTTTATTTCCTGTCTACTCACTGCAGTTCAACCATTGCTCTAGGCTCTGATCAACCCCCCAACTCATTAGTCAGACACCTCCTGCCTACAAGCCACCTCTTCCCGGCTCTACAGGCCGGCTCTTCGTAAATATTTGAGTTGTCTCTCCCAGCTTCACCATGTCTTCCGAGTCATAGAAGATTCTCAAGAAATGTTATCAGAAAAAAGGACTTTATAGTGAAACGGTAGCTTTCTTCACGGAGGTTCCATGTAGCCTGAGTACAACTGCTCCGTGGCAGAGTTAAAAAGTAAGGTTGGGTGAGTGTTCTCAAAATGTTTTCTCATGTTTTGGAACAAAGCTGAAGGAAGGATGGAAATCTCCCAGCCGCAGCCCTGGTGGCTCCAGCTCTGGGAAAATGCACACAAAGCTCCTGAAATCTACCAGCTACTGAAATGCACAGAGATCTTGAAATTCACCAGCTCTTGAAATGCACACAAAGAAGGGAAAAGGCAGGATAATGTGATGAGGAGAAGACGGAAGAGGGGATGGAGGAAGCACAGGAAGGGGAAAGGTGGAAGTACAGGGAGTCGGGGGAGAGGATAAGGGACGGGCTGACTGATGCCTTGCCTCTGCTGGGGTCTTAGATATTACTTTATTTCATTCTCACAACAAGCCCTCGGAAGCAAGAATTATGTTATAAATAAAGATCGGCAACTCCACGGAGAAAAGAGCTTATGTTTTATGTTGTTCAGTTTGTTTGCTTTGTCTTGGTCATTGTTGTACCTATAGTGCATAGAACAATACCTGGCATATAGTACATGCTCAAGAAATATTTACTGAATGGATGACTAAAGAGCCAATGAAATGAACAAAGAAGGCTCTAAAACTTGAATAGACATGTCTCCAAAGGAGATGTACAGATGGCCAACAAGCACATGAAAAGATGCTCTGTATCACTAATCGTTAGGGAAATGCAAATCGAAACCACAGTGAGATACCACTTCACACTCATTAGGATGGTGGCTATAAAAACAAACAAACAAACAGAAAAAAGTGTTGGTAAGGATGTGGAGAAATTTGGCCCCTTGTGCTATTGCTGGTGGGAAAGTAAAATTGTCAAGCTGCTGTGGAAAACAGTATGTCAGGTTCTCCACAAATTACAGATAGAATTACCATAAGATACAACAATTCCGTTTCTGAGTATACATCCCCAAAGATTTGGAAGCAGGAACAAGAACAGACATTCATACGCCCATGCCCATAGCAGCATTATTCACAATTGCCAAAAGGTGGAAGCTACCCAGGTGAGCATCAACAGATGAAAGAATAAACAAAATGTAGTTTATACATGCAGTGGAAAATTATTCAGCCTTAAAAAGGTAGGAAATTCTGACACACGCTACAACACGATGAACCTTGAAGATATTATGCTAAGTGAAATAAGCCAGACACAAAAAGACAAATATGATTCCACTTACATGAGGTACCTAGAGGAGTCAAGCTCATAGAGACAGAAATTAGAAAGGTGGTTGCTAGGGGCTCTGAAGAGGGAGAATGGGGAGTTAGTGTTAATGGGAACAGAGCTTCCATCTTGTAAGACGAAAAAATTTCTGTAGATGGTTGGTGGTGACAGTGGCACAACAATGTGAATGTACTTAATGCCACTGAACTGTACCCTTAATGTTTAAAATAGTAACTGTTGTTATATGTATAATTAAACAATTACAATTTAAAATGTATTAGCTTTAAAAAGAGAGAGAAAGAGATAGGGCTTTAAGAAAGGCAACGCCCTACTGCACATCACAATACTAGTCTTTGGCAGCTGTGGAATTGTTTCGGGGGTTGGCTGAAGGGGTCTCAGCCTCAGACTGACAACGGGGAGGAAAGGGAGAGAGAAGCCGGAGAAAGCCAGAAGAAGCCGACCGGGGGCTGAGGCTGGGCCACCGTTGGGGTGATGGACTGTTGAAACGGCAGACCCAGCAAGGCGGAACCCAGGGTCAGTAGGGGACGCCCACAGAGATGGGAACTGTGGCCGCTCCCTATGCCCTAGTCCCCTGTGGGCTTCTCTATGGATCCAGAAGCAGAGCCATAAGCAGAAAACTTTCAGTTTCAAGTGACAGGAACCTAACTGGTGCAAGTCAAGAGAGAATCCATTGGATCATGGGAGGAGTACACCAAGGGACAACGTGGGCTTCAGGCACGGCTGAAATCAGGAGCCCGCCTTTCACATTCCACCTCTCTGCTTCTCTTCCATCTCTTTGGCTCATTTGTAGGCCGACTTTTCCCTCATGATGGCAGAGGTGACCACCAGAAGCTGCAGGCTACATCTCACAAGTCAGCATCTACAGGCTGATCCCTCTGCAACCTGGCATCGCCCTGAGAAGCTGACCTCGGGCGCCCTGTGGTAAGTCCTCCGAAGAAATTAAACAGGCAGTCGGGACGGAGGGGCTTTCAAGTTGAGTCCTCAGAGGAGGTGACGTTGGAGCTGAAACTACGTGCTGGGAAGGAGCTGCATGGAAAGGTCAGAAGGAAAGTCTTTCCGGGTGACAGGATAGCAGAGGCAAGATCCCAGAGGCAAGGGAGAGCTTGGCTGACTTAATACGGAAAAGCTCACAATCATCAGGGTGAACGTAGTGTGTTTACCGTGTGTGAGGCTCCCTTCCAAGTGCGCATGTGTATCCCTCACCCCGGAGTTAGGTATAGTGACGGCAGAACCTGTTTTAAGGCATCAGACAGAGACACGGGATACTAAATACACCTGCCCGGGGTCTCTACCGCTGGTAAACAATGGAGTCGGACTTTGAACTCTTTTCTCTTTCCCTCCCCTTCTCCACTCAAAGTGGAGGTATAGCACTTCGGCAGGTTTACTGCCAAACCTTAAATCTTGCCCTGGGTTGAAAGTGTGGTCAGAGCTAATGAGGGCAGGACCTTCCTATGGCTCGACCTCACCCCTAATCCCTAGGCTGCCTCCCCGGTGTAATAAAACATCATTCAGTGAAGACTGAATGCTTCTCATCCTATCCAGAACACCCTTGCTTCAACGAGGGCAAGGGACACAGAATGACTTTCCCCTTTTTTCTTATTTCTCTTATGGAAGCAACCTTCTTGAAGATCTAGTCTAGCAGAACTTCAAGAACGGTCATTCCATGATCGGCAGTCACCGTGTACCCAAGGTGGGTCGGTCAGCCTCTACGCCAAGACCCTGGGATCGAACGGTGAGCAAACCACAGGCCTCAGCTCCCTTAGAGATCTCGTTGCCTATCCGTGCCAAGCCTCTGTGGTAACTATTTCCTTGAAAAAACAATATCTGAGCAGAGAATAGAGGAAGGCTGGCTCAGGAGAACATCCCCATGGTAAAGGGTTCAAAGAAAACCAATATACCATGAGTATAGCCCTTAGAGCCCATCCCACCCATCCCTTCACCCTCGCTTCCCTCCTTGAAATCAGCCACCCGCATCATTTGCTAACTTCCGACAGTGTCGCTTTTGCCTGGGTAGGATTATGATACTCTCAAACGTTGACCACGTCTTTGGTCCCATGTGTGTGCCCCTGTTGTAAAACCATTCTTGTTTTCAAGTCCTGCTGATGCTCCCTCCTGAATCTTTCCCAGGTCCAGCCCCTTTTCTGCATCTTGGCCACCACTGCCCGCATTCAGGTCCCTATCATTTCTTGCCGTTGTTTCTGTTACCGAAGCAGGTTGAGTTCGCCCGAGGCACAGCAAGCCACAATGCTGAGCTGCTGAGGTCTGCAGCAGAGAGCGTTTCTTTGCAAGGCAGCCCAGCGAATAGATGGGGAAACGCATCCTAAACTCACCTCCCTGAAGGCGAGGGGCTGGGGTATTTATGGGATAACGAATAAAGCAGCAGGGTGGTCCGAGGCGTGGGGAGTGTGGGTTTCTTGGGGAAACGTGATTGGAAAAAAGCGTGGTCATTGTCATTCTGTGCAGGTGTAACCAAGCTACAGGCCTCTGCACATTCAAAAGGTCACCAAGCGGACACTGGCGCATGCCCAGTTGGGGGGTCAGTGGTTCCACCCAGTCTTAACCAGCTCAGCTCAAAAACTAGACACAGCTGACTCCAAGTTCCTAGAAAACAGCTGATTCAGGCCTCTAAGGCCACTTGCCGCTTGAAGGACATACAAGTCTTTTGCAGATGACCTTGATTAGTGAAGGTGGGTAAAGTGGATTTGACTAATTTACCACGGTTTCACCTCCTGGTCTCCCTGTCTTCAGTCTTAAGCTCCTAAAATCCCAACTCCAGGCTCCCAGTGGAGAAATCAGACTACAGTGCAAATTGGACTATGGAAGGGGCTTTGGGGAAGGTTTGAGGCTGTCCAGCACCCTCTGAATGCTCACCCTGTGTTGGGGAGTTTCCCATAGTACAGTTGCCACGTCCCCGGATGGCAGTCATGGCATTCTCCCAGCCTCCTCTGCTGCGAGGGGCAGCCAGGTGACTCTGGCTTCTCCAATCAGATGCTCTCATTTGAGACTATGCTTTCGAAGGGAATATGCAGGGACAAACAGAATTGAGTTTTGTTAAGCAAAGCCGTGGAGGCATCCGGTCCTTCTGGAGGGAGTGGGGTACGCCTGCTGGTGCCCAGTGCCCTGTGGTCGGGTGCTGCTTCTGGCTGTGTCTCCTGATTTGGGCTTTCTGGACCTTTGGAGGATTCTCCATGTTGCCTGCCCTCCTTTAACGAATTTGAGTTTTGCTTAAACCAGTCAGAGTGGTGTTTGCTGTTTGCAGTTAAGAAGCCTGATGGATACAAACCACATCACTTTCCTACCTAAATAGTTTCCACTGGTTTCCCTGCCCACCGGGCCCTGCTCGCTCCTCCAGCCTCATGCTTGGTGACCCCATCTCACACTTTGTACTCTAACTACCAAGTATGGACCCCTTGCTTCCCTCTCCTTACACTACTCTGTTCAGGGAATTTTTATCTTCCTATAGGCTGGGATGTGCCCACTTTACAGAAGAGAAAGCTGAGTCTCAGTAACGTGGTCACATATTGACCCCAGAGTCAGAACCAGAACTCGGATCTCCATGTTCCGCCTGAGATCCCGTCTCCTTTTAGCTGGAGTTCAAGGCCTTCCTAAAGCACCTTTCCCCCGTGTGCCCCTACACCCGCAGCCCAACCCCTTACCACCCCACGCACTCTGGCTTATTCTCTACCCAGGCCCAGGCAGCTTCCTCACCCGGGACCATCTCCCCGTCCCGTTGGCCTGGTGGTGAGGGCACAGGCTCTGAAGCCATACTTCTGGACTCAAGTCCTGGCTCTGCCTCTTCCCAGCCTCGTGAGATTAGGCAGGTCACCAAACCTCTCTGTGCCCCAGTTGTCTCTATAAAATCGGGTCATGACGGTAAGCCTGTTAAGCGTGTTGGGTGGAAACTCAGATGAGTCGCTCAGTGAGCGCACAGCGACTGTTAGCTGCTGTCATTCTTATCATCATTGTCATTGTCATCTGGCAATGTCCGTGTCTGCCCACCTCTCTTTTTTTTTTTTTTTTTTTTTTTTTTTGCGGTACGCGGGCCTCTCACTGCCGTGGCCTCCCCCGTTGCGGAGCACAGGCTCCGGACCCACAGGCTCAGCGGCCATGGCTCACGGGCCCAGCCACTCCGCGGCATGTGGGATCTTCCCGGACCGGGGCAGGACCCCGCGTCCCCTGCATCGGCAGGTGGACTCTCAACCACTGCACCACCAGGGAAGCCCCGAGCACCTCTCTTGACTTCTCTTCCCTTTGGGTGGCCCCTCCCCAGTGAGGAGGATTCATTGCTTCCTGCTCAGGGCATAGGCAGCAGCGGGGGTGGTGAAGAGGCTGCAGCATGGAACCAGAAGCCTTGGGTTCATACCTTGGCTCTAGCCACCTATTATTTGCTGTGTGATCTTGGGCAAGTGACTTAACCTCTCTGTGTGTGCCTCAGTTTCCTGGGAGAAATGGTGATGATAACGGGAGCCAATTCATGGAGTAGTGGTGGAGACCAAATGTGTCAATACTTAAGGCGGCGTCTGGCACACGGGGAGCAACTCCATAATGTTGGCGCTTATTAGTTGTTTATGTCTGTCTTGCTCTCTAAACCTGAAGGGCACGAACAGGCTTTATTTATCTCTGTGTTCTTGGCACCTCGTACAGTGCCTGGACCTGGTCGTTGCCACATGAGTGCCCCGTGCTTGCAGTCTGATCTCATATCAGCTAGTTTTTTCATTCTCCCTGCCCGGAGGACACTGTTCCAGCCTGAAAAGATAAAGGAGTACCTCCATCCAAGCTTGGTGCCTTTGGGAGCTGCTGGCCCCGGAAGCCCAAGAAGACCCGGGGCCTGGGGAGCCCGTCAGCTGTGGGGACTGGCGCTCCTCGGCAGGGGACTTGCGGACCAGCCGCCCTCAGCAGGGGAGCATTTAGGGTCTCATTTGGAGGCATCTCGGGGAAGGCATCACGCAGGGGGCCACAACATATGCTGTCTCTCGGGCGATGCCAGATGGTGGGGATTTGGCCGGGCTCCCTCTAGATCTGTGAGCCCGCTGACCCATTCAGGGGCTCCAAAATGCAAAGGAGAAATGATAATGTGCTTTGAAATGACTGGAGCTGGAAGCCGCGTGGAGCCTGGCAACGAGGGGGCACACCCTTGCTGCTGGTACTTGTCTGCACTCACGCACCAGCGAAGCCGGATGGATTCCAGCCGGCTTAATGACCACTCTGGTCAGCTGTCTGGTTCATTCCATCTGACCACTGTGTAGAGGATCTGGAATAGCGGGTGATTAAGAGATCACTGCCTGAGCGCAAACCTCAGCTCCTCCACTTACCAGTTGTACGGACCTTGGGCAAAGAACTTAATGCTCTGTGCCTCAGTATCCCTGTCTGCAAAATGGGAATACTATCGCTGTCACAGCAGTAAAACATTCTGTTCACCTGTGTTGTCACTATGACAACGGCTAACTCACACAGCGCTCTCCACATGCCGGGAGCTGTTCTTTACGTGGATTCTCTTGTTTAATCCTACGACCACCCCAAGAGGGAGGTGCTATTATTATCTCTATTTTTTAAATCAGCAAAGTAAGGAGAGTTCAAACAACTCACTCAGAGTCATAAAGCTAGAAGTTGGCAGAATCAGGATTCAAACTTAGCCAATCTGGTCCACAGTCCGTGTTCTTACCATTGAGCCGTGCTGCCTGACAATAAGACAGAGACCTCATCAATGACAGTCTTGCCCTGCAGCAAGCACTTATGATCCGCTCTGGAAGGTTAAAGAAAGCCATGTATGCAACGACTCAAAGCAACCGCACACCCTCAGCTTAGCTAACTGATGATGACCCATCTTTTTTCCCCTCAGATACAAGGCATTAGTTTGGATGATTTGGGCTGCAAGTAACAGTTAACCCTACTCCCAAGTGTTTTCAACATTGGTGACGTCAGTGGTTATTATTATTCACATAGGAGTTTAGGTTGCTGCAGCTTGGTTAATCCAGTGACTCAGGGATGTCATTAAGCAACCTGGGTCTTTCCCGTTTTGTGTTCTGTGATCTTTGGGATGCCAGCTTTGTCCATAGACCAGCTCCCCTCTTGACAACCAGGTGGCTGCCAACACTTCCAGGTAGTTCTGCATGTGAAAAATGTCTGAAAGAGAGGGGAATGATTGTCCATTCTTGGGTATTTTCTTAGGAGTCTGAAAACATTCTGTAGAGTCTTCCAGAAGACTTCCCATCACGTCTGATTGGCCAGTAGTGGGTCACGTGCTCCTTCCTAGACCAGTCCCTGCAGGGGTCTGTGACCTCCCTGACTGGTCATCTGGAGTTGACTGGCTGGGGGTGAAGCAGCAGCCCTGGTCCCTGCACAGACCTGGTGCTTCTCTACTTCCCTTGACTCACTTCTGCCATTTGTCCTGCAGGAATGCCTGTCCTGTTCCTTGGTGTCATCATGACATTGTATTATTTAGGAACCATTTCAGTTGCAAGTAACAGGAAACCCAGCTAAGAGTGACTTAAATGAAGATGGGTTTGTTTTTCTTACATCACAGGAAGAAACCCAGAGGCAGGCAGTACGGAGCCAGAGCTGTATCTCTCACTGATGTTCCAAGGACCGACTCTTTTTGCCTCCCCACTTTGCATCCTCCGCATAGTGGTTTTTATCCACAGGCTTATCAAACACCTTCTGGTTCTAAAGTGGCAGCTCCACTTCCAGGCGGGAATGAGAGAGAAGGAAGGAGGGGAGGTTGCTGTGTCGCAGAAGCAGCAGTGCATTCTCAGAAACACCATGTGGATATCCATGTATGTTCCGTTGGCTGGAATGGGGTCATGTGGCTACCATTAGCTGCAAGGGAGTCTGGGAAAGTGAGCATCTTAGCTGGGCACAATGACATCTTGATCAAAGCTGGGGTCCTGATGGTGAGGAGGGAGAAGCGGATACTTAGGGGGCAACTAGCTGTGTCCGCCACACCCTTCTTTACAGCTCGGATCACACCACACTCCCATGTAAATCCTTCCACACTCACCCCAAGGGAATGGGCTCCCCTTCCCTTCTAAGAAACTAACATGAAAAAGGAAGCGGGAAGAAGAATCTGATGAAATACCCACCTGAGTCATCCCTCCAAACCCTTTCAGGTGGTGGTGATGGTACATCCTTGCTGGGTGGGGAAACTGAGGCTCAGAGGGTAGTAATGATTTGCCCAAGGTCACAGCTAGGTACAGGGCTTAGCAGGAATATGGACCTGGGCCTTTCTCATTGGCAAGTGCACGCTCTCTCCCATCCACCAGTTCCCATAGAACTCCAGTTAGCCTGGGTAAATGGTCACTGTCGGCTCACGGCCAGTTCTCCTGTCTGTTGCTTCATCTCTCCCAATAATACTGCACATTCCTTAAGGTCTGTGGGGTTCCTGTGTTCCCATACAAGGGGGAGAGTACCCCCCTCAACCCTGGCCTCCTGGCTGAGGACGGAGGGACTGCTGCGGGCTGGAGGTGGCGTGTGAGCACGACTGTGAGCCTCTGACTCTAGAAACCCCAGCACGTCGCTTCTAACTGTGGGGAGAACGTTAAGTTTTCAAGTGGGCGCCTCGCTTAGACAGATGCGAACACAAACACGGAACATTTTTCTCCCTCCTCTCCCTCCCCTGAGTTCTGCTGGGGGCCGGTTCATGGGAAGTTGGTTAATTGGAACTGTCCCTGCTGCCCCAGTGAGAAATGGGACGTTGTACACCACGTCTCCTGGAGAAAGACTCCCATCTGTTCACTCCAGGAGGATAATTATGTGTATAAATTACCCTCCTTCTCATCCCTCCCCCGCCCAGCTGCACGAGGGGGCTGTGCTCTTGAAGATTCCTGAGTGACCTTTGAGATGCAGGAATATGACTGAATCAGCTCTTGGATCAGTCACGTGCCCTGAGCACGACTGCCGTATCCATTTTCTATTCTAGGTGTGGGAAATGGACATTTATTTTGAAACATTTTTTTGTAATGAATCTGTGACTGGGGAAGGGTGCTTCCACAATGATTATCGTTGAACTTGGTGTGACTTCCAGCAACAGAGAAAGTCCCCAACTGTCACTTACCTCTTACTAGAGGAAAGACCCCAGGCTGAGCAGCTTAGGAAAATGAGCAAGTGCTTCCCACGGCCGTAATGCAGTAAATCTCTCTCTGAATACCCCAGCTGTGAAATCGATTGTGTGGAACTTTCTCCACCTGGGAGAGCCCTGGTCTGGGAGCGAGGGTTTGTGGGTGGAGTCTGGTCACTGCACTGACCATTGATGGTACCTTGGGCAGCTCACTTCCTTTTCAGGGGCCTCAGTGCTCCCACCTGGGGAATGGGAGGAGGTTAGGTTTCAATTACCCCTGTGGTGAGCAGAATAATGGTCCCCTAAGATGTCCATGTCCTAGTTCTTGGAAACTAAACATGCTCGTTAAATGGCAAAGGGGAATTAGGTTGCAGATGGAATTAAGTTGCTTAGTCAGCTGACCTTAAAATAGGGAATGATCCTGGGTTACCTGGGTGGGACCAGTGTTAGCAGCAGCGTCCCTGCAAGTGGACAAGGGAGGCAGAAGAGAGAGAGAAGCAGCGTGAGAAGGACTTAGCCTTACATCGCCGACTTCGAAGATGGCGGGATGAGGCCATGAGCTAAGGAATGTGGGTGGCACAGGAGGTGGAAAAGGCCAGAAAACAGATTCTCCCTTAGAGCAGCCCTGCTGATACTTTCATTTCAGACCTTTGAGACCCATGTCAGACCCGTGACAATGAAAGTCAGTCCTTGTAGAGCGCACACCACGAGCCGGGCATGGTTTGACGAGCTTCACACGTGTCACCTCATTGCATCTTTAGAGAAACCATGAAAGGTGGGGGTTATTATTGCCTCAGCCATTTGACAATTGAGGAAACTGAGACCTAGGGAAAGCACAGAGCTTGCCCAGGGTCACAGAGCTGGGAAGGGTGGAGCCTGGGTTTCCACCCTTTTGGACCATCAGCCTGTCCCCATTCTCTGTGCAGACAATGGGCATTTCCTCAATTTTATGGAAAGTGCTGTGCAAACATGGTGCCGGTGAGGTGACCACAAGTCATGCTCAGTTTGCCTGGGACAGGCGCCATGTCCTGGAATAATTGCTAATGGTGCCTCCAGCCGTGCTCAACAAGGATCCAGTTTGGGGGATGAATCACATAGTCAGCCCATGGACCCTCCCTCCCAGTGGGGGCCGAAGCCTCAAGGAGGTGGATGAGCAGAGTGGGACCAGCCGGGCTCAAGGAACACGTAAGAAAGGCCTGGAATTGGGTAACTTCCATCTGAGTCTTGGTTCTAAGACCATTTTATTCTGTGACCCTGGGAAATAAGAGCCCATGTGGTCAGCCCTCAGCCCAGGGCTGACTTTTCCTGTCTTCATCTTTGCTACTCTTTTCCCTCACGTACCATCTTCCCTGGGGATCCCCACACACGGTCAGGCACACGTCTGGCCCAGGGCCTTTGCTCTTATTTACAGAAATTACCCCCTTTCCTCCTCTGATTTTTTGCTCAAATGTCAGCTTCTCCGAGATGCCTTCCTGACCACTGTTTAAAATTGCAAACGACTCCCTCCCTGCCAGAAACGTATCTCCTTCCCTTCCTGTATCGTTCTTCAAAAATCCAAACACAGTCTGACTTATTATATATGTTACTTATTTATCCTGTTTATGCTCTGTCTGCTCCAACAGTATTAGAGCTCCAGAGGGTCAGGATTTTTGCCCCTTTGTTTTTAAACTACGCTATCCCTGGTACCACCAACAGCATCTGTCATAGAGTGGGCACTCAATGAGTGAATGAATGAATGAAATTCAGGGAAGAAATGATATCTTGGCATAAGTTTGTGGAATTGAGAAATGAATGAATTTGAGAGATATGTAAGAAAATTTCTCATCTGCTTTTCACATGCAGCCAACTTTTCCTTTGTGCTGTCCGCATTTACTGTCATATTCACACATTCCCTGATGTTATATAAACATTCATTTATTTTCTACCAGGACTGCATTGTTTTCTATTTACATTAACAGTGCGTCTAGAATTTATTTCAACGGACGTAATGACGTATGGATCGAATTTAATATTTTGTCTAGATCACTAGGTCCTTTCCAAATTGTCTGAATGTCATTTACTGAATAATCTACTTTCCGCCAAATAATGGAAATGCAAGCTTATCACATTGTGAAATCTTATATCTTTTCCTGAACTTTCTATTGAGTTCTGTTCTCAATCAGCCCCACACTTCAGTTATTATGATTCTATGTGTGAGAATATCTGATAGAACTAACTCCATAATTTCTTTTTTATTCAAAAAAATTTTTTTATGACTTTCTTTTCCAAATTCACTTTAGACCATTTTCTCATGATAACTGCATGGAACTTCACATTCTATAGCTTGAAAGGAAGGAAATAGCTATCTAGTCAATATTAACTTTTATCCAGTAATAGGCTATGAAACTTAGCATTTGATTCTTCCCTTGCATAGCTCTATTCACATGGCTCCCACGGACTTGTTATAACAATAATACCTAAGTCCTGTATATCATTGCTCTTGAAAATTGGATTTGTTTCTGTTTGGGATTTAACTTGCTTATTCTTCATACATAGGATACATTAATTAGCACCTGGATTCTGTTCCATCGATCTTTTCCTTTATTCCTGTATCAACACCAAATTTGGTAAAGCAAGTTCCTCTTAAATTTCCTTCCTTTTCAACAAACTTTTAGGTTCTCCTTACTTGTTTCTCTCTTTATGGAAATGTCATAATTGACTTGCTTGGCTCCCTAACTATAGGCTGACTTTGTAGCTCATGGCATTTCTGGCACAATTATAAGCTCTGAAAGTTCTGGTTGGTTCTCTTGGGTTTTCCGAGTGGATGACCCACTGATACTCTTTGTTCAAATTCCTCTACTTCTCCCAGTCTGTCCCAGTGTCTGCATTGATCACTTGCTGCCCTTTGACACTTTCCCCGTCACCATCTGCGCGTCACTTGCACCTCGCGTTCTGTTCAGCAAGTCACACTCTTGTGTCTCGGCTCCATGTCTTGATCAGAAGGTTCTGTGTTTCCGGCCAGAGTCCCTCACACTGCAGACACCAAGTCAAAAACTATTGGCTTGGGATTCCCTGGTGGCGCAGTGGTTGAGAGTCCGCCTGCCGATGCAGGGGACACGGGTTCGTGCCCCGGTCCGGGAAGGTCCCACATGCCGCGGAGCGGCTGGGCCCGTGAGCCATGGCCACTGAGCCTGTGCGTCCGGAGCCTGTGCTCCGCAACGGGAGAGGCCGCAACAGTGAGAGGCCCGCGTACCGCAAAAAAAAAAAACACCACAAAAAACATTGGCTTAAATCTGATTCAAGAGCGAGAAGAGAAGTAAGACGTGTGTGAGCTGAGTTCTTCTTCTCATCTACTAGGAGTTCTGGGTCCCGATGTGTCCCTGGTGATGTTTCAAATAGTGGGATGGAGTTTGGTTAAGGGATCCACCCTTACGAACAGCGAGCTTCTTACAGGACTCCCAGTGCCCCGGGCATCGTTCTAAGGACTGGACACGTGTGAACTCGCGTCATCCCAAGAGCAATCCTATGAAGTGGGGACCATTATGCATCCACTTTTCATGTGGACCTTCTAAACACACAGAGGTTTATGTCACTGGTCCAAGGTGACACAGTTAGAAAAACGACAGAGCCAGCATTTGAAGCCAGGGAGCGTCTGCCAGAGGTCGTGCTCTGAGACCATGGCACCCACCACCTATGGGAGGGCCACCCACGTGGATTTTCCTGTTGGTCTCATCAGCTCATCATTGCTGACTTTGACCTTTTGGGTGCCAGGAAGTTTTCAGTTCAACCCAATAAGCCCTTCCAGTCTATTCTGGTCTCCATTTCATTCTGCTCTCTATGAAAATAGCCTGCATGACCTAGAAACAAAGGATTCCCCCCTTGTCCGGGGCCCCATCTCTGAGGCACCCGCTGAAGACACTGCGTCATTAGGACAGATGTTGACTCCGCCCCCTCAGGGTCCGGTCACCCTAGAGTGTAATGGAAATGGTTACATCTGGAGGTAAGAATGGCAGTGCTCTGCTGATGGGAAAGAGGATGCCCAGCAGAAGGGCCCAGGCTGCAACCACAGCCCTCCATCTCCTAGCTCGTGGATAAGCAGGTTGCAAACGATCTCCTGGTGACATGATCGCAGGGCTGCCTGACCCTGCTGGCCACTCCAGTCCTCCCGAGATTCCCAGGTGGACAGATTTCTCTAATGGTTCTGACTTCTTGTTGTAGAAAACTGGAGATATTGAAGGGCTTGCTTGTTTCACAGCTTGAAGAACGGAGGACATCTGAGGTCTCACTCCAGCGGCACGAAGGTTTCGCTGAGCGTGGTGGTAGCCCATCCACATCTGAATCTTTGTCCTCGTTGGGATCAACACTGATGGAGGACAGCAGCTGTTCCATTGCCTGCACATCCCAGGCGGTGATGCACCTCGAAGAGCCTCTATCATAGCATCGCAGAGCAGGGCAGGGTCTTGGAGACCAAGTGCTCCAGTCCATACTTCTGCAGACAAGCCAAAGGCCCAGGAGGTGAAGGGACTTGGTCAAGGTCACTCAGGAAACCCATGTCTGAGAAGGACAGGGAGGGACTCTTCTCAAAACTACCCATACAGCACTCTCTCCTTGGGAGAGCTTCTCCAGCCTGAAGGCTTTAAACATCTCCTACCTACTGACAGCGCCCGCATGTATATTTCTGGCCTGAAACTCCCCTGAATTCTCAACTCCCAACCCATGCACTCAGCTGCCCAGGCATATCAGCCTCAGCCTGTCCAAAATGAAACTTCTTACGCCTCCCTCTAAACCCGCTTCTTCTCTGTCTTCCGCATCTCAGAGAAAGGCAAGGCTGTCGAGTTGCTCAGGACCCAAACCCGGAAGTCATCTTTTATTCATTTATTCTTTTTTTTCTAATTGAAGTAGAGTTGCTGTACAATATTATAGAAGTTACAGGTGTACAATACAGTGACTCACCATTTTTAAAAGTTATACGCCATTTATAATTGTTGTATCAATAGATTATTTGCTATATTCCCTCTGTTGTATAATATATCCTTGTAGCTTATTTTATACATAATAATTTGTATGGAAGTCATCTTTATCTCCTTCCTTTCTCTCAGATGCCACGTCCAGTCCATCAGAATCCAAGCCGCCATCTTCTCTCACACGGGTTTTGCGTTGGCTTCTCACTGGTCTCCCACCTCCTGCCCTGCCCGTCTATGCTCATCTCTTCTCCTTATTGGAGTGCTTTGGGTGGTATATTTACATGCAGATCAGACCTTAACAATTCCTCTGCTCAAAGCCCTCCGTGGATGTCTCATCTCATTCGGAATGAGAAGGCGGGGAGCAAACAATGGACCAAGAGTTAGGAGAACTGGATCTGGAGCCAGCGTTGTCCCCGACTCTGGAAAAATGGGCAGCTCTCTCCTGTTTCAAATGGTTAGATGTGGATATTTTAAGAGGTAAAGGGGTCAGCCATCCAGGGGTCCCCAAACTCTTCTGCACTCCCTCCCTGACTCCCTGTCTCGATCCCCCTTCCTGGGGCCCGGGCCAGAGGGTCCTCTGCCCTTTACCCTCATGCCTCCTCCTCCTGGCTCAGCAGGACCCACCGTTCCCTGTAGGCTGTTCCACTGATGTACAGGTTCCCAGAAACTGTGGCCACAGCTGCATTTGAAGGTTGAAAAATGAAAAAAAAAAAAATTTTTTTTCGAAAAGGAAACAAATGCAGTGGGAAAATTCTCCATTGGGAATTGGTTGGTGACGGTATTGACAAGGGATGCAAATTTATTTTCCAGCCAGGCTTCGGAAATGCAGAAACCGAGCCAAGCTATGAGCTCACAACATCCTAAAAGTCATGTCTGACTATCTGGAAAAGAATTAAAGTATATATTTACCAAGGAGCCCCCCCAAACAGACATGAGGCAGATCTTCAAACGCTTGCGGGATTCCTCACCCGTGGCATCATTTTTCAACCTCCAGCCAATCAGTGGATCCCAGCGCCTCCTTCTCAAGTTCTAGCCTCTGTCCCAAGCCCCAGACTTTGGTATTTGCTCTCAACTTAAGCCCAGAAGATTCAACAAAATCACCATCTTCCTTACCCACCCCCAATACACTTCTCCTCCAGAGGTCCATGCTTCTACCCAGACCCCCGCATCAGTCAGTCACCCAGGTTCAGAGACATTCCAGTCATCTTTGGCTCCCCCTGGGCGCTGGTTAGGATGCTTTAGGCCACAAGTCACAGCAACTCCAACAAACAGCAGTTCACAAAAACAAGTGTTTTTAGCAAAACACTTGGGAGGGCAGCTGAAGGCATCACATATTCCTCTTTTGCCAAAAACGAGGGAAAGGGGGCAATTCAAGGGAGCACTCTCCTTACACCTGTCCTTTTTTTTCTTTCTTTCCTTTTTTTTTTTTTTGGCTGCACTGTGCGGCTTCCGGGATCTTAGTTCCCTGACCAAGGATTGAACCCGGGCCCCAGCAGTGAAAGTGTCAAGCGCCGACTCCTAACCACTCGACTGCCAGGGAATTCCCACATCTGTCCTTTTTATAAGGAATGAACACCTTTCCCAGGAGCCCCACCACACATCCTCTTTGGTCCCCTTGTCCTGAGTGAGGTCACAGGGCAGCCTTCACTGCAGGGGGTGCAGGGCAAGCATCTGGTATGGTGCCTGGGAGAGTCAAGATGGGTTTTGACCAATCATGATTCATTGCCATTGGCTTAGGAAAAGCCATCGGGGTTTTGTTGGCAAGAAGGGTGGGGGATGGGTGTTGGGTCAGCAAACATCAGTGCCTGCCACGCTGTCTTCACCCCACAGCCCGTCCAGGGTGCAGCCTTGTTATTTCCTCCCCTCTAATGGCTCCATCATCTTTGTTTTATTCCCATTGCCAGCACCTTGATTCATACGGCACTGCCTCTCACTTTGCTCTTGATAATTGCCTCTAACTTTTCTCTCCCAATAGACTGACACCCAATTCCTTAAGTACGATGCTAACTTCCTCACTCCAGAGCCCAAGGATCCTTGGTAGCTCCCCTCTTATGTACCAAATGAAATACAAACTTCCTCAAACGGATAGGTAAGGCCTTCCATAATAGGACCACTGATAAAGTAAAATCAGTCTTGTTTGCAGCTAAACCAGGAGGGGAACGGAGAAAGGGAAAAATAACCCACCTGGCACCTGGCGGCTAGGCCGTGATGCTCCCAATCAACAGGAACAAAGCTTGTGGAACACAAACATGTTCAGACAAGGCCATGACACGACCCTGTGTGAAACTAGGCAGAGACAAGACCACGCACGTACAGAAATAACTGAACGTGCTCTTCTGCTAGTGCGAGTGGTGGCTGCCTCTTTACCAATGACACCCTAGCCCTGCATTCATCTTCCTCCCTGCAAGGTAAAAATATTTAAGATACCCCATCACATCATAATGTTATACGTCAATTATATTTATTTAAAAAAGCTACCCGGGCTTCCCTGGTGGCACAGTGGTTGAGAGTCCGCCTGCCGATGCAGGGGACACGGGTTCGTGCCCCGGTCCGGGAAGATCCCACATGCCGCGGAGCGGCTGGGCCCGTGAGCCATGGCCACTGAGCCTGCGCGTCCGGAGCCTGTGCTCCGCAACGCGAGAGGCCACAGCAGTGAGAGGCCTGCGTACCGCCAAAAAAAAAAAAAAGATACCCAATCACCAAACTGCCCCCACTTTTTGACCCTGCCTCCTTAATTCCTTAGAATCATTCAGTGGAGGCCCAAATCCTATAGGAAGCTCTTCCCTGTGCCTCTTACGGAGATTGTCCTGCGTTGCTATGGGTGTGATCTCCTTTGTTGCAGCAGGTTAGCTAAATGTAACTGTGGCTGCAGGGAGGTTCCCGGTGGTCTCTGACTGGTGGACTTTAATATCATCATCCAACTTTCTAATTTCATCCCCTTCAGTTCCCCAATAGCTCCTTTCTAATTTAGAACCTTTTCAGTATCACACATAATTCTGACTACACCTCTGGGTCCGGCTGCCATTTTCCAAGAAAGATGGAGGACAGACAGAAGGAGGTGTTGACTGCACCATGAATATGAAATTACCAAGGTCCAGGCTGTGAGCAACTCTGTAGGTCACGCAGCCCAGGCACTGCAACAGAGAGATTCTAAGGAAAAGAGGCATGGACAGGAAACCCGTAAACTAAAAAGACATGCCACGATTTACCAACTGGGTTATGTTAACTGTAGGATCTAAGGAGGCACATTGGGGTGATGACGCCATAAAGATTGTAGGGAGCTATTAACTGAAAGAGTCAGAGGGTGGTTACTTTTGGAGGGAGGGTCAGGCTGTGATTGGGATGCAGCCATGGCGCCATGGAGGGACTTCCAGCAAAGTGCTATTTCTTGACTTGGTCCTGATTAAACGAATGTCTGTTGATATATTTCACTAAGCTATACATTTTTTGTTGGATTTTGGGTACCTGTGTCTAATTTTTAAATGAAAAGGTTAAAAAGTATAGTCTTGAACAGGACAGTTTCTCTAGACAAGGATGGAAACGAAGAGCCCATTTAGGGGGCTAATACTGCAAACCAGGAGAGAGGGGACAGATGGGACTTGAATGAAGGTGGGGAGCTGTGGTCGGATGATGTATATTTTTCAGTGAAGGACCAATAGGACTCACAGCCATGTTGGACTGAGTGTGAGAGAAAGAGGAGAAGCAAAGTGATACCGTTGCTTCTCTTTCCACCATGGTTACACATCCTGGGGAACATGGTGGCCAGACAAAGGCATTTGTACGCATGGGATGGAGGCTTCACAAAAGTATTAGGGAAGCAGTTATGGCCTGTCAGAGGGTGACACCCATCAAGGAAGGAACAAATGATCGTGGGGGGATGTCCTTTACTCTGGAAGGCTCTCATGCCTGTCACTGAAGTTCTTGGTGGGAAGTGATCACCAGATGTGGACAGTTGCTGGAAGCAGCATAGCCCAGGGGCATTTCATGACCCTGGGGAATTTGAAGACAGCAGAGATTGTCATCCTAACATATCAGATCTGTATTGCCCTGGAAACTATGACGTGAAGAACCCACCCCACTACCCCCATCCCCACCTACGACATAAACATCTTTCTCTCTCATTTCTGAGATTCAGGTTAAATAAGATGACCCTTTTGTGGAAGCCTATCCATTTGTTGACTTGAGTAATCTATCTTGTCTCCTTAAAAATGTCAAGGTCATAAAATAAGGGAGCCAGACACAAAGAATTTAAGAGAAAAGATTGTCAACAGCCAACTCTTTTACATTGATTTTTGTATACGTCACACCTAGATCTGCAAAATAGTAACGTGTAGGTATGTGTCTTATGAAAATCTGCTTTTTGGCAATTCGAATCCCATTTTCCCTTTAACTCCTGTTATGATTTTTGACCTGTGGAACTTACCTTCTTCTCCCCTGTTAGCTCTAGGGTTTCCCAGGCTTGCCCCCTGATGTGTAAGTCCATCTTTAAGCCAGCATTTAGATGGACCATGGAACCTGTTAAGAGTCTAGGCCCTAAGAAGGCATCCAGGGTCCTGCTTACAACCAGGCATCCGTTTTGAGCTGGGTCTCTTTGCAGGAAGGCTGCCTGCGGTTTTAAATGGGTTCCCCCACCTCGGGTTCTAGGAACTTTCAAGCTGGCAGCCCTAGGGGTGAGTTTACGTCAGCATTCCAGAATTCCTAATGAATTCTCCTGAGCAAAAAAACGCTGTTACGTCCCCCTCCCCCAGTCACATTTCTAGTTGAGTCATGAGCAAAGGCACAGAAAACATCTATGGCTTTGAGGGAATCAGGAAGAGCGAAATTTCTGCTTTAAGAAATCACTGTGCCCCAATTATTTTATTTGTCAGGAAAAAAGGATTTTGTTTTCCATTTATTCCCTCCTCCAAATCTCGATTTCGAGTCCCCCACCCCAACCCCAGACCCTTTGGGACCTGTTTGAAATCCCATCTAGCTTACATAAAATCAATCTGCAAACCCCCTGATCAAAGTCATTGCCTCCTGCCTGCAAAGAGGCCGCCCCAAGTGAAACTGTGCTTTGCTGAGCCCAGCCTGACCCCTCAGTGGCCCTTCCCAGCATGGGCGCTAGGGCCTCCCCCAGCTGCGGCATTGTGTTGATCCTTGGGGGAGAGGCCCTGGGCACAATTATCCTGCTCCAATATTGATGCCTTTCTTGGGGTTGCTCAGGCTAATTAAAAGTCACGCTGTGCATGATTTTAATTAGGATTTGCATCAGGCTGGGGAAGGCTTTCAAAGGGAGAGGAAACCACAAGCTGAGCTGTCAGAGGGTGGAGGGCAGCAGGGAGGGAGGGAGGACAGTTTATTTATAACCCTTCCTGCCACGTGCACGTTGTGGAGGCCAACAGATGTGTGTTCCCATCCCGAAGGGCAGAGGAGCTGGAACTCAAGAGTCCAATGCGGCATGGTGGGTTCCAGTCTTCCTAAGCTGGAGTTTCTGGAATGTTCTGGCATTTCCCCTCATTGCCGCTGAGGCTTGCACACTCCATTTCAGTAAAGATGAGAGAGTCAGGGATTCGGGCTCCTGCCCACCGTTAACCCTCAGAATCGTCACACCCTTGAAGTTCAGCTTCTAGACTCATGTTGGACCCGGGTTGGTTACAAACAGGAAGCAGAACCACTATTGTCGAGCAAGGCTGGTGCTGTTTCAACCAGCTTTGCCTGCCACCCCCTCCACCCACGGTCAAATGCGTTATCACATGTCCAGTGTTCAGGGCAGTGTTGATGCATAAGGGTAGCAGCTATTGTAAATACAACCATTTTGCATGTTTCCTCTCTTATGTTTTTAGTTTTTGTGAAATCAGAGACAGAGTTCAATTTATCTTTGTATTCTGAGGGCCTAGGAAATCCCTGGCCCATCATTGTGGCTGGCTACAGTATTTGTTGATTTCCTCCCAAGGAAATGAGACACTCAATCAGAGCCCACTCTAAATGGGAAGATGCTTATAGCAATGGGAATGCACTTGGCTGCAATTACAGAGCCCCTGACGAACTCTGTCTTAGGCTTTAAAAACACCTTCTTGTCTCATATTGAACAAGGTATCTGGAGGCCCGAGAGCTCAGGGCTGGCGTAGCAGCAGTGTGACGTCACCACGGACGCAGGATCTTTCCACACTTCTGCTCTGCCTTTCTCAGTGTATTGGCTTTTCATCCTCACACCTGCATCCTCATGGTCACAAGGTGGCTGCCAACATTCTGCTCTCCCATCCCTAGAAGGGAGAAAGACTCAGCGGTAAAAGGTTTTGTCATAAGGCTTTGTCTCTTTCAGTCCCCAACATACTTCTCCTTACATCTCATTAACCAGAACAGATTCACATGCCAACTCCTGAGCCAATCACTGACAAAGGGGAAAAGGATGTACCATGGTGGTTATAGACTAAATTAATCCTCTGGGATTGAATATGGGCTAGCTTCCCAGAGATCTCGAGGTCACTAACTCCTATCTCAACACAAAATCAGGGATCTGTTTGTAGGAAGCGAGAGGTGATGGCTGTTGGGTAGACAAGCAAGAGCATCTGCTATTACTATTACTACTGTAATGATTACTAGACACTTTTGCTAACCCTATGGAAACTTGACCCTTATCATCGGCTCTACTGCAATGAAGATGATCGCCACACTGGGAGTTACAGAAGACCTGGGTTATAGTCCTGGCCCTTCCGGTGAGTAGGTTCCACATGGCCAGTGGGGACACAGGTGGCTCCTTTCTCTACGTTCAGCATCATTAGCTGCACGCTTCACGAGCATAAGGTTGCTGCTGCTATACGTGCAGCTGAACGTGCCCTTCACTTAGTAACAACCGATTATATCTCCTTGGTCACTGCTTAGCCTTCCAAGACAGGGAGACTTTTTATAAGCATGCTATTTAGATTTAAGTACCAACATACTCAGCTAAAAGAGTTGAAAGCAGTCTCCTAAGAGTGCCAGAAAATTGGGGCAAAGGGAGTGAGAAAATGCCTTTTCTGTAACAAATCTTATAGAACCATTTGGTCATTTAATCTGTGTGTACATACCTTTGATTAAATAGAAAAATAAGATAGGGGTCATCTGTGAAGTGGGTCTGCGTCCCAAACTTACCTCCTGGGGGGATGGGCAGTAACTCTGACCCACGTTCCTCCCCCACCTGACTCCTGCCGCCGCCTCCCCCTCCCAATCTGGTTGCAGCTTCTCGGCAGGAGCGTAAGGCAAGAGAAGGGATTTCACCTAATCACCTGGGTCATTTTCTCAAAATCTGGTTTCTTTTTAACCGTATTTCATGAGGAACAAAAATGAACATGAGAGGCAAATTGCTGTCCCTGCTGGCTCTCGCTCTCAGGAGGGGGCTGGCCTGAAAGGGCAAATGCCTTTGGATCAGACTTCAATTTTCAACCCACCTGGAGAGACAGCGGCTTCACTGCTGCTTCATGAAATGAAATGGCAACTTAGGGAGAGGCAAATAAATCGGACTGAAATGCTTTTGACACACACCCGAGAGCACTGCTAACTGGGGTGAAAGGCCCAGAATCAGCTTCTATTAACTCCCATGGTTCAAATTCTTTGAAAGTGTCTTCAAGCTCCACTCTTGAAACCAGAAGTTGACTCAGAGGACCAGAGTTTGAGCCCAGCTTGGGTCCTAACTTGCTGTGCAGCCAACGAAAAGTCATTCAACCTCTCTGGGCTTCATGTCTGCCTCTGTCAAACGAGGCAGAATGATTTCTACTCTGAATGCTCAAAGGGGCAATAGGAAAAGCAAATAAAGTCATAGTAATCATTCCAAATTATAACTTATGCTATGGAATATTTAAGACACTTTCTTGGGCTTTCCGTTGCAAATGCCTTGTAACAGCCCTGTTAATGAGACCAATCTGCTATTATCATTCCCTTGTTATGGGGAGTGTGTACACATAAGACATGCATGAGCATGATAATCACACAGTTTAGGACAGCGGCTACCTCTGCCAGGAAGGAGGGGCATGCATGGAGAGCAGGAGCTTCAACTCTCTCCTGATGTCTGCCGGGTAGAGATGTGTATATTGATATTGTATTTTTCATACCATTTGTATGTCTACAACAGAGTTTCTCAACGTCAGCGCCGTTGGTGTTTGGGGCTGGATAACTCTGTGTTGTAGGGACCTGTCCTGTGCATTGTAGGGTGTTTAGCAGTATCCATCGCCTCTACCCACTAGACGCCAGTAGCACCCTCCCCTCCAAGTAGTGACAGCCCCAAGTATGTCTCCAGACATTGCCAAATGGCCCCTGTGGGCAAAATTGACCCCAGTTGAGACTCTAGGAAAAAAAGAGGACCTGTGTCTCAGAAATAATGACTTCTCCAAGGTCACACAGTTGGTAAATGAAAGAGGTACAGCATCCGGGTCTCCTCAATCCCATCTGATGCTCTTTAAAATCCATCAGTGTCCCCCCAAGAGCAGATCTATTGTTAGGATTACCACAGAGTTGCATCAGAAATAAATACACTTGACAGCGAACAAAACATGGGAAGATTATCTTTCGTTTTACAACACGTATAGTAGTAAATGTCATGCTAATACACATTGACTATTTAAATGCATGCAAATAATCCTGCCTGCCACGCCCCCCGCCTGGGCCCCTGCCCGGTGGAGGGGGAGATGGCAGATGGATGCATTCTTCCTCCATCGGGTCTCAGCTGCCAAAGGCCGCTGCAGATGGGCTCATTCACCCACACTGAGTACCATTCCGGGGTTTGAACATGCAGGTGGTTCCTACACTTGATGTTCCCTTTGTTTAGTAATTTTAGAACCTGAGCCCAAACCCGGCATCAGGTGCTACCCCACTGGACCGTTTGGTTGTAACTCACAGACCCATCAAACTTAAGAGGAGATGAAAATCCCGGGGGAGGTGAGTAAACGGTAAGCGAGCACCCCACCGCTCACAAAATAGAATTCAAATTTCCAGAAGCTGATGGATGAGGCCTTGGTGCAAAGGCGCACCGTGAAACTGGAAGGCTTTGTGACGGGGCGGGTCATCCAGTGTTGAGGATGTTCTGATGCCGAGACTCGTGCTGGGCAGTCAGGCCATCAGAACTCTGATGGCTCCCCCAGCTCTAAGCTTTCTGTAAATGCATTAGGTCTGAGAAAGGTACTTCTTGTCCAGGATGTGGCTTGACTTTTCAGTGAGCCTCTGACGACTTTTTTTTTTCTTTTTTTTTTATTGGAGTATAATTGCTTTACAATGGTGTGTTAGTTTCTGCTGTATAACAAAGTGAATCAGTTATACATATGTTCCCATATCTCTTCCCTCTTGCGTCTCCCTCCCTCCCACCCTCCCTATCCCACCCCTCCAGACGGTCACAAAGCACCGAGCTGATCTCCCTGTGCTATGCAGCTGCTTCCCACTAGCTATCTACCTTACGTTTGGTAGTGTATATATGTCCATGCCTCTCTCGCGCTTTGTCACAGCTTACCCTTCCCCCTCCCCATATCCTCAAGTCCATTCTCTAGTAGATCTGTGTCTTTATTCCTGTCTTACCCCTAGGTTCTTCATGACATTTTTTTTTCTTAAATTCCATATATATGTGTTAGCATACAAGTATTTGTCTTTCTCTTTCTGACTTACTTCACTCTGTATGACAGACTCTAGGTCTATCCACCTCATTACAAATAGCTCAATTTCGTTTCTTTTTATGGCTGAGTAATATTCCATTGTATACATGTGCCACATCTTCTTTATCCATTCATCCGATGATGGACACCCAAGCATAATCCCAAGGAGAGCACAGCAGGTAATCGTACCGTACTGCACTTAACTCACTGACAAATTCAGCTGCTCTCGTGGAGGGGAAAGGAAGTGCAGAGAAGGACTAGATTAGGTGGGGATCCAGCCAGGCCTTGAGTTTGTAGGGGGGGTGCCCCAGGCACTGGAGGCCATGAAAGTTTTCCCAGGAATAAAGCAAAGGAGGGAAATCACTGCTCATTCACGTGGCTGCTGCAAGCTTCCTCAGTGTCCTTGAGGAGTCAGTGACCAAAAAGCACTGGCCAAACAACGGTCAGGAGGACATGGGCTAGAGCCAGGCTACTTGGGAGTGAGTCGCAGCAACATCACGTACCAGCTGTGCAAACTTGGCAGGTTACCTAACCTCTCTGTTCCTTAGTTTTATTGTGTATAAAATGGAATTGTCATGATTTCAACCATATGAAATTGCTGTTTTCCATAGAAAAATGTTAAATATTGTCAATGTCATGTGGTTGAACCTAATATTCCATGGCGTTGTGCTAGGGATTGAGTTAATAATTAAAAAGTCCCAAGAAGAGTGTCTGGCACATAATAAGCCCTAAATACGTGTCAGTATCGCTATTTCCAAAGATTTTTTTAAAAAACCGTATAACATCTTTTTTACATGTTTGTGTGACATGCTTCCCACTAGTGATTTTTCAAACTATATCATAACGGATCAGAAGGTTGTGAGCTGTTAGGAGGTTAAGAAATAAAATCAGGGGGTCAGAATTTTTCTTAATAGGATGGAATAGAGTGGAAGACAATAGGTTAGAGAGGGAAACAACTGATCGCTTCACACATCATCAGGTAAATATTACTTTATGAGGCTTGTCAGTTCTGTCCCATGTGTGTCTGCCCACACATGTATCTCTCTGCACGTGTGCATACCGGGTCACAACGAAAGATACATTTCATGCTATGTGTTGAGACAAAGTTTAAAAGTCTCTGCATTAAACTACATAGACTGGGCTTTCTGGGCTTTTTTTAGAGATTTTTTTTTAAGAGTAATTTTGACCATGCCACTCACTGACTTGTGGTCTTGGGTAAGTTCCTGGGCCTCTTTGTGCCTCAGTTTCCTCATCTGGAAAATGGTGAGGATCCTCGTACCTGCCTGTACGTACGGCTGTGGGGAGAAGCAGGTAAGAGACTCAACATATTGTCCGGCATATGATAAAGAGCCCTGTAGATGCCAGCTATTGCTTTAGGGGTTGTTACTTAATTTTCACTGTACAGCTGACTTTGCACAAGATGAAATTCCACTGCAAAAGGGAGAAACTGATGTGTCCCTGATTTTAGCAAAAGTTCATGAGGCAGCACCTTCTTGGATAAAACAACCTAAAACCATCAGACAACGAATCCTCATGTAAACAATGACACTGCACCAGGGAATTATGCTACAGAGAGACAGCATACTTAGAGTCGCTCTGGGGAGAGATCAATCCAGGAAGGCTTCCCAGAGGAGGGGGTTCTCAGCTTGTCTCAAGGAGAGTTGGGGTGGGGGGTGGGATTGGAGGAGAGCTGGGCCAGGGACACCCAGGAAGAAGAAAGGACTGTGGAAAATCCAGCAAGTGGTAATTGGCAAATCTTGCACTAATGTCGTGATCAAGAGATGGACCTGTCTCCTGGCAAAGGGCCATCAGCACCTGACAATACCCACCAGGGTCCATGGGCAAGAGACAAATTGGAAATCACAAGTGCACGTGGTAGAGGACATATTATGATTATGTCAGGGCCGGGCATCTGCCTGAGCGTTACAAATGTTTATGAATATTAATAACCATTTGTTCCCAGAGGACCACAAATCAGTTAATTAGGGCCCTGTCAACCTGTTTATATTATCTCTAAATGAAAACCCACCAGCAGCCAAACATGAAATTAAGCGGGCCGTGTGTGGGGGCCGCCACTGTTTCTGGATGAATTACCCAGCCAGCTCCTGCCTGAGCCCTCCTGCCCCGGCACAGAGGTGAGTATTTCTCTTCCCCGCCCCCGTTTTAATCAAGCCAGTGGTTACAGAAGGCACATGATAGATGGTGCCTCGCCTTGCTTTGCTGCATGGTGGGGGAGGGGGTGATTTAAGACTGTCTGTAAATTAGCTGCAATCCGGAGTCTTAGAGGAGAGGGAGAATTACCCATAAATCAATGTTCCATGGATAGGTAATCAGACCTCAAATCCAGGCACTGATCACCACAGCCCCGGGTCCATCCGTCTTTTTCCTGGAGTGATAGGACTGGGCTTGGGAGCCCCGAGTCACAACCCCCGTTTGGTTCACATTCCACCTGGACAGATCAGCATCGGGGTCTCCGGCATGTTCCATGGGACGAGCCTCAAGACATCAGAGGCAGAGAGAGACAGAGGCAGAGACAGAGAGAGGGAGAGATTCATTCAACAACCAGCATGTACAGGGCACTGTGCTTGGAGCTGGAAATAAACATATAAGTGAACGAAACTGACAGGAGTGGAAGGAGATGTGGGCCAGAGCCTGTGCTGATCTAATGCAGGTGAGGAACTCAAGCTGCCGCCTCATTGCACAGGTGATTCTTCCTAAAAACCTCCTCATTCCCAAGAAACTCCATGTGGGGCAAATTCTTGTAATATTTTTCCCTTTGGGCAAAAAACACTGTGGTTTCCTGATCACATTTATGCTATCAATAAAACAAGACTGAATTCCATGAAGTTCCTCAAAATGGACACAATTACTTGAAGTTAGGACTAGTCAAAATATAACCTAACAAGTTAGGACTAGTTATTGGAATATCCTGTCTCTTCGGTGGGAGTTGTAGAGAACTGGGGTCTTATGTGTGAATCCCAGAGTGGCCTCCCTGGTTCAAATCCTGACTCTGCCACTTACTGGCTACGTGATGTTAGGCAAGTGACTTAAGTGCTTTGTGCCTCAGTTTCCTCATCTGTAACATGAGGATAATAATAACTTTGACCACGGGCACCTGGGAGGGTTAAATGTGTTCAGATTTGAACACATTTGCGTTGCGTATGTGAAGTGCAAGGTACCAGCTTTCTGGTAATTCTCTGCTTGAGGGGCAGTAGGTAAGCAGCCCACAGTATGGAGCCAGGCTGCAGCTTTATCAAAGCCAGCTGTGCAACCTTCAGGAGGTTACTTAGCCTCTCTGTTTCTCCACTCTCTTTAGGGGCTCCACGTTTCCACTTTGCACTGGGCCCTGCATATTAGGCAGCTGCTCCTGCCCGCACACAGATACTGGGTACAGTCCTGGTGGACGAACTAGGCTGAAGCAAGAAGCCTTTTTCATCCCTTCCAAACACCTGAGCAACATTTTCTCCCCCTAGAGCCCGACTGCTGTGTGTCCTTCTGTCAGGTCATGGAAGCCCCACAGCCCTGTACTCCAGGTCCCAGCACAGTTTTCCTTACAAAAGACCCCTCTCTCCCTCACAAACATCCTGTGGGGCATAATTACATCTTCTCAACCGAGAAGTCTTCCAGAGTCAACCAGGCATGCCTAGCACCAATGCACAAGGCACTGGGCTGGGTCAGGGATGGTGAGAAATGGTACCAGCTGCAGGGTCTGCCATCCCATCTCAGTTTCCTGTAGCTGCCGTAGCAAATGACCACATTTGCTTGTGGCTTAAAACAACAGAAATGTATTCTCTTAACGTTCTAGATGCCAGAAGCCTGAAACCCAGGTGTTGGCAGGGCGAGGCTCCCTAGGCTCGTTCTCTAGGGGAGAGTTTTTCCTGGCTTCTTCCAGCAGCCCTTGGCTTGTGGCTGCATCATCCCAGGCTCTGCCTCTGTCTTCACATGTCTTCTCTTCCATGTTTCTCTTCTTCTTCTTATAAGGACACTTGTCATTGGGTCTAGGCCCCAAATGGTTAATCCAAGATGATATCATCTTGAGACCTTTCATTTAATTTTATCTGCAAAGACTCTTTCCAAATAAGGTCACATTTGCAGGTACCAGGGGTTCAGACTTGTCTTCTTGGAGACCACAATTCAACCCACTGCACGACCCAAGAGGGTGAGGATGGTACAAAGGCCAAATGAAAGCAGCCACAGCTCACACGCTCAGCGCTCCTGTGTGCAGGAGTGGTTCTAAGTGCCTTGCATGTCCTTTAACACGTTTACTCTCCTTGGTAACAGGTGCCGTTATTAGACTCATTTTACAAATGAGGAAACCTGGACACACACGAAAGTAAGTCACCCCCTGGTGCAGGTCAGAGCTAGCAGCGGAGGCTGGCAGTCTGTCTGTCTGCAGTCTGAGCTCTGAGCCGCTCCCTGTACCGGGAGTGGGCTCTCTGACGCAGGTGGTGCTGACCCCACAGGTGACACAGTGAAGAGACCCCCAGGGAGTGGTGAACTGGAGGGGGAGAGGGGCATTGCTCCTGGGCCCCAGCCAAAGGCAGAGCTTTCAGCTTTCCCTAATTTTCCAGAAGAGTGTAAGACACTGATCTTGATGTAGAAATTCCTGATTGTTAGATTTGGTGACTTATTTATTTCCTAAAAACCAAATGAAACCCCTTGGGAGTCTGTAAATTGGCAGCCTGCCCGCCACCTTCAGGGTACAAGAAAGGCCTGTTGATTCTGACTTTGGGAAACAGGAACACAGAGACCAGCACTAGCCCTGACTTATGGGATGCCCCCCTCTCCTCAGAACCCACAGGGCCTTGCTTCTCTCCATGACACTGACTCTGAATCTCACTCCCATCTGGTCCTAAAGGAGTCATCAGCAGGAGGTGACAGCGACCGTAATTCTGTTTTTAGTATTACGGAGTGTTGGCCATTTCTGGCTGAGTGGCGCTGAATGATGGGTGGTGATTTAGGAATCTGACAGAGGGATTAGAGAGGTAAGGCTAAATGCATTTTCCTCCAAGGAAACGAGTTTCTGTGGAGGATGCTGATAAAAAGCAAATTATTTTATTCTGTTTGCAATCAATTCCAGCTCCGGACTGCAGAGTCCCCCAAGAAATAAGGTATTAACACTTATCGTGTGGAGCTGAATTCTTGGAGGAAATAGTAATCCTTAAACAGATGAGCGAAGTTGTTTTCAAAGCATTAAAATCCAGCAGTGTGCACCTGCTCATCCTTCTTAAGGAGCCGCACGCTGTCTTGACGTATCTGGTGTGAGAAAGGAATTTAAATTACATTTCATTGGCAAGGAAAGAGCTGTCTCCAGGGGCACTTGTGCTAGGAATAGGAATTTTTACAATGGGGTCCTCGGTCTATGTCATGGACATTGGGTTTTTCTGACTATCAGCATCTATTCCTTCATCTTCTGGTGACAACACCCAGGTTCTCTTTTGTGGGGTCAACCTTCAGTCCACGTGCTTTGGGTGGGACTATCTCCACCTCTGGATCCAAGGATGGGCATGTAACCCAGGCCTGGCCCATCCATTGTCTGGCCTTAGTTACCAGCAGGGTGTGGTCATATGACCTGGTTGGTCCAATCAGAGCCAACCCTGGGATCTTTGCGGGCTCAACTGGGAAAGAGGCCTCTCTTGCTGTAACAGTTGCTGTGAGGGCAGGACAAAGCCCTGAGGTTTCTGCTTATCCTCTCTTCCATTACTGTCAGCCAAGAATCAAGCCAACCTGGAGGAAAGCAGGGCTGAGAGATGGGGAGAGACAGATCTGTGTTTCTAGAATCCAGGCCACTGAAGCCCTGGGCCCTGCCATACCTGATCCCACAAACACCTCAAGCTTTCCTTTGCTTAAGCCAATATACTCCTCTTTCATTTCTGTCTATTTGATTTGTGTTTCTGTCACTTGCAGCCAAAAGAATCCTGACAAAAGACCTCCTTGTAAGATGCCATCTCCAGCAGAGCTTCCATCAAAGGTGACACAGAGATGCCCCTCCCTCTGCTGGGTCAGACACGCTCTGGGCTGGGCTTCTCAGGCCATTTACTTTTTTCCTCTTAGTCTCTGTTCCAAAGATGCGAAGCATGAGTCCTTCCTAGATTAATCCCTTCTGTGTGCAGATGAACCCCATCTTCCCTGAATGACTGATGTATGTTCAGGGCCAGGCTGGCCTGACACTGTAAGCAGCCTTCCACCACCTATAGTGATACGCAAGCACCAAGAGCATGACTCCTCCTTCCTCCAGAACCTTCCGCATGTCATCATTGCTGCCTGAAAAGCCAGCATTAGATTCTCATGTTGAATTCCCATATGGAGAAAATTACCCTGGAGCAAAGGACACTTTAAACCTTATATTTAAGCCTCTTAGATGAGGGTGTGAGAATATATTTTTTCATGAGCAGCTGTTGATAAGAGAAAAGTAGAATTTGTGGCATTCTCGGTTCCAGGATTTAAAGTATTTGGGGAGCATGGCAGTCTCTGGGAATGTGACCCAGTACACTCCAAAGATAACTGGAGGCCTGATTAGTCTCACTGGTGATTCATTCACCCAGCAAATATTTCAGGAACACTTACTACATGCCAAGCCCCATGCTGAACACTAGTTTGTCAGTTCTGTGAGTTCGGACAAAGCACCTTTCTGTGTAGGACGGGATAGGTCAGAAGCAGTTTAAGTATGAGGACTCTGACTTACTTTGCCTTTCTGCTCCATGGCAGACATCACTAATCGATCACAGCATCTCATCCTGCCACAGTTGGGGTGGGTTCCAAATCCAGTCAAGTGTCTCCAGGCACCTTGTATCAGTCAGAATGGGCTAGACCAAGCTGCATAACTAACAGGTGTCTCACTGGCTCACAGTAGCAGAGGCCACTTTTTCACTCCAGTTGCAGGTCCTCCTCAGGGGGACTGCCGCTGTGCTTTGAGTCACCTGCTCCCCGGGGCCCCAGTCTCTTCTCACAAGGTTTCTCAACCTTAGTGCTGACATTTTGGGTGGGATGCTTCTCTGTTGTCAGGGGCTGTCCTGTGCATTGCAGGATGTCTATCAGCTCTCTAATCCTCCCTGGGAAGTGAGAAGGAACACCTATGCTTCTTTGATCTCCATGGAGATCTGCCAACCTGGCAACCTTGATGGGTAGCTGGGCCCTGGCCTTGACGCTTTTGTCTTTGCAAAGCCTTTCCTTGAATGGAAACACTGAGAGCAAATCTGCCAGGCATCCACAGGGACTCGGGCTTCCCTCCTGGCCTCTGGGGGCCTGGCTGACCAGGACACCCAAAGCAGCGGCAGATGTGGCAGAGGCAGGGTCTTCGATGAGCTCTCTGAGGCCGTAGGTGCAGGTTCTGCTTAAATAATGTTCAGCTCCACCTCCCATCCCTCCAATTCCTATTATTAAAACATGCTGATGCCGGCTCTAGTTATAATATGAAGGCCCTCCAGGTTGCCCTGGAAGAAAGAGAAAAAAAGAATAACCCTGGCATATCTTGAACATGTAATGCACATTCAAGAGGGAGAGGCAGATAACCAGAATACTGCCTGGCCATTCGTTCAATGGTTCAACAGATATCAGGGCCCCTACCAGGTACCAGCAGTGAACACCCCGAATGAGATGGAGCAACCAAATGAGGAGTGCAGGGAAGAGTATCCAGGAGGTGGAACAGCCAGTCCAAAGGCTCAGAGTCTACCTTATTTGGAGTCTAAATCATTTTCCCATTAGAATTGTTCTCATCCACTCAGGTTGCTTCATGACATTGTGAGAATGTAGGTGCAGCCTCTCATCCCAGTAAGACCTCATTAGGTTTCTTTCCTCTTCTTTTTTATAATATATTTATTTATTTATTTTTGGCTGTGTTGGGTCTTTGTTGCTGCGCGCAGGCTTTCTCTAGTTGCGGCGAGCAGGGGCTACTCTTTGTTTTGTTGTGCGGGCTTCCTGTTGTGGAGCACAGGCTCTAGGCTTGCGGGCTTCAGTAGTTGTGGCATGTGGGCTCAGTAGTTGTGGTGCATGGGATTAGTTGCTCCACGGCATGTGGGATCTTCCCGGACCAGGGCTTGAACCCGTGTACCCTGCATTGGCAGGCGGATTCTTAACCACTGCGCCACCAGGGAAGCCCTTCCTTCCTCTTCTGAAAGGGCAATGAGGGACGCAGGGAGCTCCATGGGGGCCCCTTCTCAAGTCACCCAGGTCCTGTCATACCTGAAAAACCACATAGCCAGAGGCTTCCTTTGATGTCACCTAGGTCTGTGTTTCCTAAACGTCAGCATTCACACCCACCAGCACCGTTGCTGCATACCTGCATCTCACCTGCCCATCGTCAGCTACGTCTCCTCAAACCAGCTTTACAGTGGCTGGCTCGCAGAAGATAACCTCATCCTTGAGAGTAGTAATCATGACATTATTGCAGTTCTTTCATTTCTGATAAATAGTTATTAAAATGAAAAGCGTGCATCTGGGTACCACACAAAATTCACCCAGAGGTGACACTTGGGGAAATGCTGCTCTGGGGCAGCCCGAGTTCCTGCGCGGCTGACACCCAGAGATTTGTTCAAAACCGCGTGATTAGAGAGCCCCGCACATTCCCATCTTCCCTTCTGTCCTCTGGGCTGGTTCATTCCCAGCTGATGTTTGGAAAGTAGGCCTCAGGGCAAGGCCACTTAGTTCTCAGAGACTCAAGTCTTGGGGCTCTTTGATTTCTCCCCACCCTGCTTCTCTCCCTCCCTCCGTTTCTCCTTCCCTCCTTCCTTTCCTTCTTCCATTTCCCACACTCTCCCCCTCCCATAACTCTGAAATACAAGCAGGTTTTCGAACCTCGGCTCTGCCTAACTCACTCCAAGCCACTATCTCCAGGTAAAAAACCCACTAATTTCATCCTCTTCTTTGTAAGGGGGCAGAAGTATCCTTCTTCTTTGTGAACATTTTGAAACAACCCATCACATCAAATAGGAGCCAAGTCGCCTTCATCAGAATCCTTCAGGGAGGATGAGTTCATTCATTCAAGAGAAGTTATTAAGAGATTGATATATGTCCGATCCTGTTCAAGACACTGGAGACAGAACAATGAGCGAAAAGCAAATCCGGGAGCTTCTATTCTATGGAGGGAACGGATGATTCACAAACAAAGGTATAGCTTAAAGCCAAAACGAATGAAGGAATCACTGGTCTCCCCAACTTTCCAGGCAAATTCCTTTTCTTCCTTCAAGACCGGGCATAACTCTGCTCTCCCTGGCAACCTTCCCTGGCCCCCTACACGTGGCTGGACGCTCCTTCCTGGCTCCCCAGGGCATCTGATAGGCTGCCTTACGAAGAAGCCTCCAGAGCTCAGGAGATGTTCAATGAATTGCAACATACGAGCAGGCACGTATTTATGTTTAGAAAGTAGAATTGGGGACGTGCCTGTGTTCGCGGGCTTTGGGTGACAAGTGGGTGCGTTTGTGTACTTGCTGATGGATGAGGTCACGCACGTGGGTGGGTGTCTGTGTGCAGTGAGTTGTAGCTTGTTCATCGGAACGATGCTGTCTTCAGTAAGAGCAGAGAGATTCCCCTGAAACTCGCCCTGGGAGCTTGGGTCCTGCTTTCCTGGTCCCACCTATGGGGAGGACACTTAAAAGTCCGCCCAGGCGTGGTGTTTGCCGCGTTCCCTCTCAACCCCCTTCTTTGTGAAGGGCTCTTTCAGACCGTGGGCCGTTTGCCTTTGAAAAGGCCACGCCAGGCTGAGCTGACCCGAGGAAGCCTGAGTGGGGAGAGCCTGGGCCACCCTAGTTCCATCACTAGGGGCTTCGAGTTGTTGGATAAACCGCTTTCTCAACGACCTCATCTGGGCACGATGAGTCACCCAGCTAGGAGGATCTGGGGAGAAATGAAGGCTTTGGTTCCCATCACGCACTTAACCAGTTCCGAGCACACTTGGTTCTCCGTGGTGCTGGGTGTCCCTACCACACACATCCCCGCTCTGAGCCAGGCCGCCTGCTTGGACACCCACCCTCATGATTCCCACCCACCTGCCTGCCTACAGGCCACGGTGGAGCATCCCTGGTTTTGTCCTGTTTCTCTCCCCAGTCTTCCTGACACTCTCCTTGGTCCTGCTGTGGCCTGATTTGGGCCACCATCACAGGGTCTAGAGATCACCAGGGACCATCTCTTCTGCTGCCCACACTGGGCGACTCCAACCTGGCTTTGGCCCTGGGACTCTTCCTCCTCGATGCTCCCACTCCAACCACCCAGAGTAAAGCCCCGCAGGCTTGTGATCTGCAACCCCCATCACCACCCCCGAGGGGGCCTGGCCAGCCCTCAAGTGTCCCCAGGTTCCTGCCCCCTCACTCTCTCCCACAGAGAATATCCAGTCCCTTCAGAGAGAGAACAGGAGCCAGGGAGGCTGCGCTTAAACCTGCTGAGTTTCAATCCAGGGATCTCCTGGTCTCTTCAGAGGACCTGGCTTGCACCATTCCACGCCCACCCCCTTGCCCACTCCTTGGCAGTTTGTCCTTCTATCCACTCGAGCCCAGCGCTCCAGATCCCTGAGATTTCTAAGCCAGAGTAGTCCTCCAGTGACATCTCTGTTCTATTCCCTTTCCCCAGGGAAGGGCAGGCTGTGTGGATTTAGTCTTGATTAAATAATAGATGCTAATGTATGCACCCCCGGGGGGACCCACGAGGGGACCCACGGGGGTGCCTGGGCAGAGCTGTCAGAGAGGCCGAAGGGCAGAGCAGAGCCCCCATGCTTTACAGGACTCAGCCCTTCTCTCCTGGCCCACCCCCGTCACAGACAAGGCTGAACAGTCTCTCTGACTCCCGGGCTCTCAGAGATGCGGGAACGGGGGCTCCTAAGTGGTTCCAGATGCCGCGGGCCCCATGCAGAGAGGCTGCTGGAAACCAGATGCCTCCAGGAAGCCACGGGCCCTGCTGCCCCAAGCTGCACCCCCGAGTCCTCACAGACATTGGCTGAGCGATTCGACCCAGGCCAGGCATGAGTGTGCTGAGGACCCCAAGCCCCTCCACTCCTTGCTGACAGTCTCCCACTGCTCCAGCTGCCCGGGCAGAAGCCCCCCTGGCCTACGTGGCTGCCAGTCGGCTCAAGTTTTGTGTTCTCATAGACATCCAGATCTCCGACTTCCCTTTTGCAAAGACAAAGGGCCCGGCGACGCCTGGCTGGCATCCCTGGGTAGCGACTGAAAACACACTGGCAGCAGCCTCTTTCCAGGGCGTGTGTGGTCAGGTTAGGCACTCCCTGCCTAGGACTACCGCCTGGCCTTGGTAGAAGCTGGATGTGCAGCACTGATTCCACAGTTAAGGGGAAAAGTAAAAAATTACCGTCTCTAGCCTGGTATTGAAGCCCCCTGTGATGTGGTCCATGCCTGCCCCACTGCAGGTCCTGCCCTCTACCCGCGTCCCCAGCCTGTGCCTGGGATGCTTTCCCTGAGTCTTCCATCTCTTTTAAAGCCCAACAGTGACTCTTTCAAGGACAAGCTTCCTGGTGTTACTTAACCAGGTTCGTTTGGCCTGATGCACAGCAAGTGAAAACGCTGGGACGCCGAGGTTTGCGGCAAAGAGAGGGTTTAATTGGAAAGGCAGCCAAGCAAGTAGATGGAAAAACGTGTCTCAGATCTGCCTCCCCAAAGGTGAGGGGCTCTGGGTATTTATGGGATAAGGAATAAAGAAGCTGGGCTGTCCAAGGTGCGGGGAGTGTGGGGAAAGGTGATTGGAAAAAGTTGCAGTCATCGTTGTTCTGCACGTGTGACTAGGCTACAGGCCTCTCTGCACATCCAGAAGATCACCGAGCAGATACTAGTGCATGTGCAGTTGGAGGGTCGGTGGTTCCATCCAATCTTAAGCAGCTCAGCTCAACTAGACACAGCTGACTCCAAGTTCCTGGAAAACACCTCAGTGAAACATCTCAATTAGGCTTTGTGCCCCTTGGAGGACATGCAAGTCTTCTGTAGATGACCCTGATTACTGA
The DNA here is from genome assembly GCF_963455315.2 of Globicephala melas. Classification (NCBI taxonomy): domain Eukaryota; kingdom Metazoa; phylum Chordata; class Mammalia; order Artiodactyla; family Delphinidae; genus Globicephala; species Globicephala melas. The sequence continues at coordinate 73,672,180 of NC_083328.1, forward strand.
AGGCAGGTGAAACAGACTGGACTAATTACCTACAGTTTCACTGGCCACCTCCTCCATGAAGCCCTCCCCAATCCAGCAAACTCAAATGCTGACCAAGTTTAAGACCCAGGGGGGACCAGGTCAGCGACTTCTGAGATCCTTCTGGCACAGGCATTTTTGTGCCTCTGCGAAATGAAGGAAAAGGACTTCCTATGCCCAGGCCTCCCACTGTGTTCCTGTACCCCCCTTTCCTGAGACCTGCCTGGCTCCTCAAAAGTACACCAGAACTGCCCCGGAGCTCTGCTCCCATCCAGGTGCTGAGCAATGGGACAGGGGCCGTGAAGTCCCGTCAGCCTGTGGCAGACGGGGCCCTTAATCAGCAGAAGAAAAGCCAAGGTCAGCTAATGGTCTGCAGGGGCTACCATTAGCTGTGGCAGTGACCGATACCGCCAGGGGTCTGGACGCAATAAACCAGATTCAGTGGTTTTGTAACACCAATAATAGGTTAGGAAGCAAAGCCCTGCTCAACTGCCATGAAGCTGCCTGGGAGAGCTACAGGTGATGACAGCCCTGTCCCACTGTGCAGACAAGCCCAGCCTGGGGGAGACTGACTCACATCCTTGGGACACTCCAGAGGCACTTCCGGAAGCTGTGCAGGAACTGACGCTTAGTGCAAGGGTATCTCTGCCGCCCAGCAGAGCTTCGGAGCACGACCTTGACAGAGGCCATGGAGAGCAGGGGGAACGACTCCCATAACAACTATTATTATTACTATCATCCTAGCTGACAGAGTGCTTACTATACGCCAAGCAGCGTCCTCGGTGTTTCCTGCATATCATGAGATTTAATCATCAAGGTAACCCCATGAGTAGGGACTATTATTATTCCCCTTTTACACAGGAAGAAACTGAGGCAGAGAGGGAGGGGGATAACTTTCCCAAAGCCACACAGATGCTAAGTGACAGAACTGGGGCTTGACTCAGGTGACGGGCTCCAGAGACACAGCCCAGCCATTCCTGCCTCGACACAAGGGGCCCTTTTGCGGTTTTCTCGGGTCAGGTCAGCCCCCGAGTCTGCTCTAAACCACAGTGGGCGAGAAGCTCCCAAAATGAGAGAGATTCAATTTCCTGCCAGAGCAGGTAAGGGCAGGGCTGGATTTTGCTTTGATGTGTTTTTTTTGTTTTTGTTTTTGCGGTACGAGGGCCTCTCACTGTTGTGGCCCCTCCCGTCGCGGAGCACAGGCTCGGGACGCGCAGGCTCAGCTGCCATGGCTTACGGGCCCAGCCGCTCCGCGGCATGTGGGATCCTCCCGGACCGGGGCACGAACCCGTGTCCCCTGCATTGGCAGGCGGACTCCCAACCACTGCGCCACCAGGGAAGCCCACTTTGATGTTTTTTTAAATGAAGAACTGCCACATATTGGGGGAATAAGTCCCGTTTTGGAGTTTCTGCCCCTTGCCCCCAAAAGGGTGGCTCTTCCGGTGCAAATATTATACTTGGTCCTGTGCATGGCTGCATGGAGAACCCAGCACTGTGCCTGGTGTGTAACCAGCAGCAGGTGATGGGACATAACCTGACTCTCCTGCCATGAAACACAAGTCCTGGCGTCCTGGTGTCCTGGTGGGTGGGGCCTTTTAGGAGAAGTTGGTTCTCCACAGTGACAGGTCCCATGTGAAGGTGACGATCTCCTGGGCAGCAATGGCCTCTGCAGATGTAACTCCCAGAGCATCTCTCCCAGGGCTGGGCCTTCCCTACTCACTATGCCCTGACTGTGGGATAGGAAGACGATCTCTCCAGTGGAGTGGAAGGAAGCTACAGTTAGAGCAAAGCCCTGGAGCCAGACCATCAGGGTTCAAACCCCAGCTCTGCCAGGGAGTAGCTGTGTGACCTTGGACAAGTTGCTTAACCTCTCTGTGCCTCAGTGGCCTCATTTATAAAATGGGCATGATAGTCAATGCCCCTCCCATAGAGGGAAGTGTGGGGATTAAATGGGCCACAGTACACAACGGAGTGGTGCTTGGCACACAGTGGCCACCAAGCAAGGTCAGCTGTCGTTTTTGTTTATTTGCTTCGGCTGCTAATCCTATCCCAGCAAGAGCCTTGGGAGAAGCAGGTGAAAGTAAACCAAAAAGAACGTGGCTGCCAACCAGAAACAGAAATGCTCCTTGCAAAGCAGCGCCGGCCGCACTGTGGTTCCCTCCACAGGGCCAGGGTACCAAGCTCTTTTCCAACAGGACAGCCACCCAGGTCACACACAAGCCATCAGGACTAAAACCTGGTCTCAACCTCAGACCAGAAAGAAGAAGTGTAAATAAGTAAGCAAATAAAACGAAACCCCAAAGCACTGCAAGTCTAAACAAACAGTGCATTTCTCCTGGCTCACCATTGGACACTGAAAAGAAAATGATTTTGTTTTCTCATTCTGAGGGCGGGTGGAGACCGCTGGGGAGCTGGAGGGATGTCTCGAGAGCAGTTTTGGCTGGAGTTGCAGGAGTGTGGTATCCCCGAGGGTTCGGAGCAAGTTTTCATAGCCCTGGTTTTTTGTTTACAAAGCAGCAAACATCGTGTTTGAGAACTGAGGCTGGAGAGCTGGCTCTGGGGGTAGGGCACCCCTGAGAAAACAAGACCAAGCTCCCTTTGTGCCCCTGTGCTCCCCAGCTGTTCTGCCAGGGTTGCTTGGCACAGACTGGAATGCCCTTCTCTTTGCAAGCCACAGCGCTTGGGAATACGAGGTGGGACAGACAAACCTACAATCATCAACAAAGTGGCGCAAAATCATTTGCTTTTATCTGTAGGTTGAGCATGAGGTTAGATGGAAACGTGTTCGTGGGAAATTAGGGATCGAGGTAAAAGTGGAAGCGCCCACCACTGAGTTGGTGGAACCATTATTTTTTAAAAATCCAGAAAAGTGCATAACATTTATTATTATTAACAGATTATTATCAAGAGACCATTCAGGTGCCCCTTCCCTCACTATATCAAGCCTCCCAGAAGCTTTCTCTGTCTCCTGGCCCCATCACAGCCTCCTCAATTCTTAAAAGTCATCACTGTTCTGACTTCGGGTAGTAGCTTCCTTCTTTTTCCCTGTTTTCACGCTGCCTTACCCTGCTTTGCCTAAACAAACACCACAGTTTAGCGTTGCCAGCTGTTGGAGGTACTATGAGTGGGATTATTCGTGATAGAGTCTTTGGTGCCTGGCTTCCTCTGCTCAGTGGTGGGGTGCACGTAATTGCATCCCTCCTTTTACTCTTGATGGTTTGTATGCCTTTGGGTGAGTGCATCGCGTCGCCTTTATTCATTCCACTGAGGAGGGACACCTGGGTGGTTATGACAACCGGGGCTATTCCCAGTGCCGCTGGGGTGGATGTCCTTGGACACACCTCCTGCTGCACATGTGAAATGCACTTCCGTTGAGGATACACCAAGAACGCAATGGCCGGCCATCAGGTCTTTGCATCTCCATTGCTATTCGACAACGCCAAACTGCCCTGGGAAGGGCTGGCGCCAGGGTATATAGGCCCCAGCCGCGTGCATGAGTTCCAGTCACTCCCCATAAGCAGGGTCCATTCACACCTGGGCGTGACTTCTTTCTGCCCTGGCTGGGGGTGGCTCAGCACACCAGCCATACCCCTTGGAGGCCGTGACTTAAAATGGCTAAGAGTAGGGGGCCCTGGAATTCACATCCTGTGTCATCTCTCTTGCTGTGTTATCTCAAGGGATTTAATCAGCTTCCCTGTGCCTCGGTTTCCTTGTGTGTGAAATGTGGGTAACAGCATTGACCTCATCGGGTTATAGTAAGGATCAATGATCAATGACAGGGCAGGCAGGGCACTTGGAATGTCGCAGGCTCATGGGGAGTGCTCCACAGCTGTTAGCCAGAATCGAAGCCATCCTGGGGTCCCACACCTCCCTCGGGACCTCCCAGGCATAGCCAGGAAGAAGTTCTGAGGATGGTGTGCGAGACAAAAACGGCGCAGGGTCAAGGTTGCCCAGGGAGTTTGGTCTATCCAGATGTACCATTTCTGGGCAAGTCTAAGGCAGTATTTCCCTCCAGCGTTGGGGTGAGGCATCATTTTTTTTTTAGCTGGGTCCCAAAGGAAGGCATCGACTGCCTTTAGGGGATGGTCCTGTTGTAGGAAAAGCTGTATCTAAAGGGCAGAACTGCACTCAGTTCAGTAAATTTGCAGACATCGAGCAGAGTGTGGGATGGAACAGGCCGGGAAAAGCAGGGTCTGAGCCTCGTTCCAGGCTCATCCTGGGCCCGGGGACTCGGGGGCAGCCAGTGAGCCGGTCTGCTTCCTTTAGTGGGAAGCATCCGGAAGAAGTGGCCTGAGGTGGATGTGCAGCTGAGAGGACTCCACTGTACTCAAGCCACGGCTCTGAGAAACAGCATTTGGATGACACTGTATCCCATCCAGAACTGGTCCCTTTCAAGTTCATTTTCAACCTTGTGATTTTCTCAAGGAGAAAGTTTCAGGTTGGTCCTAGGGAGGCTTTAACACCAACAAATGCTGGTCTCTCTTTTGAAAGAAGAGAAAGTAAGCCTTGCTCAGAGCCTCCAGGACCCAGGGTCCACCCAGAATTGAGTAACAGTGTTTATTATTTTTTTTGCGGTACGCGGGCCTCTCACCGCTGTGGCCTCTCCCGTTGCGGAGCACAGGCTCCGGACGCGCAGGCTCAGCGGCCATGGCTCACGGGCCCAGCCGCTCCGCGGCATGTGGGATCCTCCCGGACCGGGGCACGATCCCTTGTCCCCTGCATTGGCAGGCGGACTCTCAACCACTGCGCCACCAGGGAAGCCCACAGCAGTGTTTATTTGTAAAGTTTAGGACCCTCTGCTCTCTTCTGGCCATCGCCGTCGAGCCAGGAGCTGCGCTTTGTACCTGGGGTGTGATCTCCTGAAGCTGACCTTAAGCGGAAATCGCTACAGTCAAACTCAGCCATGAAAACCCTGTCACCAACCTGGAGCAGTGCCCCGGGTGTATGCGTTTCACCTGTGCGGCCGCTTTACGTGTGTAATGGAATAAATGTGCAAAGTCACATGATGGTGGTTTTCATAACCGCTTTACTGAGGTATAATCCACACACCACAAAATTCACCCTTGAAAAACAGTCCTCTCTCCCGCCTCAAGGGTGCACGTCCTATGTACCAGCCTTAGTGACTTTAGTAGGTTCACAAAGTTGAGCAACCATCTATCTGATTCTGGAACATTTCATCATTCCCTAAACAAGTCTCATACCCACTAGAAGCCACTCCCCATGCCTCCCTCCTCCCGGCCCCAGGCAACCACTAATCCACTTGTGTCTATGGATGGCCTGCTCTGGACCATTCACATAAATGGAATCATATAAGACATGACTTGTTGTGATTGGCTACTTCCCATTCACATAGATGGAATCATATGAGACATGACCTGTTGTGATTGGCTACTTTTACTTCGCACGATGTTTTTAAGGCTCCTCCATGCTGTAGCATGTGTCAGTACTTCATTCTTTTCTGTGGCCAAATAATATTGCATGGCATGGAGAGGCCATATTTTGTTTGTCCGTTCCTCACGGGATGGCGTATGTGAAGGAGAAAGAGAGAGACATAAAGGGACAGACTGTGAGACAGACAGAGAGACTGAGATAGAGCCAGAGAAACAGAGACAGCGATAACAGAAACAGAGAGAGACAGCACAGCAGGAGATCATATTGAAATTGGGGGTGGGATTGGGGGGTCAAGTGCATGTCTGAGGTGACTCTGTAGTCATATGAGAACATGAGTCAGAGCAGCAAGCTTCTTGCCCTCATTTGCTGTGTGACCCTGGGCAAGTCCCTTGCCTTCTCTGAGTATTCATTTACTGATATAGAGAAATTATGTGGATCTCCCCAACATCTTTAAGATCCCTCTCTTTGACTTTCTTTTATTTATTTATTTAATTTATTTATTTTTGGCTGTGTTGGGTCTTCATTGCTTCGTGCGGGCTTTCTCTAGCTGCAGAGAGCGGGGGATACTCTTCATTGCAATGCATGGGCTTCTCATTGCAGTGGCTTCTCTTGTTGCGGAGCAGGGGCTCTAGGCGTGCAGGCTTCAGTAGCTGTGGCTTGCGGGCTCTAGAGCGCAGGCTCAGTAGTTGTGGCGCACGGGCTTAGTTGCTCCGCGGCATGTGGGATCTTCCTGGACCAGGGCTCAAACCCGTGTCTCCTGCATTGGCAGGCAGATTCTTAACCACTGTGCCACCAGGGAAGCCCCCTCTTCGACTTTCTACATTCCTGGCAATGCTCTATGAACATGTGTATCAGCTGTTGCCACCTGTTGGAAGAAGTTTCTCAAATCATTTCCTAAAATCTGATTTCGATGTTGGGGCTAAGGTGGTATGGGCAAAGTGCTGGCTGCCTAAAGAGCCCAGGAGAATCTTTTGGTTTGAAGCTGTAGAAACCCAGTTCAAAATGGCTCAGGGAAAAAAAAAAAAAAGAATGTATGGCTCAGACACAGGGAAATTCTAGCTGTCAGCCTGGGGCGGGTGTAGCCCATGTCCCTCCCTGTCATGCCATGAAGTGGACGCACCACCCTGGCTCTTCCAGCCTGATAGCAGGGGCTGTAGCGTGGGGGGCCTGGGGCACCAGGCGACAGGGAAACACACACAGCTGAGGACCTGTCCAGGTCAGTGAGGGGGTAGTGCTGCCCAAGAGCTCAGAAGCTGAGGCTTCGAGCATGCGCCATTGTTCCACTGGACTTTACTTACAAAACACAAGTTCAAAGATCAAATGATTAAGAATTTCAAGACAGCGACTGCAGGGTACTAAAGACAAGTGCAAGGTCCTTCTGAGCATGCGCCAGCTCTGACAATTCTCTATCGAAGGGTTTTCAAGGACAATTTAAGCCATGCACCATTTTTACCATATACCCAATCTTTAGGACATAATCCTCATTGTGGCCTGAAGGATCCAGAAAAAGGGGCAGCCCCTGTGCGCCAGCAGAGCCTGAGATGACTTCTGAGATAAAGCGGAGGGTTCTGTCTCCAAAACACTCGCTGTTCATCTTAAGGGCAGAGTCTGTGTCTGCGATACACACCGTGTCGGCTGAGCAGATGGGACCAGGAAAGGTCCGCTCACCAAGAGGATGGAGCGGTTCCACAGACGCCAAGATCAAACTCAGGAGAAGACAGGAGAGAAGAAACACGCCTTTCTGTGGATGTCAGGTGACCTCAGCGCAATGTAATCAGCCAGCCCAGGATCTGGACCCACAGTTGCGTTTCAGAGCATCCTGGCCATAGCTCATTAGACACCATCTGGGATCTCTGCCAAGGCCAGACATGCAGTGCGTCAGGCTGTTGATCTGTACAACCTGGTAGCTTCCCAGCTTCAAAGCATCATCCACTTAGGTTTGGGCAGATTTAGGGAACTTGCCCAGCCCCCAGTTCGCTGAGGAGGCTGCGAAGGTGTGCCTTGGTCTGGGACCTCTAGAAAACAGAGGCTGGGATTAAAATGTGGTCCCTTTATTTCAGAAGTACAAAGCCAGGTATAGAGGGTGAAGACAGAGGGAAGGGAAGCCAGGACAGAGCGAGGCAGTTGCAGAGTGATGCATTATGGGGCACGGGCAGCTTCATGACCAGCTCCAAGGAAACGCAGGAGCAGGCTCATCCGGTGCGTGTGCTGGTGCGCGGGACTCCTCTGAATGGGATACAAGGAGGAAAGAGGGAGGAAGGAGAGGCCACTTGAAAAGGATGGAAAGAAGATAAGACACAGAACAGCCCCTCAGCTCAGGGCTGCCTCAGAGCACAACTTGGAAAGCAACCCCATTTCAGCTGCTTCCAGAGAAGGACCACGTTTCTCCATCAAATGCCCAATTCCTTCCCTATCTCCCGTCCCCTGCCACCTCTGCTCTTCCTTCCTTCCTACGACATCAGCACTGGGCCTGGGGGCTGGAGCAGGCTGCAGGCACGCTCAGTAGGAGTAGAATCTAAGGGAGAGGGTTTGGGGGAGGGGCCCATGTATTTGACTAAAGACCAAGTACAGGGCAGAAACCAGGTGTAGTTAAAAACACAGAATACACCTAAATCATCCATCAACTGCAGCAGGCCTGGGTTTTTTGTATGCACTTGCAATTGCATGCATTCAGGGGCCCTGATGAAGGAAACAGCCTTGTAATTTTAAAGACTAGAATCTTACATAAAGAGGTGAGTGGGAGGTTCACGATCTAAATCACAGAAGAGCAGCTGGTACGTGTTTCCATCTCCTGTTCTTTCAGGGCATATGGCTATTGATTTTAACAGTAGTATAACACTCAGCACTTTCTACATGCTAGGAGGTTTTCCAGGTACTTTCAACACAGCAAGTGATTATATTATTACACCAACTCTGTGAGGTTGGTTCTATTATTATCCCCATTTCTCAGATGGAAAAATTAAGGCAAAATAAAAAGGTCTTGGGATTTGAACTCAGATTGTCTGTTCAGCCCCACCAGCTATTTCCTCATCTGTCAAATAAAAGGTGGGGCTGGTGGGCAGCCTGGGACCCCTCCTCTTCTTGGAGTCTATGAATTGCACCAGGATAATTCCCCAGGCACATAGAGCCCTGCAAGACTACTGCACACTCTGCACAGCTTTGTCCCTCCAGACACATCCCCTGAAATCTCTCATATCCTGGCCCGATCTCTGGGGAGGGCCACCCAGGGGCCTCATCCCAAACCCCACAGGCCCTCTAAACAGGGAGGGGGTGTGTGTGTGCTGGCAACCCCAGAGGCAGCAGAGAAGGGGACATCCTGGGAGAAATGTCAGCACCCGCATCCATGTTACTCTTCGCTCTTGGGCCATATGCCATGGAAACCATACGTAAATATTTTGTACCCAGAAGCCAACTGCAGAGTCTAATAATGAGGAGTTCGGTACAATTTGTGACATAAGGTGTTTACTGACTGTGTGTTAATTACATTTGTACCAAAACAAACGTTGCTCTTCAGAAAAGGGGTGTGGGGTGTGGGCGGGAATAAAGTACTTAGGGGGCGTTTTCCAGAGAAACAGCGGCAGGAGGCTGGGGAGGGGGCAGGATGGGTGCCCTGGGGAGTGAGTGCTCCCAGGAGATGGAGGCTGGACGTGAGACCAGGAAGGAGGGAGAGGCGGGGCCAAGGCGGTTCGAGGAGACCGAGGACTCCGCGAAACCGGACAGACTGAGCAATGCGGAGAAAGAGGAGTGTCTGCGAGAAAGGCTCAGCCCACTCTTTACCCTGTATTCCTTCGGTAGATATTTCCTGAGCTGGGCCCTGGTCATAGGAGATGTCTAGTGCCCCGGCTCTAGTGGGACTCCTATTCTACTGGGAGAGGGGTGGTGGGTAGTAAACAGGAAAAACAGTAAGTAAATAAGAAATTCGTGTTGTCAGGTAGAGAGTGCTGGGGAAGTGGAGGGGTTGCTTTGCCGGTGTGGTCAGGGAAGGCCTCTCTGAGTAGGCGGATATGAGGAGGAGTAATGATAACACCACAAATAATAATGCATATACGGCATTACACATACTGGTCACCTTCGCTCTAAAAGCTTTGCTTCCCTCAACTCATTTACTCTCGCGAGGCAGAGACTAGCATGTCCTCATTGAAGCACCTTCCTCTCCCTCCCGGCAAACAAGAACTACATTTCCCAGTCTCCCTTGCGGTCAGGTGTGGCATGTGATTTAGATTTGACCAATCACATGTGGCTGGACCAGAGAGCCCTCCAGGGCAACCTGATGTTTGTCTTGGTGGAGCCAAAAGATGGGATCCTGCGTCCCTGAATCACCCCATGGAGGGCAGCCACCCAACACCCACGTGAGCTAGAAAAAAAAAAAAACACTTCTATTATGTTAGTCATTGAGATTAAGTAGGACAACCATCTGTTCCAGTTTGCTCGGAATCGTGCTGGTTTTAACAATGAAAGCCCTGTATCCTGGGGAACCCCTCAAAGTCCTAGACAAAATGGAATCTGGCCACCTTAGATTTAGAGGGTTATATGATACAGCAGTTAGTTAGTTACCCTGACTACCCTGATCTGGTTATCACACCAACCTTATAAGGTAAGTACTATTATTATCCCCATTGCGTACATGGAGAAACTGAGGCTGGGAAGAGGATGGCATTTCCCTGAGGTCATTTTCCAGGGGTCACACAGCTAGTTGGGGAGCCAGGAATTGAAAAGAGAGGCTGTCTCCTGAGTCCGTGCTTCCAGCCATAAAGTTCTGATGTTCTTTCAGAAAGAGGTGAGAAAGGGAAGATACGGTGGACATGCAACCCAAGAGCACCCATCTGTCTCATTTGTCTCTGTGCATCGTTCCCTGACTGTCTGAGGCAGAGAGAAGTGTGTCCCTCTCTGGAGACTCCTCAAAGCGTGTTGTCCCTATGATACCCTCAATCTGCATCTTAACTACCCATTTTCCTGACTGGATGGTGGATTCCAGGGAGACGGAGACCCTGCTGTTTCCATATTTGTATTTCCCAGAGTCTAGCACTGCCCCCAGCCGTTAGAAGGTGCTTAAGAAATACTTACTATGAGGCCCAAAGATGTATGGAGAGCTGAAGGAGAGAGCCAAAGAGAGAGTGACAGAGAAACGCACACACAGGGGTAGCTGGCTATATATTTTTTGTATAACAACAATGCCAAGAGCCAGAAAAAAAAAAATCCTCTTCTAAAGAGTGATACTGAAGGGCTTCTGGGAGAATTGGATGAGACTAGTAGGATTCAGAAGTGCACAATGAGAGGCCTGCCCTTGGGGCCCAGCTTCTAGGAAGGCCTGTTGTTTCAACGGTCTCCGGCTTTCTCTGTGCGGGTCACTGCCTGCCATTCCCCCGCTCTGCTCTGTGTCACAGGGAGCCTGACCCCTGCTTCCCCAGGCTCCCTTGTTATGGGGCTTTGGACCAGGTTTGGCCAATCAAAAGCATTGCCTGGGGACTGGAGGCTGGAGGAAAGGAGAGGCCAGGGTAATTCACCTTCTCTTCCATGAAGGGCCAACACTTTGCCCTCTCTGTGGCTCTTAAACCAACCCCAGTCTGGCCCACTCCTCGCCAGGTCCCAGCCTGGCAACCCCACACTTCTGGCTACATGACGCTGGATTACTTTCTTTCCTGGGAAAATGAGTGTTAAGATTAACTCTCCATCCCTGGCTGCCAGCTTCAGTGTGGTCAGGAGAAAACAGTTAACCCACTGAAGAGCAAGTATTTTGAAGCATATTTACCGGAGATAGAGCCAAGTAGGTTTCCATCCCATGAAAGCCAACATGGGTCAGTAGCACCCTCACACATCTGCCTTTGACTTGCTCGATGGAAAAGGGTCTGGGTTATTGGGAGAAGTCCCAGTCAGAGGAATTTCCAGGACAGAGTGTCCAGTATTTGGATTCAGAGGCATGTTGTAGATTAGTTACAATGATCTGTATACTGGTTGAAGTACCAGTAAATATGTGAAGTGTGGTCATCTCTTATGCCTAAGCAAGAGTAACTCAAGGCTGATCAGGGAATCTGTGTCCTCCTGTGTCCTATTCACCACACTTAGATTCCAAAAAGACAGTGCAAGGGAGGTGAGTTTAGGTGCACAGTGGTTATTCCAGAGGAATCCTTGGGTCGTGAAACCTGATACCTTTTACTGCCCTGATAAACTAGATGACCATTTACTGCCTCCTCTTTATAACTGGGGCAGAGCCCAGGAAAAAAATCAACAAGGGAGAGAAGAGAGGTGAAGAGGTAAGACGAGAATGTCAAAGTCAGCCCAAATCCTGAGATGCGGGACCAGAGCGTGGTTTCAGGAAGAATCTGTCATCCATTTCCAGGTACCCCAGGTGCTTAACAAGCGGTGGTCTCCCACCTCCCTGGGAAGGGTAAGCGAGACTGCAGCTCACGCAGGCTCCTTCCTCCCCCTCTGGCCACTGTCTACTTCCGGTTTCCAGCAAAGTTAGACAGGTAAGGGGGCGCAGCTCCCACCCATCCATCTCACTGCCCATTTGCCAGGTAGGAGGAGGGGCATCTGGGAACCAATGGTCAACGTGAGCTCTCACATGACCCAAGTGCCAAGAAGGGAGTGGACAGATCAAGTGGCCTTGATCCTGGCCGTGCCTGCTGCCAGCATGGTCCTTCCCCATCTGAGCCTTTCCACAACAATAGGATTGTGGATCAAATTGTGTGGTCTTCTAAGACTAGGGATTCATTTCCAAGTTCTAACCTGAAGTGCCCTGAGAAAGAAGGGAGGAAGGGATGGTGCAATATTGCAACAAGATTTTGACACTAACCACGCAGAGTTCATGAGAATCCACAAGTTCAGGGCAGTGCTCCCAGCAAGCCGCCCTCACTTCACATACCAGCTGCAAGTTTGGGGGTCCCTGGGGAGCCCACACTTTTAACAAACTGGCTACAAATCCAGGGGTTCCCATGACCCAAGCAGGTTCAATAATTTACTAGAATGACTCACAGAACTCGCCATATTTCTGGTTACATTCTTAATATAAAGGCTACAAATCAGGACCAGCCAAATGAAAAGACACATGGTGGTGAGGGCTACGAGGGTCTGAAACCCAGAGTCCCCATGTCCTCTTTTCATGGAATCAGAACACATCACCTTCCTGACACACTGATGTGTTCACTAACCAGGAAGTTCCCTCCCAGGAACTCAGGACAAACATCAGACAAACTCTTTATTATGGAGAACAAGGTGGTGGATGGAATCGTATTTCCAGCCACACATCAACCCATCCTTTTGTCCAATACCACCCATGGAGCCTCTTCCCAGGTTATGGACTGAAACACATAGGCCTGGAAGACTGGGTCAAGAATTTTGGTGAACAGAAGTTGTTTAACCTGCACTTTATACATTTCTTCTTCTTTTAAGACAGAATTTGTATTTTTCTTGGGAATACACCCCTCTCCCTCTCTCAGCCCACTGGGATCTCCTGGCTGACTCCAGGTGTGAGCAGGTGACCCATGCCTGGCCAATCAGAGCATCAGATTCATTCGCTACCTGGATTAACCCCAAGTTAGTCCACTGAAATGCGATTCCTAAACTGTTATTGAGCTTGTTAAATAAAGAGACGTTCTTTGTATGCGGGAGCTTATCCTGTAATAATATAAGCTGAGAAATTCTTTGGAATGCCATATGGAGAAAATTGGCTGGCACACGGAGCCACACGATGGAAACAAAGACGAGAGAAAAGAAGCCAGAAAGGTCAGTCCTAATGAAACAATTTAAGCCGATGGATCCAACCAGGCCAGAATTTCATGCTTCCCTCTGGACATTTCAATCACATGTTCAAAAGATCTATGTTTTCATTTTCTCCGAAGTCCAGTAATTTGACTTGAACTTGGTGTTGTTCATTTGAGGTCCCAGTTCTCAGGATGCAGTATGCTTTTTCAATAAATAGTTTCAAACCCTTTTTGTTTTAGTTTTAGGAAATTTTTCTTGAATTACGGTTTCTAGTATTTGTTTTGTTCTCTTTTTACAGTTTTTCCTTCAGGGATTTCTTTTATCCGTATGTTGGTTCTTTTCTCCCTATCAATATTTTCTTTTCCTTTCTCACCTAATTTTTGCCTCCTCTGATCCTTTCCCTCACCCATCCTCCTCTCTGCCTCCTATAACCTTCGAATCAACAGTTTGATCAACAATCTCCCTCCGTCCCCAATATCTTCAGATGACTCTCCTAACAGTCCTATCACTGACCAGCCTTAACTGAAATCTGACTTTCTCCAAGGACATGGCATCTCTCTCAAGTTGGAGGATTCTTTTGTTTGTTTGTTTTTTCATGATTCAGGCCAAGAGGTAGGGTCAGTGCCCTCTTTGTTTCCACGGCCCTTAATGTAACCACTTGCCTTCTTCTGGTTTCAAAAGCATGTCTTACTTGAATCTCTTGCTCTGTGTCTACACCACCCATCACCACCCATCCACTACTCTCCATTCCCTCATTCCCCTTCATTCCACAAAAACCTGAACCCTTCGCTCACTCCTTTTTTTCCCCCACTCTCATTCAGGGCTTTTAATATCTACCAGTGTTTAAATCCTGGCTCCATCGTTTATTACATGCATTAGCTGCAGCAAGGTGCTAAATTTGCTTGTGCCTCAGTTTCCTTATCTGCAAAATAGAATTCGTGATGGTCTTATCTCATAGAGTTGCTTTAATGACTGTGAGATACAGTACATAAAATACTAAGAACAGCACTTTGCACAGAAGGACTCGTTAAATATTCGTTCTTATTAGAATTATTATCATCGTTGTTCTTATCTGGCTTGCGGGAGGAGCATACTAGGCTCTCAGCTGAAATGATAACTCTGTTTAAAGAACTCTCTGATTTCATTTTGGTGTCCCAGAAGGTAATATCTCAGAGGTATGGATTTATGGGCCATTCAAAAGAAATCATGATAAAATGTAACCTCTTGTAGGAGAACTTATTTATTTAGTTTATAAGTAGACTTGACTGGTTCCCATTGTTGATCAAACCAGCGCTCCATAGACCCATGATCAAAAGAAATAATTCATAAAGTAGGGGAGGGTAGCAGGAGGCTTTCCGGCATCGAGCTCAGCGATCATCACGTGTGAGACCGTGTCACTCCCACAGATGCTCCAGTGCCTCTCCAAGGGCATATTTCCATGGCCACCTGCTTCCCCTGACCTCCCACGTCACCCCAACCCCTACGGCCATCTCATGCCCACACCACCCTCTGTTCCTTCCCCACCAGTGTGTTCTATCTCTGGGTTTTACATCATCACACAAACCATTTTCTGAAAACCCTCGGCCTCCCCCAGGGCGATTTGTCATCAGCAAGTAGAGGGATGTGAGGGGCCTCTTCATTAACCAAAAGATGATTCATTGGGCTCCACGCAAGAGTCTGTATAAAGCAACCTTTATTTTTCCCCAAATAACATAAAATCATCATTAATCATCCCACCCGGCCTCTGTCCTGAGTGACCTTCATGCTGGTTTTACCTTCTACAAATTAATGTAAGTAACTAGATTTGGGGGACACATTTGGGGTGCCCAGAAAAATCTGCCTTTCCATAAAACACTGTGATTTCGAGGCTTCCCCCGTGGCGCAGTGGTTGAGAGTCCACCTGCCGATGCAGGGGACACGGGTTCGTGCCCCGGTCCGGGAAGATCCCACATGCCTCAGAGTGGCTGGGCCCGTGGGCCATGGTCACTGAGCCTGCGCGTCCGGAGCCTGTGCTCCGCAACGGGAGGGGCCACAGCAGTGAGAGGCCAGCGTACTGCAAAAAAAAAAAAACCAAACAAACAAAAACAAACAAACAAACAAAACCCTGTGATTTCAGTCCCCTCCTATTTCTTACTTCCTTATAACTGGGCAGGGGTCTCCCAGGCTCAAAATTCCATTCTTCAGGCTTCCCTGGTGGCACAGTGGTTAGGAATCCGCCTGCCAATGCAGGGGACACGGGTTCGAGCCCTGATCCAGGAAGATCCCACATGCCGCGGAGCAGCTAAGCCCGTGTGCCACAACTACTGAGCCTGCGCCCTAGAGCCCGTGAGCCACAACTACTGAGCCTGCACTCTAGAGCCCGCGAGCCACAACTACTGAGCCCGTGAGCCACAACTACTGAAGCCTGCACGGCTAGAGCCTGTGCTCCGCAACAAGAGAAGCCACCGCAATGAGAAGCCCGCGCACCGCAGCGAAGAGCGGCCCCCGCTCGCCGCAACTAGAGAAAGCCCACGTGCAGCAATGTAGACCCAACGCAGCCAAAAATAAATAAATAAAAAAAATTAATTTATTTAAAAAAAAGTCCATTCTTTGTGAAACAACACAGCAGAATTTAATATTGCTCCTTCCTGTGTGTCCCCACCCTGCACCCCCAATCTTAAACCTACCAGCAGGGATGAATGATTAGGCCAACATATGGAGGACAGCATCCTCGTCTAAGAAAACAACCTCCATAACGTGCTGGCCCATCAGAAAACAGACTCAACTTATATGCTGAAGCACAGTGGAAATTTCACCCTCATGTTTTATGTAAACAAGTTCATTTGTTCATTCAATGAATCCACAGTTCTTCAGAGGCCCTGTTTATACTAAAAGAAAGAAGCAGAAAGATTTGGATTGGCTGGCAGCCAGCCCTACACCTACAGAGCTGTCAAAGCTGGTTGAGCAACATCCAGGAGCTCAGATGTTTACGTTGAGACGGGCTTTTAAGCCAAAATGAAAATATTGGTTTTGGAGGCAGCAGCCAGATATGTGAGCAATGGAATCACATCTTCAGAGACAAAATGACCAGTGTTTTGCAAAAGGGCAAAGCTGAGCGGGGAATGGGCCTCAGACCTCAGGCAGCCCTGAGGACTCACACTTCATATGTCTTATAGACCAACACGGAGGCTTTTATGTCAGATGATTTTAAAGTAATAAAGAAGAGAAAGTGGCTGATGTCAAGACACTAGCACATGGCAGTCTCTGGCCTCTTTGCTTGAATTCTAAGGAGAAAAAAAAGTCTACCCTCCAAAGACCTAAAAGATGGCTCCTTTCCTAGTCTGATGTTTTGTAGTTTCAGTTTATGAGATCATGTAGTAATCAGATAGTTTCAAGAAAGGGTCCGTGAGAAAGAGCGTCTTGGATCAGTCAGGATACTTTGGTTGAAAATGCCAGAAACTCCAACTCAAGTTGGATTCAAGAAACCAAGTATTTTATTGGGTCACAGATTGAAGCAGGGGGGTGGGGATTTTTGCTTCAGGTGTGGCTGGATCCAGGAATTCAGAGGTTGTGACCATACGGCTCTTTCTTCATCTTTCATTCACCTGGGTTGGCTGCATCTAGGCAGATGTTGTCCACCTGTAGTAAGGTGGCCACCAGCTACTCCAGGTCAACAAGGTAAGGTCTCAGCAACAGCAAAATAAAGAGAGCACTGTTGCAGTTACTCCAGCAGAGAGCTGAGAATTGGCTTTTATTAATTCTAATTGGGTCACATGACCATATCTTAGCCAATCGCTGTGGTCATGGAATATAGATTTCTGATTGGCCAGGCCAGGTCACGTGCACAGCCCTGGACTCAGCCAAACTACAGGGACAGAGAGTGGGGGAGGGGTGGCTGGCCAAGGAAAATAGGATTCATCATAAGAAGAAAGGGAAGTGGATTTGCAGCAGGAGAAATCCTAGTCTGAAAAACATATCATAGCCAAAAAAAAAAAAAAAAGAAGGAGCATAATTAAGATGAATCCTGGTATCTTAAAGTTGAAAACACCAACCCAGATCTAGACCAGTAGTTTCCAAACATATTTTTTGAAGCAACAGATCTCTTGCATGAAATAATCTGAAGTATATGAAAATATTCTCCAGTGCTTAGAACACCTTGTACATGAATAATAAATATACATTTATTGAGTGAATGTGTGAATGAACGAATAAAGCAAAGGCGCTGCCTCTTTCAGGTTGTGCGCGACTTCAAGCAAGACATGTCACCTTGCTAAGCCTCACTTTCTCCATCTGCAAAGTGGTGCTAATTGCATCAAGCTCTCTCCGCAGGAGAGATGGGATTATTTTTCTCTGAAGCTTGTATATAGAGAAGCTCTTGCTGAACCATGTATTTTCACGCAGGGGTTACTGACGCCAATTAACTTAGACTTTTGTATCAGCCCCGCCAGGAAACCCTCCAGGGTGTGCTCACAGGTGAGCGAGTGGTGTCTTGCCCAAGGTCACACAGTGGAGCCTCTGCCAGGCAGGATCCTGTGTTGCGCTGAAGCCTGGGCTGCTGTCGACTCAGAGGTGTTGATTGAGCACATGTGACGTGCCAGACACGAATGGAGACGCTGAGGTTATAGCTGTGGATGCGCCAGACCTCCCCTCTGGCCACAGGGAGAAACAGACACTGAACAAGTGCAACGAACATCACACGAAGAAACATTTATGAGCCGTGGGCAAGTCGTTCCAGGCAGGGCATTTCTAGATGACCTCGAGGAAGAGGTGACATTCGGCTGAGTCCTGAAGAGTGGACAGGACTTAGCCAGGGAGAGAGTAGGGAAGAGCCCATCCGACATGGAATAGCACATGCTAAGACCTGGAATCAAGAGAGAAGTGTCAGCGTGCGGAAGCGAGAGGTGGAGGGCGTTTAAACGGGAGAGACAAGCTCACATTTCTGACTTTAAGAAAACGGCTATGTCCACTGAGGGGAGCATGGTTTGAAGGGGGCAGAGTGGCAGCAGAAAGGCCCTGAGGAGGCCCCGGCGATGGTCCAGAGGTGAAATGATGGTGCTTGGGCCAGATGTTAGTAGAATGTGTTGAATAACAGCTTTTCTGAGATATAATTTGCATACCATAATGGTCACCCTTGTAAGGCATACAATGCCGTGTTTCTAGTAGACTTTTCAGAGTTGTGTGACCATCACCACTATCTAATTCCAGAACACTTTCATCACCCCCCCGAAGAAACCCTATACTCCTTAGCAGGCGCTCCACACCCCAACCCCCATCCTTAGGCAACCGCTCATCTACCTTCTGTCTCTATGGAAGTGCCTGTTCTAGACATTTCAAATAAATGGAACCACAGAACATGTGGCCTTTGTGACTGGCTTCCTGGGCGTAGTGTTTTCAGGGTCTTCCATATTGTCGCCTGTGTTGGTGCCGGAACCTCTTTGTGGTGGAATAATACTCCATGGCATGCACATACTGCCTATTATCATTGATCCATTCCTCCGTTGCTGGACGTTTGGATTACTTCCACTTTTGCTACAATGAATAATGCTGCTGTGAACGTTCCCCTGCAAGCCTGTGTGTGGATATATGCTTTTCATTCTCTTGGGGATGTACCTGGGAATGGAATTGCTGGGTTGTATGGTAACTCTGGGTTGAAATTTTTTTTTTTTTTTGCGGTATGCGGGCCTCTCACTGCTGTGGCCTCTCTCGCCGCGGAGCACGGGCACCAGACACACAGGTCCAGCGGCCATGGCTCACGGGCCCAGCCGCTCCGGCGGCACGTGGGATCCTCCCGGACCGGGGCACGAACCCGCGTCCCCTGCATCGGCAGGCGGACTCTCAACCACTGCGCCACCAGGGAAGCCCCTGGGCTGAAATTTTTGAGGAACTGCAAGACTGTTTTCCAAAGTGGCTGTATCGCTTAACGTTTCCCCAGCAAGGTATGAGGCTTCCAATTTCTCTGCATCTTCACCAGCACTTGTTAGTGTCTGTCTTTTTGATTTGAGCCAGCCTAGTGCGTGTGAAGGAACATCTCCTTGGGGCTTCGATTTGCATTTCCCTAACATTTCTTTGTGGCCATTTGTATGGCTTCTCTGGAGAAATGGCTACTCTTCTCTCTCCAGTGGCTGCTGGGCCGCTTATGTTCACAGCTACTGAAACTGTGAGGCTGTGGGTTTTCAAGGCTGTAAGAGAGCTGGGGAGAGGGAGGGAGGATGAGGGCAAGTTACAATTGCACAAAGTTTGCTGTTCTTTCGGAGAGTCCGCCATTTTTCCTTACTAAACAAGCCTGTAGTTGTAAGCATTTAGTTACTCTCCAGAGTTCTGAAAAAGTTGATCTGGGGAGCTTTTTGGGTCAGTGTTCTCACTGCTTTTGTGGAGGAGTGGATTTTTGGAGGTACTTGCTCTGCCATCCCAGAATTCTTTCTAATTGATGGGTCAATAGGATATGAAGGGCTCTCTATGTATGTGTCAGGCACTTACTTAAGTATTTCATTTGTGTCATGTCCCCATAACCCAAGGAGGGAGGTGTTATTGCGTCCATTTTAGGGATGAGTACACTAAGGTGTTAAGCGGTAAGCAGGGGCGGTGCGGGGGCGGGCGGGTGCGTAGGAGGAGACACCAGGCGCCAGCTGGTGAGCCTACCCTGCTGGCCCCCTCCCCTCCTCTGAGT
Organism: Globicephala melas; assembly: GCF_963455315.2. NCBI lineage: Eukaryota > Metazoa > Chordata > Mammalia > Artiodactyla > Delphinidae > Globicephala > Globicephala melas. The sequence goes on from NC_083328.1 coordinate 73,691,936, forward strand.
CCGGGATCCCAGGAACCAAGGCCGCTCCTCCCCAGGGGGACATTTGCAGCTGGGAAGAACAGAGCAGAATGCTCCCTTCGGAGCGTCCCTCACTGCGCTGGGCTGTCTTGACCTTCCCAGGGCGGGCAGTGTGGATCACACGGGTGCTGATGGGGGCGAGGTGCACAGGGCTGACAGATGGGCCTGTGAGTGAGCGACGGAGGCTCTTCTCTGCTTGGGACAAAGCCTCCTTTCCCACCCTACCCCCACCCTAGTCAGCTGCCAGCCAACCCGCCCACTCTTGCATCTGCTGTAGCCCCAGGAGTGTGGGGGGCTGGGTCTGTTGAGAGATTCTGGGAGAGTCTTTTGCTCTGCGGCTTAGGAATCTAATCAAACCTTACTTTGCGAAGAGTTTTTACCCGGGCCGCTGATCTACTCGCGGGCACGTGTCCAACTTCATCTCTCACCACCATCTCCCTGACTCAGTGTGGCTGCCTTGCTGTTCCCAGAGAGCTCCAGGGACAGGCAGACAAACGGACAAATGGACGGATGGATGGATGAATGGACGGATGGACAGGAGGGATGGATGTGTGGATGGATGGACGGACGGTTCCACAGTATGCTGTTACCGGTCATGTGAGTGAGTTTACCAGACTCGTTTTGGAGCGTAAGTTTTGTGAGTAGAGCTGCAAGGCATTGTGCAGACATTCAGCGCCAGTTCCAGGAAGGAGGATCAGGTGAGCACAGCACGGTCACCAGTGGGGCTTCCCTCGGGAGCAGGGGCAGGTACATCCGGGGAAGATCCTGCCCCAGGAACATGTACCTTGGAGTGGCTTCCGGAAAAGTGACATGGACACCCCTCCTCCCACCATTCCTGTGGAATGAAAAAGCCCAGGGATTGGTCACTGTGCAGCATCAGTCAAGTCTCTGATCTTCGGGGGACTCAGTTTCCCCATGTGTTAAATGGGGTTCATAACAGCCGCCCCTCCTGCACCCAGAGTAGACACGAGCGTACAGCCATGCGTGAGGATGCGTGGTGTGGTCCCTGGGACCGGTGGCCCGGATTCAAATCCCTGTTCTGCCGCTTGGGCAGGTACCGCACCACTCTGAGCCTCTTTGGAAAGCTCAGTACTTACTGTCCAGGACTGTGGGGAGGATTCCGTGAGTGACAGATGGAAAGCTCTTAGCCCAGGACTTGGCATGCAGGCAGCTCTCAGTGAATATTAACTCACATTATCAGTGCTTCGAACAAGGACTGGCACGTTGCTGGAATGAATTAATTGTACAAATGTTCACAGGCCTAGGAGTTACGTACTATCATTATCCCCATTTTCCAGATGGGAAAGTGGGGCCCAGAGACACCAAGGAGTTTTTTCTGCCCAGTGGGGTGCAGGGACCCAGCATCCCACAGTCTGCCCAACTCACTCAGGGTGGCAGTCTCCTGCCCCACATCCAGTGCAAAGTGGGTCTGAAGCAAGGACTTCCAAAGTCAAGGCCTGGGGTTATCACATGTCAGCTTCTCTCAAATTCCTCTAAAAATACTCTTCCTTTCCAAACCCCCAGGGCCTCTCAGGAGGTGGAAGATAGACTTCATGCAGACCGCCCCAGGCTGGAAGGACTCTCAGAATAGCTGCCCATCCTGCCCGCCCCAGGCCCCTCCAGCTCATCGCCATCTGGTCCCAACCAGGAACCAGCATCCTCCCCAGCTGTGCCTCTTCCCTTCCGGCCTGGAGGGATTTATGACTCCCAGGCCTCCACCGTCTGGCCTTGTGGACAATGTTTTGCTGCCACCCCCGGACCTCATCCCTCCTTTCCTTCTGCCTCATGGCTCCCAGAAGGCCACTTAGCCAAAGTCCATATTAATGGCCTCCCAGCTTCAATGGCCAATTCTCTGATTTCTCATAAATCTGCCTGGCATGCAGCCCCCGGACAGTGCTGGGGGAAGGTCATGGGAAAGGACTCGGGAGCCGTGTCCACATCTGCTGCCCCACTTCCCCGAGACCTGGGTTCCCAAGCCACCTCTGTCTTCCCCTCAACCCCAACCTTCTGCCCTAGCCCCTGACTGCACACTGGTGTCACGACCCAGCTTATTCCCACAGAGGGCCTTTGTCCCTGCTGGTCCCTCTGCCCGGTGGTCCCATGGCTGCGTCTTCCTGCTCCTTCAGGGCTCAGCTCACATAGTGCCTGTTTTAGTCCATTCTGGCTGCTATAACAAAATATCAGAGACTGAGTGGCTGGAGGCTGAGGAGTCCAAGACCAAAGCACCAGCCCACTTTCTGGTTCATAGATGGCCCTCTTTTCCTTGTGTCTTCACATGGCAGAAGTGGGGAGAGAGCGCTCTGGAGTCTCTTTCATAAGGACACTAACCCCATTCATGAGGGTTCCACCCTCGTGACTTAATCACCTCCCAAAGGTCTCAATTCCTAATACTATCACGTTAGGGGAATAAGTTTCAACATATGAATTTTGAAGGACACAGATTTTCAGCCCATAGCAACATCTTCCTGGGAGGCCTTCCCCAAGCACCCTACTGAGCACAGCCCTGTGGTCACATGATCATGTCCTCATCTTCAGGGCCCTTCATACTGCTTGACCTTTCTTATCTGTTTGATTCCTTGGTGGGTCTGAACGTCAGATCTGGGAGACAAGGACCTGTCAGTCTAATGCACTGAGGTCTCCCTTGCATCTCCAACCATGACCGGCACACAGCACACGCTCAATGACCATTTGCAGGGGAGGGGATTGATTCATTCACTGAGAATTAATTCACTAAGAATAGGCTCACCCCAGACAATAATATTTTAGCAAGGGGATAATAATTATAATAATAACCAGTACCCAGAGAACATCCAGTCTGTGCCAGTCACTGCTCCGAGGGCTTCACATATGTTATCTCATTTAATCCTCCAATGACGTGATTCTGTCCTGTATTTTTATACCCATTTCCCACCTGACTCTGGCATTTGTGCTTTGAATGCCGGTGGAAGGTGCTGCCCAGCACTTTCACACTTGGCATTAAGGCCCCCCGGAAGTTTGCTCCCATAAGCTCTTTCTGGCACATGAGATGCCCAGGACAGGGTCTCTCCTGTAGGCCCACACGCCACTCCTCTTCCCACTGGCTCCCAGGCTGCCTTCCACTTGCAGTAAGACTGAGGCTTGCTTCGGGGAGCCTTCTGCAGCTTAAGGTTAATAATTCTTTAAAAACACACAACGCTTACTATTTGCCTGGCATCGTGCCAAGCACTTTAGATTATGTTAATTCATTCCGTCACAAAACCCCAGAGTAGGTACTGTTATCCCTGTTTGTTTAGATGAGGAAACTGAGGCACAGAGCAGCTGAATATCTGGTCCAGGCTTACATAGACTGTCTGGCTTCTGACCACTGCTCCAGACTGTCCCTTTGGTGTGGCTGACTCTCATTCAATGAGAAGGGAGGTGGGGACAGTGACAAGGCTGCAGAGGGTGACAGGTTACAGTGTGTAGGTTACGACTCATTTGGTTGCCAGTGGCAGGAAGCCATCCCCAGCCGGCTTCAGCTAAAAGGAAAAGTCAGACGTTGTGTTGCCTTACTTCAGGCATGGCTGCATCTAGAACCCCAAACAACGGTATCAGGACTAGGTCTCTTTCCTAGTTCAGTTCTGATTACTTTTGTGTGGGCTGCAGTGTCAGGCACCATGGGGTGGCAAGACAGGTGCCACTAGCTCCAGGCTCATTATTAATTCCAGCTTTAAACTCAGCAAGAAGGAGAGAGCCTTTTTTCTAATCCCTACAGGGAAAGGCTTGGAATCACCTTCTTTGAATCTGATTGGATAGCCTTGAGTTATGAACCAATCATGATGGTTAAGGGAATGATGCAGTTCTCTGATTAGCTAGTCTTAGGTATTACGTCAACCGCCAGGCGAGTGGAGGCCAGCTCCACCTATGGCAGAGAGAGGAAAGTGGTCTCTGGGACGACACTCATGCCCTGATCAGGAGAAGGGGGAGTAGACGTGGAGGGGGGACACCAGGTGTTCACTGCAGGTGCCATGGCCAATGTGATATTCACACCAATGATGCAGGAAGTTCTCTCTATTGTGCTTGTAGGTATGGCAAATACCTTATTGTCCGAATTTCATGAATTCTGTAGAGTTGTGATGATATAGACATTTCCCCCTCTATTCTCCATAGCTGTCTCTGAAGTGAACTACAAAATTGGGTATCCGTGGTCCTTCTGGTAGATGTGTGACTAATAGAGGAACTTCAGACACTGTGACAGGGTGAAGGGAGGAGAAATTCTACAAGAATACTGTGGTTACAATTATGTGACACCATTAGATTGGGCAAGAGATGGATCTGGGTCCTTAGAAGACACAAGAATAATACTAGCTGATACTGATTGAGCTCTTAAGCTATGACAGACACTGTTCTAAGCTCTCCACATGCATCTTCTCATTTAAACTTTCCTATGATTCTTTGCGGCGTTAACCTCATTTTTATGGACAAACACAGGCACAAAAACTTACGTACCGGGGCCTCGCTCGGGTGACTGTTTACGGCTAACATGAGTGATCACCTCCCCACAGCCCTTCCTCTGCTGGAAACGCTGTTTCTCTGGAACTCATCCCAGAGAGAGTCCTAAGCCAATCATGGGATCGCACCCCTTTGCCTGTAATTGGTAGACATTGACCCACTTCTGACAAATAGGTGTAAGGGTCATGCTCTGGGGGATTCTGGGAAAATCTTTTTTCCCTGGAAAGACGGGGCTCATAAAGAACGTTTCTTTCCTCCCCATGCCTGTGCCTTCCTGCTTTGGATATTGGACACTTGGATACTTCTGTCCACATCTACTGCTACCACTCTGATCTAAACTATCATTTTTGCCTAGAATATTCCAGTCTCCTCACTGGTATCCCTGCTGCCACACTCACCCATCACCCCCACTGCAGCCAGAGGGATCCTGTCAAATCTAAGTCAGGCCATGTCCCTCCTCACTCAGACCCTCCAGGGACTTCCCATCTCACTCTGAGTGAGAGCCCAACCCCCCATCCCCTACAAGACCCCACTCGACCCCTGTCCCACTCCCCCCATGACCTCCTGCCCTGCTTCTCTCCCCCTCACTCGCTCTGTTCCAGCCACTCTGGCCTCACTGAAATCACCAGGCAGCTGTCTCAGGGCCTTTGCATAAGCTGCTCCCTGTGCTGGGAATGCTCTTCCCCAGGAATCCCCTCAGCTCCCTCCCCCGAGCTGAATGGGGAGCCTGGGCCGGGACCCCGATGACTCAGCAGAGCTCCTGCCAGCCGGGGCCCTCCTGTTCCAGATTCTCCTTGACGGAGGTGAGGAAGTGTCAGCACCTTCACCAGTTTCATCTCCTGTTATTGCCGCTAAAATCCTCTCACAGGGACAATGGCTGGGATTTGAGCCCAGGGTTCCAGTTGGGGTGTGGCCTAGGGGCAGGTCCTGGGGTGAAAGGGTTGGGGAGGTCGGAGGCTCCGCTCCCTGAATCCCTGCGGCAGTGGTCGGCCCTTCTGCCTTCCTGCCCAGAAGCCCCGAGGGGCCCCAGTGAGGGGCCTGGTCCCACCAGTCAGTCCCCTCCTGGGCAGACCTCAGCCTCTGCCCAGCGTGTGGGGAGGGCCCCGCCCTGTCCTCCCTGCTGTTTGCCGTCCAGCAGTTTCCAGGCCCAGGTTCCCAGGACAGAGCTGCCCCAGAATCCCCATCATGTCCCTGCTGACCTGGGTTTGGCCTCCAGATCTTTCCAGATCCTTTTGGCCACGTCACCCTCTCTCCAATCAAAGCCTATGCACCCTCTGTCCCCCTCGCTCTGGCCCTGCTGAGGGACATGGACATCACAGTGCACGGGGGCCCATGGGTAACGGGGAGCTGCCCCCAGTTCCCTATCTGTGCTTCACCAGAGCCCCCCTTGACTGTGGGAGTGACAAGTGGGGGTCTTTCAGACACCATGACAGGGCGGGGGATGGGCTGTTCCAGGGACAGGAGCACTGCAGGCCAACAGGCTGGAGGAGGGCCAGCCCTGGGGGCCTGCACAGACTTGCCGCTCTCTTTCTTGGCTTTTGGCCCAAACAGCCCTTAGGAAAAGAACGCGGGGTGACCGTGGCAGGTGGGACTTGTTTCCATGGTGTGTGGCTGACACCGGAGGACGATGGAGCTACAGGCTCCTGGGGACCAGCCCGCCTGGAGCCGGGGGTGGGGGAGCTCCGGTGCGGGTGGCAGGGCTGCCCCTCCATCCATCATGCCACCCGCTGTCAGGGAGCTGGCGGGGGTCCTGGCTGCTGTCACCTGGGGGGCTGTGGGAAGGGCTGCCAAGTCTGTGTCCCGGCAGGGCCCAAGCCAGACCAGGGTCCTGTGTGCAGAGCCTCAGCTGTAAAAAGGGGCCCAGGCCACGGTGCCTCCCTCACCCACGAACCGCTTCTCTGTTCCAACTGGGTCCGACCCAGTGGCAGCGGCCCAGAATGTCTGACCCTGCCTGCTGGGCATCAGAGGAAATCTAGCCTCTCTCCTCCTGATTAATAAAGGAGTGGGATCCCCGTGCCTGTCTGGGACCGGAGAGTCGATGTGATATGCAGTGTTATTTGAACACCTACTGTGTGCTGGGCTTGGTGTTCACATGTGCATGTCACTTCCTTGATTCCTCCCAAGGAAGGGGCACTGTGATCCCCAGCTTCCTGTTGTGCAGGCGGAGGTGATGGAGGAGTTGGGGGGCCGGAGGGTTCGCTCAGCCTCACAAGGTCCCGGAGCATCAGAGCCGAAGTTTGAGAGCATGGTGTCTGGTCCCAGGATCTTGCTCCCAATCCCCAGGCCTGCCCGCCACTCATGGAATGAGAGATGCTGCTGCTGAGCGCAGGGTCCATCAGAGAGGGGAGCCTCAGGGCGGGTCTCTCCTGGGGGCCTCCTGGTGTATAACAAATGAAGAAATGGCAAAACAGGGCTGTGAAAACCATGGGCCGTCTGAAAGGTTGAGATGGACAAATGAACACATTTCGTGGTGCTATTCACAGAGTAAGAACTACATTGATTAAAAACAACCACACCAATTCCAGGTGCGCTCAGGCATGAGGACGGGGATGGAGGGACAGGTGAAGACGGAGAGATGGGTGAAGACGTAGGTGATTTAGCACTTGAGCTCTGCGGCTGGACTTCCTGGGTTCAAATTCCTGGGTAAGTGACGTGACTTTCTGTGCCTCAGTCTCCGCATCTGTAGCATGGGCTCACAGCAAGTTCCTCACGGGGTTGGTTTGGGGCTTGGCTGAGTGAGCACAGGTAAAGCCTCAGCAGCGCTGGGTCACGGGAACCGCCCAGGTTGCTGCGATAATTACTCGGCCACACAGCCCACAGTTTGTTTCTCTTTGACTCAGGACGCAGCCTCACTTGGAGGCAACTCCAAACGTCTAAGGTTCACACCTTTTGTGAAAGTGAAGCCCAGGGCCTGGGATAGGCTTGGGCCCTGGGGACGACCTGCATTCATTTATTTGACAAAGACGTGTGTCTATCTGCATTTTCCAGCTGAGTGCTCCAGGGAAACATTGTGAGGTCGCTGCTCCCAAAATAACCCACGATTCCCTTTGAGGAGCTAATTAGGAGGAATCAATGAGGTTAGCTCCAGGGAGGGGTCCGTTCCAGACCAGGAGGCGTGGAGATTGTGGAGGAGCACCGCCTGGCTGAATGCAGAGTGGGTGAAGGTCTGTGCTGACCACGCTGCCCCCTGCCCACGGGGGTCACCTCCGTCCAGTCGCCAGGAGCTGCAAGATTCAAGCCTGTGCTGCTCCTGGTGGGCACCCTCAGGGTTGGATGTGGCAGAGGGTGTAGAACACACAGCCCCTGGGCATCTGCACCCTACAGCCTGTCCTAGCCCTCAGGTCACCTCCAGTGCCCCAGGGTGACTTCAGCAGGAACCAGAAATGAGGAGTCAGATGGGCCTTGGTTCGGATTCCAGCTCTGCTACTTACTGGCTCTGTGGTCCTGGGTACATGCATGACCATTCTGAGCCTCAGTTTCCTCTTCTGTAAAATGGGAATAAATAAAAGCACTTCCCTCCCAGGCCCGCATACCGCAAAAAAAAAAACCAAACAAACGGTATTCACTGAGTGAACAAATGAGTGAATGAATGAAGGCTGACCCTGCACCTGGCCCAAGATATCTGATGTAGATCCCCATGGAAGATACTAGTAACCTCATAAAGCTCAGAACTTTGAGTGTGCACTGCAGACGTCCAGCCACCTCCCCCTGCCCCAGAACCGTGGAAGGCACTTCTATCTTTTCTGCAGGCTGGAAATGCCAGAGACTTACCACCCAGCAGAGCAGCTCTCAGTAACGACTCTCAGCAGTTCTTTTTTTTTTTTTTTTTTTGCGATACGCGGGCCTCTTGCTGCTGTGGCCTCTCCCGCCGCGGAGCACAGGCTCCGGACGCACAGGCTCAGCGGCCATGGCTCACAGGCCCAGCCGCTCCGCGGCATGTGAGATCTTCCCAGACCGGGGCACGAACCCGCATCCCCTGCATTGGCAGGCGGACTCTCAACCACTGCGCCACCAGGGAAGCCCTCTCAGCAGTTCTTGAACGAATAGCGCAGGTCCCTCCCCTCCGCTGGGAACTCAAGAGGTGTGTGTTCTACTCGCCTGTGTGTGTGTTTCCCAGAGTTCCCTGCTTCCCCACTCTCTTCCCTGTGTTGCCTGGATCACCTTCCAAATAAACCACCCTTGCCCTGGAATCTTTGCCTGATGTCTTCTTCTAGGGAACCCAAACCTGATTCACCAGTCACTCTGTCACATTCCCTGGGGTTATTACATTATAGCTCATATCACATCTCGAAATCATCTTGTTTATACGATTGCTGTCTTCTCTCTACTCACCAGCTCCATGAGGGCAGGAGCCATGGCTGGTCCTCTGCTGTGGCACACAGCAGTGTTCAGTATCTAGGGCACACGTGGTTGTTGAATAAATAAATGAATGAATAAATAAATGAATGAAAGTGTACCCTGGCGCCACGATTAGACTCTGCCCAAAACTGACCTGTCCCATTTCTTCCAAATCCTACCACCTCTAGACCTAATCTGAAGAACAGCTTTGTGCCAATGGATGTGTACCATTTCTCTCTAGGTGACACATGTAGCTATCAATAAGGAATGCCCAGGGATGTAGTTCTTTAACCCCAGGAAGTAATAATGAGAATGTAAAATGATGGCGATGGAGGTGGGGGCGGCGTGGGTATTTAGGGCATGGAGGCCTGTAAGAGGCATCAAATCACAGAAGTGAGGAGACTTCCGAGATGCAGTGTGGGCTGGTGGAGGAGCTCTGCACAGGGCGTCAGCACAGGACCAGGGCTGTCCCAGCTTAGCCATTGATGTGCATCTGACACTGGGCAAGTCCTTCTGGCTCCTCCTTGGCCTCAGTGTTCCTGTCTGTAAATGGGGATCATAACCCACGCCTGACAGGGGTTCAGACATACCAAGTCCTGGTGCTTTGTAAATTACAAAGTCTTTGCTCACCTAATGGAAGGGACTGTGCACAAGGGCAAAGTAGTTCTGACTATCGCAGGTGGAGTGCTTTGGGCTGCAAGTAATAGAAAATCCAACTAGAAGTGCATTATAGGATAAAGACAAGGCACCATCTCACTTTTTATTGTCTGAGCTCCTCCAGGCTGTGAATTTGCTCCCCGGTCTGCTTTCTCTAAGCTCTGAAGGTGGGGGCCTAGCCTGCCTTTTTCCTCTACTCCCCCCAAGAGCATGGGCCAGAGCCTGGCACAGAGAAGACACCCCAAAATGATTCCATCCAAGACCTCAGCTTTTCCTCACAAACATGGTCTGTTATGTTGTGATCTCCACACTCGCAGGTGAAGAAACTAAAGCTCAGAGAAGGTACGTGACTTCCTCAAAGTCACACAGCAAATAGAGTACAGAGCCAGCATTCCTTATGCTGGGGTCATGCCACAGCCCTGGGCATCCTGCATCCCTGCTGTCTTTCCAGGGCCTTACTTAAGCCAATTACCCCCAGTTCAGGGCATGTGAGGGTTGACTGCCCCCCCCCACTCGACTGCACATAATTCTGTGATAGACAGAAGTCTATCGTCCTCCTTATTTTGATAATTGCACTGAGGACATAAATTCAGCAACGTGCGCTTGGTCAGCTGCCCAATTTTCCTCCTAGGTAGCTAATTTATGGGGTACACGTGCACATGGGCGATTATTTCCTGATAGTTTATGGTATCAAGGCTCCTTTATTTCCCTCCAATAAATCTAATTTGCATGGACTGGCAGATCAAACAGTGCATTTCCAGGTATTGGGAGGTTGTGAATCACTCACAGCGATTTAGGAAACTTGGGGAGATGAAGGTTTTGCATAATGTGAATCAGGATGGAAACATATTGGGTCTGGCTCGCTGTGGATGCAATTAGAGTGATGAACACCAGGAGAAATTCATTTTCCGGGGACAGAGAAAGGTCTGCTTGGTATGCAAAAAAGCACAGTTACTTGCAACACAAGAGCCGGGAACATGGTTAGCAAAGCACCCAGTGACTGTTTGATTTGCAGCTTTAAAGAATTCAAGGATGAATAAAACATTGAATTAATTGCCAAAGAACTGTCACCAGCCTGCATGAGATCTGAGCCCCTTAGAAAGCACAAAATAACCTGAGACTGGGCCTGTGGTACCCTTATTCATGGCCCCAGAAACTGCATTTGGTTTTTAGTATTTTGTTGGTTCTATCTGGAATTTTCTCCCATCTAGACTCTGCCTCTCTTAGTCCCATCAACCCCATCTCAAGTCCCCTCCTCCAGGAAGCCCTCTCTGCTTATCCCAACCTGCAGGGAATGCTCCTTTGTCTGACCTCCAATGGCCTCATTCATGCAGTAAATAAATATTTACTGAGCACCGGCTATGTGCCAGGCACTCAGGCCTGCCTGTGAGGAGTAAGAGGCAATAAGCAAAACAGAGAAATCAGTGCATTCGAAGATGGCAAGTGCTATGGAGAAAACAAAGCAAAAAGATGGAGAGGAGGGGAGGAAATGCCAGGAGGTGGGGCCAGTTCCTGGTTTAGGTAGGTAGTCAGTTGGTGACATTTATATACAGAGACCTGAAGGAGGTGAGGGTAGGAGCCATGAGAAATAACTAGGGGAATAACTTTCTAGGCAGAGGGGAGAGCAAGAGCAAAGGTCCTGAGGCAGGGGTATTTCTGGGCATTTGAGAAACTGCAAAGACTGGTGTGCCCAGAGTGACTTAGAGGAAAAGTGCCGAGCAGTGAGTCTAGAGAGCGAGCAGGGCCAAGGTCACATAAAGCCCACTTATTCATTCATTCACCTCCCAATTCATTCGTTCACTCAACAGATATTTCTGAAGCCCTACTATGTGCCGGGCACTTGCAGATCTGGACCCTGGAAATCCACCAGTGGACAGGACAAGCAAGTTCCCTGCTCTCAGGGACTCACATTTTGGGGGGAAAATAGAGAAAAAGTAAATAAACAAATAAAAAAGGTAATTTCACAGTGATCTGGAGACATAAGGTAGAGGAAACGGGCAGGCAGGGATAAGGGCTTCATCACAGGGTGAGAAAACAGGGACTAACGATGGGGGTTGGGGGTAACTTTCCCGAGGGGGGCAGGGAAGCCCCATCCCCACTGACCTCCAGGCGCACAAGCCCAGCAGAATTCTCTCATTGCTCTTGAGTGACCCTTGTCTTCTCCCTAAGCCCGTTTAGCAGATGAGGAAACTGAGGATCCTTCAGGGCAAGGATCCCGTCTTTTGCTTTTTCACGTCTCTACACAGAGTCTGTAGATCTGGGGGAGTAGAATGAACCCTCTTCTCCTTTGCATGGCGCTGGCACGACGCTCTCGGGAAGTCCTTAGACAAGAAGCATCCTGCAGCACCTCCTGACTGGGGACGGCTGTGACCACACCCGGCCCTGCGCTGGCCACCACTGAGGAGCAGGAGAACCCCGCACCAGGAAGGGGGGGGCCGTTACACTGCAGACACTCTGGGGGTGAATGACTTTGAGGGCTCTCTGGGAACACAGGCCAGGCCTCCTCTCGGGGACCCGGTGGGCTGGTGGAGGTGCCAGTAGCTGGTTCCAGGTGGCGGGCAGGGCTCCGGCTGCGGTGTGGAGGGTAGAGCCGGCTGTGCCTGGCTCTGCCACCCCGTCTCGAGCTAGGCCGGCAGGAGGCTCCCCTGGCAGCTGCTCTCCCGTGGGCAGGGGCCTGCTGGGCTCCTGCCCCCGCCCTCGCTGCCTGCACTGCGCTCTGCGTGTAGCCGTAGGGATCCCTTTGGAACCTAAATCTGATCTCGTCCTCCCTGCTCAGAACCGCCCGTGGCTCCCACGGCACCCGGGAGCACCCCGGCCTGGGAGGACACACTAGCGACCGCACCCTCTGAGCCAGGCCCCGCCAGGGGCTCCCAGCACCTTCGAGTTAATCCTCCAACTGCCCTTCAGTGGGGACTGTTGTCATCCTCACCTTCCGGTTGGGGAACCCCCATAGCACTTGAATGAACGAAGAACAGTGGGGTGACCCCCTTCTCCGCTGCCCCGGGGTCTTGTGAGGGAGCAGAGGAGGGGCTTGTGATGGGCTCGGGTGGGAGTCCGTCCTCGGGGGCTGCTTCTGCTCCAGCAGAGATGCCCGCTCTGCTCTTCACTATGTCGGGGGCACTGGGTATCCCCTCAAAATGGGAGGCCCTGCCCACACTCACCAGGCCCCAGTCAGTCCAGCCCACTGGGTGATCCCATCCTGTGGCCTCAGAGGCGGGGCTGAGGTTGGGGGAGGGGGAGGAAACAGGTGTGATTTTTCTGGGTAGAGGATGGACAGGGCTGGGAGGGAGCGAGGCCACGGGCAGAAGAAGCACCGACCAGAGGCCGTTTGTCCAGGGGCCACTCCAGGCACCTGGTGTGGACGCGGCCTCAGGTCCCCACTGCCCGGCCAGGCCAGCTTGGTGGACATCTGTCTGGCTGTCTCCCCCCATTTTCATGTGAAAGGCAGGCGGGACATGACACGAGGACTGGGGGCCGCCATCTGCTCGTGGAGCACATTGTGCTGGGACCCCAGGTCCCACCACAAGGGCGGAGGGTCGAGGATGAGCAGGAAGCCGCCAGAAGGCGCTTTCAGGGACGAGGGTGCCTCTGAGGGGCAGGGCCACTTGGGGTCGCTGTCACCATCTGTGCCCGTCCCTCCCAGGTGGTTCTGGGCTAGCTCCTCTCAGATGTCCCCTCCCCGCCCAGGGCCAGGCTGCTCTGATGCAGCGGGTGCTCAACCCTTCCCAGTGGGCAGCCACGGAGCCAGGATCTGCACAGGCTCCCTCTGGCTGTAGGGTCTCCCCACCAGGCCATCCTGCCTCAGTCACTTGGTGGCCAGAGCTGGTGACAGTCCCCAGGAAGCACTTGCTGGCTGCCCCCCTGGGAGTCTCCCTTCAGCACTGACCTGGCCTGCAGCCTGGACACTCCAGCCAGGGGCGGCCCAGGTCAAGGGCGCAGGGAGGGGCTCTCCCAGGGAGCAAGCAGGAGGGGACGGTCCATCCTGTGCCAGCGCCACTGCAGACCCGCGTCTCCAGGAAGGAAGGTCTGGGGTCCCTCCATCTGCAGGGACTGCACACTGGGGCGGGCTCTCCACTGGCTTCAGACGCCCCTGGGTCAGGAGGACCCACTCCCTCACTGCGGACGCCCCTCTGGGCCGGAGCCTGAGCCCATCTGACAGCGCTGACCTCAGAGTGATTGCTTTTCCGTTTTGGCTGAAACTCGGCGGTGCTCCCTCTGGAGCTGCTGCAGGCCTTGGGAGGGGGCAGGCTGCGGGGCGGATGTGCTGCCCACGTGGAGCAGAGCCCGAGGGAAGATCTGAGGGGTCTGACTGGTGACCGGGCAGGAGGGGCACCTGGACACGCTCACGACCTTCAGACATGACGGAGGAAGGGACCATTCTCGCTGGGCCCCAGCAGGGCGGCCCGTGTTGATTCTGATGTGCGGGAAAGTGGGCGGGAAACGCCAGCCTGGCCCCTTCCTGCTTAGCTGTCTTCATTTCTCTCCCCTCCACACCCGCCTGAGCCCACTCAGGGGAATGCACACATATTCTGTTTGTAATTGAAAAGTAATTTCATTATCTGCTGAAGATGAGGTTCCAGAATTCGTATTGCAATGAATTCTAGCGGTGCTCTCCAACATCTTTCCTCCCTACTTGTTAGAAAACTGGGGGGATGGAGGGAGAAGAGCCCCGGGGGGAAGCGTGCGGGGTCCTCCGCTCCTTCCTGGCAGCTGCTGCAGCGCCCCAGAGCTGGGGGAGGGGGGAGATGCAGCCCAGGACACCCCCAGACCTGGAGCACCCCGAGGGTCTGAGGGAGACAGCGGAGGAGCAGAGTCACAGCCAGTCTGCAGGGGCCGGAACCGGCTCTGTCCCTCAGCGGCTGTGTGGCTGTGGGGTAGTCACTGACCCCCTCTGAGCCTCACTTTCCTCACGTGGAAAATAAGGATGACTGTGGTCTCTCCCTCCTAGGGTTGTGGGAAGGAGCCAACAGCCTCCTTGAGGTCTTGACTCAAAAATCACTTCTGAGTGAGACTGTCCCTGGCCACCCCATTTAAAGCCCCAAACCTGCCCCTTGATACTTCTTCCCCCTCCCCCGCTCAGTTCTCTCCACGGCCCTGACCCCCATCAGACACACCGTGTGTTGTGCTTCTCTCTTTCTCTTTGTCTGGCTTCCACCACGAACAAGTAAAGTCCCTGAATAAAAGGATTTTTGCCTGTTTTGCTCACTGCTTTACCTCTAGTCCCCATAATAATTGCTGGCACATAGTAGGTGCTCAGTAAAGACTCATTTGGGTGAACTAATCAATGAACGAATGGATAGTGAATGAATGAATAAGATGCAGAGCTCTCAGGGAGGTGCCTGCACGTAATAGGCTCCATAGGAGTGTTATGATGCTGGTAAAGTAATTAAACAAGGAGGCCCTCAGCCTGAGGTGACTTTGATGTCTTGTCACCCATGTACCGAATGAAAACCTAAGCCAGAGTCAGTGAGCTTGGAATCGGAGAAAAAGGAAACCTAAGAACAACCAATCACAACAGCCAACTAGGCTTTCCAGGGCTGCAACTGCTTAAGCCACAGCCAATCAAATCACTCTCTTGCTTTGCTTCTGGGTCTTTCCTATAAAAACCCCTCCCAGCTCCTGTTTGTGAAGAATGCGCTCGTTTGGGGCTGATGCATTTAATCCGTGTTTGCTCAAATAAACTCTTGAAAGTTTTATATGCCTCGGTTTATCTTTCAGCAATGCCAGTGCTCCCACCAGCAGCCTGCTCCCTCTCTATTCATGTTCTTCCCTTCATTTATTCCACGGTTGTCTGCTGACCTCCTACTAAGTATCAGGTGCTGATTCTAGGCACGTGTGAATACAGCAGTGGGAAAAAAAGCCTTAAATGCCTGCCCTCCTGGAGTTCGTATTTCAATGACAGGAGACAGACATTTAACAAGTAAACAATTGCATATAAAATGTCAGGTCGGGATAAATCTTTAAAAAATGTCAGGGCAGGGAGCGGGGAGTAACAGGGGTGCTATTTCAGCAACGGAGGTCGGAGGGGACCTGGGGAAGGTGACCCGGGAGCAGAGACCTGGGGGAGTTGCGGGGAGCCGGGCGGATGCAGGGGCTGGGGCTCCAGGCAGAGCCTAGAGGGCAGGGCAAGGGCGAAGGGCTGGGTGGCACCGCCTGGACAGGCAGAGGGGCTGCAGGGCCAGGTGTCAGGTACCAGGTGGGAAGAGTGGGAGAGGCGAGGTCGGCCCCTGGGGCGTCCTAAGGGGTTTGGCTTTTACTCTGATCAAGATGGGAGCTGGGATATCCGGCACAGGAGCGACCTGGGTGGGGGATGGGGGTTAAGTCTCCCTGGCGAGGAGCCCAGGAGGAGCCACTGCAGGGTTCAAGGGAATGATGGGGATGGGCCAGGGCAGAGGCGGGGCGTTGGGACATGGGGGCGGATGACAGTGTGCACAGCAGGAACAAAGAGGTTGGGGCAAAAAAAGAAAAAAAGCGCTCGTGGCTTCTTGTTTTGTTTTGTATCCTTTTTCTCCTTACAAGACAAATGTGTCCCAGAACCGGAGGATGCCCTTTACACTCATTGGTCAGGTGTCGTCACTGCCCACCAATCACAGACATGGGGTGGCTCCTGTGACTGGTTGAGCCCCTCGTGATCGCCTGCATGTGGCTCCAGACAGAACCTGGGTGTTGGCAGGGCAGCGGAGGCAGGGCACAGGCAGAGGGAGGCGACCCTGGTGTGGGCTGCAGCCCCAGCAGCATGAGATCCAGGCCCTGCGAGTTCCTGTCCCTGGGCTCCAGGCATTTGTAAAGCACAGAGAGTAAATTGCTGCTCCTATTAATTACTTACAATAAAGATTGAAAAGTAAGAATGCCAACCTTTGGGGCCCAGATGGTGGCAGGGCAGAATCCCAGGCCTTGACTCCCCTGGGGTCCTCTGCCTGTGCCCACCTGCCTCCTACAGAAGCCTCCAGAATGCTCCCCTGGCCCTGAGAGGACGGTCTCCTGGAGGGTCACAGAGGTCTAGCAGGAAGCCCGGGCAGTTCAAGGCTCCCATCGACCAGTACTCTGATCAATACTCTGTCAGCTGAAGCTTCCCGGCAGGGGACTGCTGCCCAGAACTGGGCACTTAGGGCAAGGGCTGTGACAGGCAGGGACACTGGGGACCTGGCTTCCTGGATGCCCTGGCAGGTGGGTGGACACAGGTCTCTGATAGTGTCTCTGACAAGGGTCTCATCAGTTACAACTAGAGGGTCCCAGAATCTGCAGGCAAATGCGGGCAGGACCACAGGGCATAAGGCAGAGCAGGTGCTTAACACGGTGGCACCCGCTGGGCACTGCCACTTACTTAGGGCTGCTGTCCATCTTGATTTACCTGTTGTCTGAGCGTTGACTATCCTTCACCCCTCGCACACCCGCAGGCTGGATTTGCCCCTGGGATGCCCAGCCGTGGCCCCTGCACGTCGGGCATTCGGTAAATGTAATTGCGTTGGTGGTGAGGCCTGTCACGGGGCACCACGGGCCCCAACACCTGCCGAAGGGGGCCTTCTCCAGGGCCTCCGAGGATTTTCTGCCCGTCTTCTCTTCTCACTCTGCCATCCCCCCCCTCCCTCTCTGACCAGGCACAGCTGACACTTGCGCCCCCAGGGGTCAGGGACTGTGGAGTCTGGGCAGACACATGCCTGGGGCTGAGGAAACACCTGGCAGCTGTTGGGCCCCAGGCAGCGGCCGGGGGGGGGGTGGCGCCACCTCTCAGCCTCGGGCTTGGGGGATGTGGCCTGCGGACCCCTCACTGGGGTGCGCCACGTGCAGACAGTGTGTGTGCAGCCCGGGGCTGGGGCTGGGCTGGGTGCTGGGGACCAGGAAGAAAGGGACTCTGTCCCCACCCTAGTGACACTCCTGTCCCACAGGTATGAGCGTGAGTCAGGCTGTGGGTTGAACGCAGGTCCATACAGCTGGGTGAGCAGGAAATGCATCCTGCCCCTGCCGGGACCCCAACCCCGACCCCCCTGGGGCTCTTGCTAGGGGCTAGTACAGTTCTGGGAGTTGTCAATGACAAAAGTAAAGCGAGCAGGTATGTTTCTGGCTTGTCACATCCCACCAGCGACTCCCCGTTTCTCACACACTCCACATTCCATCCAATCACGCAGCCCTCCTCTTGAAAGTACCCCGAATTCATTCTCTTCTCACCTCCGTCACAGCTGCAGCACGGGACCAAGCCACTTTATCTCCTTCTGAATAACACTCTTATTGAGCCGTTAATACAGCCAGCAGGTGCATTTCACTCTCCTGTGTCACCTCGTGTAACTGACCAAGGGCAGATGCAGACTCTGCTATCACTTCTGCCTCCACGGGGGCTCCTGGCAGGAGGGAAGGACCAGGACACCCGCTTGTTTCTAAGTGCCTGCTGTGTACCGGCACTTTTATACACATCGGCCCCCTCCACCCTGTGGGGTCGATGTTTCCATCATCCCCGTTTCACAGAGCAGCACCCCGAGGCTCGGAGGGGGAGGTCACACAGCCATCCCGGGTCACACAGCCAGTGAGTGCCAGAGGGAGGCCATGCACTCAGGTGTGTTCGGAGCTAAATCCCGGCTCTGCTCACACCTCCGCCCAGCGTCTCCTCCAGGTGTGAGTGGGACGAAGATCCCGCAAGGCCAGGCTCGTCCCCAGGGTGGCTGTGGGCTCAGAGAAGGTTGCGGTGAGACTGTGAGGGCAGCGTTTGGGGGTTCCCCCCTCCCCATAAGCTCCACTGGAGAGACTCCAGACAAGGAAACTGGACCCACGCGGAGGACGCATCTCGCTCACACGTTGACAAAGTGACTCTGTTGCCCTGATGATAAAGTATCAGATGTATCTTTTTACAGATGGGGAGACTGAGTCCTCAGAGGGGAGGCGACTCCTCCAGGTCACACGGCGGCAAGGGGTGGGGCTGGGCTGTCAGGCGGACGGCGCCGCTCCAGTCCACGCTGCAGCTGCAGCGGGTCACCCTCCTGCAGGGCTGGGCGGCCCTCGGCGAGGCTGCCGGGCCCGGGGGCTGAGGGGTGGCCCTGCCAGTGCGGCCCGTAGGGAGGACCTAGGTCCGGCCTGCCTTCCTCCGCGGCTGGAGTCTCGCTCGGTGCAGGCCAGTTCTAGTGACTCTCAGGCAGGGATGGGAGGCAAAGGTGGCTCTCGGGAGCCATCCTTCCTCCAGCAGGACGCCTGCTCGCGCCCCAGCGCGTTTTCTGCTGCTGGACGGCAGGGGAAACGAGAGGGCAGCGCTGCCCTGCCGCAGCCGTCGGGGGGCGCCTCACTCCCTCTGCTGCTGCTCCTTCCGAGGCCAGAGATGGACTTTCTCGGGAGGCACAGGACGAGTGGGGCTCTGGGTCAGGCTCCAGCTCTGACTCCCACCGTCTCGCGACGCCTGAACCCCGCCCCCATCTGCACAGGCGTCCAGGCTGCTTCTCTGCACGACTGAGCCACCCCTCAAGTTCAAGACGAGCCTGAGCCCATCCCGGGTCCTTGTGCCACCGGGAAGCCCTCAGTGTGGCCTTTCTGCTTTGACTCCAGGACAGGCCCCCTTCCCAGCTCCCAGGTAGTCTGAGCCACCTCACCTCTCCCTGGACCCTGCAGATGCCTCCCCACCGGCCTCAGTGGCCCTCTATAGTCCACTGTCCCCACAACGGTGAGATGATGCTTCAAACATGCAAATCCGACCTTGTCATCTGTGCGCTTACCGCGCCCTGTGGCTCCCCACCAACTCAGGGTAAGTGCCAGGGCCCTGGCCTTGGCTGCAGGCCTGTGCCACCCGTGTTCCCGTTGTTCTCCACGTCCACTCTCCCCGCCTCGCCTTGCTCTGTGACCCGCAAGGCCGGTTGAGGTGGCCCACACCACCGGGCTCTTGCTCTGGCTTTGTGTCTGGTCCGCTAGTGGGGAGCCCCAGCAGGAGGCCAGCAGGATGGGGAGGATGGTGGTTTGCCTCCCTCCCTCCCTCCCAGGGGGCTCACCTTGGCCTGGCTGTGTCTGACCTCCTCTCTATTCTTCCACTCCAGGAAGGTCTTGCCTGCCCCAGGGCCTTTGCACGTACTGCGCACTGTATCTGGGATGCTTCTTCCCTGGCTCTTCCCATACTAGCTCCTTCCATCTTTTAGTAGATAGTGGGGCCGCAGACTGAACTGGGGAAGACTGCAGGGGTCGGGGGGAAGGGCAGTTTTGAGAGCAAGAGAAACAGGAGCTTCCCTTCAGCCACATGGACCTGGGGTCAGAATGGACCTCGGGGGAGATGTTGAGTTGGTGTGTCTGGAGCTCAGCGCCCGAAGCTATGAGAAGGGTCTGAGCTGAAGGCAAACATCTGGACGGGTTTGTATCCTCCAGCATCATCACAGCCTCCACAACCCTCCCGTCTATGGGTGGGTGCCCCTGCTCCCTTGTTAACCTTCAAAACACTGCCTGGTTAATTTCCCTCATTACTCATGACATCCTAAAATTAACTTTAACCCTTATTAGTCGATGCTACTTAGTGTTGTCTGTCTCTTGTCTGCCATTTTAACCACTGAATCTTAAGGATCTAGTGCAATCCGAGGTACACAGTAGGTATTTGGTAAATATTGCCTGAAAAAAATTAAATACTTGATGCATATATAGCCTGCATAAACACACACACATTCACGCCCACACAGACATCCATACACACGTACGCCCCCTCTGGCCTCCTTGCCTGTTCATGGGAATCTTTGTCCAATTATAGGACACAATTCCCCAGTAGTAGCTTCCACCAGAGCCAGCCAGGAGCCAGTGCCCACCCTGGTCCCCCGGTGACACCTGCTGCGTTAGAACAAGGGCTTCATTACACTCTCCCTCCTCTGGGCAAAGAGCATCGTCATGCCTCCATGGATTTATGCTCTGTCCTTTCAGTCTCCAGTCCAAGAATGTCTGGGAAAGATTTATGGAAGAAATAACAGAGTGAAACCTGAGTTCCTGAGAGCTCGGGGACGTCAACCAGAGCATCTTGGGAGGGAAGGAAACCTTTCCACGATGACAAGTGTCACATGGATAATGTCAAATGGTTCCCTGGGGAAGCTCTGCCCCCATCTCCTCCATCTCCTGAGGCCCCACTTGCCCTTCAAGGCCTGGCCCAGTGCTGCCTCTTCCCCCAGGTCTGCTCTGCAGTTCCTGGTTCACAGGAATGGGGGTCTTCTCTGAGTCCCGAGGCAGCCCTGCTGGCCCACTCACCGGGGCTTTATTTCCACTTAAATGTCCTCCCTCCTCCCCATGCTCTGCGCTTGGACACTGCCTCCCTCCAGGGTCATCAGAACACTACTCGCGCCCACCAAGGCCCAAGGTTCTTCTTGGAGGTTGTTTTCTAACCAAGGGCTTAGCATCAAACAAGTCGCAGATAGGACCACGTTGTGTCACAATTTGCCTTAAAGGCAAAGCTACAACTTTGAACCTCTGTAAATATTGAAAAGGAATAAAATTATCCTCCAAGTCTTATAAAACACTTAGTGTATCAAGGGCCCCGGGGTATGATAAAAATATACACATACACATTAAAAAGATAACTTTCTGGAACCATAAATATGACGCACAATTAACAGATGGGCCAGAACAGACCTTAAACCTTTTATTCACGTGCATAAGTCCTTGTCTTTCTAGAGTTTAGGGGGCTGTTTGGGATGAGTTATCTGGCCCAAGAGCATGACAAAAGCTGACTCAAAGCCTGGGCTTTGGAGTAAGTCAGGGTGTATGTGGGGTCAGGTCCAGGTTTGACCTTAAGGGCTGTGTGACTTTGGGAAAATCACCAGAGCCTCTGCTCTTCAGATTCCTCCACTGGAGGAAATGGAAGTAGTAGCAGTTGTTCTAATTTTAATGATAATAAAAAGTAAAATTATCTCAAATTATAAAAAAGGAAATAGTAGCAGGATCCTCCCCCTGGGGTTGTCCTGAGGATTCAGTGAAATCACATCACACACGTGGGTGGCTGATTCAGGACCCCGCAGATGCTCCTTAAATCAGAAGCCTTCCCGTTAACTTGGCTGTGAGGGTCCCACTCCAGGGATCTCCCCCCGACCCCCCGGCACTGCCACACTCCCAGGCCGAGAGGCCTTGGTAGATCTTCATAAATATCAGAAACAATAAAAATACGCTCCTAGACATATATTTATATAAAGAGTATATTGATTACACAGTGGGCCCTAAGGTAATAAAAATTACATAGAGCAGATTAAAAATACGACTCTCTCTGGCCCATGAATTTGACCTACAACTTGCACATGAGCTGAAGAAGACATTAAACGTTTCATCAACGCTCGTTTGTGGGGCTTCTGAGACTTTAGAACAAGGTCCCCGTAGATTTGTCTGTCGCCCCCACTCTGATTTGCTTTTCTGGAATTTAGAATTTACCCTGCCGCTCCCCCTCCAGGGGTGCTTCCCATCTGCTCAGGACTGAAGGGAATCCATCCATTCACCAGGTGTTTGTGGAGCACCTGCTCTGTGCCAAGCAGGGTTCTAGGCACTGGGGATAAAACACTGAACAACAACAACACAACAGATAAAAATCACTGCACTCTTGGAATCTATAGCCTAATCGAGTGAGGTAAAGACAAGAGGGAGGAAGGAAAGATGGACATTTGGGAGGGAGGGAGAGAGGAAGGAAAAGTAAGCTCCATTGTGTTGAAGGTTTGCTCCACGCTGGGATAAACGCACTCCTCATGCACTATCTCGCTGGGAGTTCCCAGCAGCCCGTTAGGTGCAAGTACTGCGTGCTCCCCATTTTACAGATGTGGAAACTGAGGCCCGGGGAGGTCACAGACACCCGACTAGGGAGTGGTGGAGGCAGGAATTGAACTCAGGCCCGTCTGGATTCAAAGCCTCTCACAGGTCTGGAATAAATGGATGAATTCCAATGTGAAGGAATGAGTAAATGCAGAAACAAACACACACCACCCCAAGGTCCCTGCAAGCAGGGGTCCCATGAGGGCTTTTCAAAACCCACAGAGAGCCCAGGCCTCTTTCTACCTCCCCTTACCTACTTTCTAATTCCCAAGAATTATTCAGGATCAAGGTCAAGACACCCCATCCGTACCCCACCCCAAACCTCCTTCCTAAAGCATTTTGCCTGGACAGTTGTGGTAACCCCGCCAACACTCTGCCTAATTCTGCCCTCCCCACCCCCTACAGTTTATTCTCTACTCACAGCCACAGGGGTCCATCGAAAATGCAAGTCAGGCTATGCCTCCCCTGCTCAGGGCCCTCCATGGCTCCCACCTCACTCACAACAAAAGCCAAGTCTCCACAAGGGCCCGCAGGGCTCACACATCCTGCCTCATGCCCCTGCCCCTCTGATTCCAGCTCCTAGAACGCTCCCCTCACTCCCTCTGTTCCAGTCACACTTCCTCCCATGCACCAGACATACTCCCCCTTTGGAAAGTTTGTCCTTGCTCTTCCCTCTGCCTGGAAAGTTCTTCCCCAGTGTCCTCTGGCCCCCTCCATCAGCTCCATCAGGTCTTTGCTTACATGTCTCCCCCTCTGTGAAGCCAGCCCTGATCTCCCAGTTTGTCACTGCAGCTGTAATAGGGAAAAACAAATCAGACTCCTTATTGGATCTTTCTTTTACTTTAACCTTTGTATTCTTTTGCTTTTGCTACAAATTAAGAATGTTGCCTAGAGCCTGAAATATACAGGCTAGCCCATTCTCAAGGCTCTGACCCTTAAAGGTGTAACACTTTTCCATTCATTTAGAGATAAAAGTTGCAAAACAAAGAGTAACATTTGTCTTGTTGGAGGTTTATTGGAACATCCTGACCTGACCACAAGAACAAAGGATTCCAACACCAAGAAGTCTGCAACAAGCAACCACACCCCCTTTCAGTATAAAAGAAGCCTGAATTCTAACTCGGGTAAGATGGTTATTTGGGACACTAGCCCACCATCTTGGGCTGCTGACTTTACGAATAAAGTTGCTATTCTTTGCCCCAGCAACTCGACTCTCGATTTATTGGCCTGTCGTAGGGTGAGCAGTATGAACCTGGACTTGGTAACACAGCCTCCATCTCTTCTGTCCTTTATTTTTTTTCCCCATAGAACTTGTACTGTCTGACATCTTTCTTACATACCTCTATTGCTGTTTGTCTTCCTCTCAAATAGAACGTCAGCTCGAGAGGGCAGGGATTTTTTTCTAGTCCCTGCCTGGAATCCCTTTCACATCAATTAAAACAGAAACCAAACACCAAAAGCGAAAGCCTTCCCTCAGCATGTTCTCCGGGCCAGGTGTGGTGTCTGCCCCTTTCCTGCCAAGACTCTGTCAACAGGGCCCAGGTCAGGCCTTAGTGGATGGCTCCAGTCGTCCTCTTTGTTTAATCTGATTTCTGTGAACATTGTTTCTCTGCCTGACTCACCCATACCTAATTCTATAAGGACTTCATTTGAGTAAACGGAACTCCAGTTAGAAACCCGAAGTTCCTTGAGACAACAGATCTCTCCCATATCTCGTCCAGTCCACAGAGTGCCAAGGACAGTGCTAGGAAGGCAGGGAGTTGTGTTTATCTTGCTTACTTCTGTAATATCAGCACATAGAACAGTAGCTGCTAGGCAGCAGTGCTCCCTAAATGTTTGTTTGAATGGATGCAAAAGGGATAAGTAGCAGCTAAGGACAGTGACTTTAGCCTGGGGCAGGGGGAGAGTTACATTTAAACTGAGACAGGAAGGATGAAAAAGAGCCACCAGGAAGGGATGTGGAAACGGCAAGTGCAAAGGGCCTGGGGCAAGACTGAGCAGGTGAGTCGGGGGAACAGCAAGGAGGTCAGTGTGGTTGCAGGGGAGGGGGTGAACTGGGGAGAGGAGGGGGAGGTGAGTCTGAGAGGGCAGCAAGGGCCAGACCATGCACAATGGGGAGTTTGGATTTTATTCTAAGAGCCATAGGGAGCTACTGAAGGTTTCAGAGTATAAGAGTGACATGATTTGATTTATATTTTTAAAAGTTTGTTCTGACTGCAGGGGGTGGGCATGGATTGAGGGAAGCCAGAGTGCACAGCACAGCCCAGGGAGGGAGCTGTAGTAATTATCCGGGAGCACCGTGACAGATGATGGGGCTTGGCCTAGGAAGGCATACAAGGGTTCGGGCACACTTTGGAGATAGACTCGACATTCCAGCCTGTCTATATGGCGTCCGCCTTGAGGTTTGGGAACAAAACCTCTGCTAACAGTGAGGTATGGCTGTGTCTGGAAATTCCGTGGGGACTTTGAGGGAAGGAGAAGTGGCTGGACCCAAATGCCATCACAACACAACCCTAATGGCCCCCAAATCCTACACCTTCCACGTGCTCCTGATGGGGTCTTCACCCCTGGCTTCCCCACTGGGCTTCCCTTCTCAAAGGACAGCCTCCCCTGGAGTCTGCACACAGCCACAAAGTTCATGTGTGTTTTGCTAATTGATATAAATGACTTGCCTTTCACAGCCCAGCATCGGCGCTGAGCACGTCCACATTAATTGGCTTGGAGGAGGAAAATTAAGCGCTTCAATTTGTCATTTTTCAAGATGAAAAATAGGAAAGGAGAAAATCACTCATTTGAAAGAGAGCTGCTGTGAGTAACTGAAACCCCCTTTGGGGAGGGGACAAGCCACCAGCACCTCCAGCAGCCCTTCATATGCATAAAGTGTTTAAAAACAACAAAGTGCTTTTCAAAGGCAGCTCTCGTCCAATTTTCACGGCTGCCCTGTGGGTACCACTACACTGACGCAAGGTCGGACAGGGTCCTAAAGTTGCAAGGACAGAAAACTCAACTCCAAGAGATGTAAGCAAAAAGAAAATGTGTGGGTTCATAGAATTAAACAGCCCCAGGGATGGGGTGGGCCTCAGGTAGGGCTGGATGCGGGGACTCTAGTCAGTTTCTCCCAGCCTTACAGTACTGTTCCTTTCCTCTTCCCTCACTCGGGGGAGATGCCACCTGCCAACACAGCAACCTCAGAGGGAAGACCTTCTCTTCCGGGTGGCATCTGCAGATTTCTCAGAATTCACCTGGTTGATCCAACTTGGTCACATGCCCATCTCTGACCCAAACACTGGGGTCAAGGGGATTTGTCCATGGCCAGGATTACCCCTTGAGGTACCTTGGCGTCAGTTAGAAAGGGTGCCCCTTTCTCTTGGAAGAAGCCCTATGTCTTGTGAGGACACAGGCTTGGGGGGCAGGAATTTCAGCCCCTTGTGCAGGTACCACCTGTCCAGGTGTAGCCAGTGGTCCTGGATATGCTGATTGCCAGGTCTGGGTCATGGACCCACAGGCAGTGGGTGTGGGGCTCCCCCCACTCAAAGCTCATGAGCAGAGAGTGCAGCATGGAGGTTCCCCAAAGGACAATCAGGGTGCTGTGCCCAGAAGGGAGAGTTCATTCCTCCTGTGAACGTATTTCTATAAAGCTCCCACTATGTGCCAGGGCTGTGCAGTGAAGACCGTGGACCGAGATCCCTGCCCTCATGGAACTTCCAGCCTAGTTTGGGGGAAGAGACAAAACGTGTAATCATGACTGCAGAGCTGGTCATGTAATTTACTAGTTACATGTATTTATTAGCTACATGGAATCATGTGTTAATTACATGCTTTATTTATTGATTACATGTAATCATGACCGCAGAGCTGTGGAGAAAAGAAAGCAGGACAGAGGACGGTGGCAGCGTCAGATGGGGCAGCCATCCGTTTTTCAAGTGGGCACATGTCCCGTGTACCTCTCCTCCCTCAACCCACTCAGATTCTGCTCTCCAGGAAGCCTCCTCTGACTCTCTTTGTCCAGAGCCACCTGACTGGGCCTGGCGGAGTCAACTGTGTGGTCCATGGAAAGAGGGCTGTGAGCTGGGTGCTCAGGGGACCATGGGGGCCATCCTGGGGTGGGGGAGAGAACTCAGCACTGCCCCAACCTCATGCCTGGTCACAGACACCCAGGACACAGCCTTCCTGAAGTGCCCCCTTCTGAGGGTCTGCTTGGACCCACCACTTAGATGTCCCCAGAGCAAACACTGGGTTCTAGTAGTTGGGATTCTTCTGGTTGCCAGTGGCAGAACTCGATCCAAATGGGCTTAAATGAAAAAAAGAAAATTTACTGTCTCAGGTAAAGTCAGGTGTATTGGGCTTCTGACCCAGCTGGATCCAGGGACTCCAACAATTCAGTCATGACTCAGTCTCTCTCTGTGTCTGGGCTCTGCTTTCCTCTGGGTTGGCTTCACTCTCAAGCAGGTTGTCTCCATGGAGTGACCAAGGTGACCGTCAGCAGCTCCCAGCTTCCGTCCCACCAGCCCAGCAGCCCCACCGCACAGAGAGAGTCTTTTCCCACCAGACCCAGCAAAAGCCCCAGGGCAGGCCCTCATTGGCCCATTTTGGGTCACACGTCCATCCCACAGCCAATCTGAGTGTCCAAGAGGCTGGATGGGTCTGCTTGGCCACTCCTAGGTCGCACGCCCACCCCAGTGTTGGGGTTTGGGGTCAGCCCTGCCCAGTTCACACAGTGGCTCAGTGTGAGGGAGGCCTGGTCCACAGAGGGGAATCAGAGGTGGACAGGGATGGACACATAGACACAGAAATCATGGGTGTCACTGAGGTTCCTTATCTCCGAGCAGGAGAGTGAGTCTGAGAGGTGGGACAGGCCTCAGCCAAGGTCAAGCTGCTCCAACATCCGGAGGAGGGTTTGCAGCTCAGGATTTCACACGCAGTGGTGCCTGGGGGAGTGGCATCCTCATTCTTCTCCATCCATGACACCTGTGAAGTTCCCAGGAGACACAGGGTCTTGGGTGGAGGCCTCTCTCCAGAACCGCACCCCTTGTCTCACGAGGGCAAGCCTCCTGTGCACACCCCGAAATGCAACCTGTGGCATATGAGCAATCCCAGGAAGCCCGCCCTCCTCCCCAGGGGCTGCTGACACCCCACCAGTGCTCTGCCCCCAGCTTGGAGAACACAAATGAGCAGCATCTAATGCAGACTCATCGTCAGGCTGCCTTTCTCCTCCCCAGCTGAGAAGACCCGCAGGGACACAGTGGGAAGAGGAGGAGAAGCTGCAGGGCAAGGAGTGTGGGGAGGGGGGTGGGGGGGAGGGAAGGGAGGATGTCGGCTTCCCTCAGAGCTCCTCCAGGGCCCTGAGATCCCTCCATCACGCCTGGGCGCAAATCCACACCTCGCCCCCAATTGTGCTTGCACACCTGAGGGAGGGCAGGTTGTGGAGTGAGAGGTCAGGGCCATCCCGAGGGCTGGGCTTTCTGCTGGGAAGATGGCCACTCCAGGAGGCCCAGGGTGAGAGCACCAAGGAGGCTCAAACCCAGCCCCAGGAGCCTGAAGGAGAGCAAACACCTCTGTCCAGGGCTTCCCCGGGGGCAGGGAGGTGGTGGTGCTAGGACTTACTGCCACCCCAGGGGCTGGGATATTTTAGCAGAGTACCTGTGCACTGGGTGTGCAAGTGTGTGCACAGACAAGTGTGCACTTGTGTGCACACACAAGTGTGTGCATGGGCCAGAGTGGGCTGGGCTTTGCTGCCCTTTGTGTACATGGGGGTGGAGCCTAGATATTGCAGGATCACAGCCTGTGCAGAGGGATATATGGGGCGTCTGATCTCAAGGGATGACGCTCACCGGCCCCAAAGAAGTCTGTCTGAGGCAAATAGGACTGGAGTCCTCCAGTCTCACGTTAATTTTTGTAATAATGATGATACTAAAATAGCCACCATTTATTGTCAATTACCACCTGCTCGGCACTATTCCAACCACCTGAATACACGAGATCTCACTCAAGCTTCTTCCCTGAAAGTCCGATTCAGTAGTATTTTCCCCGCCCACCATTTATAGATGGGGAAACTGAGGCCCAAGGTGGGCAGTGAGTGACCCAGGTTGTGAGATGTTGGAAGCAAGATTTGAACTCAGGCAGAACAACTCCAGGGTAAAAGCAACTTCAAACTCCAGTGCAGGAATACAGGCTCAAGAACAGTCAAGAGGACCTGAGAAGGAAGGAGGAATAGGGATTGAGGGAAGGAGGAATAGGGATTGAGGCGGGGGTGGCTGCGAGGTTTCAGAGCCGCCGTAAGCAAGTCGATGTGGTCCAGGTTGCAGAAGAATCAACCTGAATCTAGCACAACAGCCTACCGACTCCAGAATAAAATCCCAGGAGAGATGAAACATTAATATTCCTGCCAGGTGCCGGCAATTTTTCTAAAAATCACCATTATTATGACTGTTGTTGCTATTTATTATAAATCAGTGACCAGGATCTATTTATCCCAGAGGAGATCGGGGTATTTACTTCGTACCCTGAATCGTTTATGGAGCGTTTGGGGCGGGGCTCACATCTCACAGCATCGTAGGGATTTTCCCAGGCTGCTTTGCAGACTGCAACCCATTTTGCAGACAGAAGAAGTGAGGGGGCTCAGGAATGGGCATCCTAGGGCCACCCACCAAGGAGGAGACAGGGATGGAGGGAGTGAGGAACAACTCCAACTCGGGGCACCAGCACCTGGGGGGTGACGAGAAGGAAAAAAAAGAGAAACCTCACTGCATCACCTCCTGCTGGGGTCTCTGGTTCAGCAAATTTGTGGCACGTAAGGCTCCCAGGGAGCCTGAAACTGCACTTCTCTCCCTTGTTTTTCTCAGGAAGCAGTGAGTATTGTCTTGGGGACAGGGGCCAGTTCTTTAGGCAGCTGAATTCACCATCCGTCACCTGGACGGGCCCACAGGCACTAACTCATGGGGTTAGGAACCCATGGTCCCCCATAGTTTTTACTAAGAGTCTGCCACGTGCACAGAGCCTTCCCTCCTCAGGAAGATGAACCAAATGACAGGCTTTCAGGGAGCAGCTCCATGTCCCTCACTGGCCACCAGTCTGTACCTCGAGGTCAGCTCACATCTCTTCCCTGACCTTCTGGATAAAAGCGTTGTCTGGTTCCACCCACCCGCTGTGTCCCACTGCCAGACCCTCACCCTGGTTCAGGCCTCCCACCCATCTCCTGGGTTCTCTGGGCCCACTGCCATGACATGTTATTTATTTTGTCGTATTTTTATATGAGAAGTGGCTGATAGATATAAAAGTACAAAGATCAAGAACAAATACATGTGGAGCAACATACCCAGAATGGACGATTATAAACATTTTATCCAACTTGTGCCTCTAGTTCTTTAAAAAAGGCGATAAGAATTAAAGATAAAATTAAAGTCCCTTTTATTTCCCAGAATGCCCCGTTTCCTCACCTTGGAGACAATTATGAATTTAGACAGTATCCTTCTAAATCAGTTACTTTTTTAAAAGTTAGTAAACTTTATTTTTTAGAACATTTTAGGTTCACAGCAAAATTGAGCAGAAATTACAGAGAATTCCCATCTACCCTCTGTCCCTACACATGCACCGCCTCTCCAATTGTCAACATCCCCTACCAGACTGGGACATTTATTACAATCCACGAACCTACACTGACACATCATCGTCACCCAAAGTCCGCAGTTTACATTAGGGTTCACTCTTGGTGTTGTACGTTTACCGGTCTGGACGATGCATGGTGACATGTATCTACCATTACGGTATTACACAGAGCAGTTTCAATGCCCTAAAAATCCTTTGTGCTCTATCTATTTATCCCGCCCTCTGCTGTAACAGGTAGTTTTAATTATTGTGGATAATGTTTTCTACTGGGCACCCCTTAGCGCTCAACGTGGCCTTAGCATCTTAGCTAAGGCCCTTCTCTCCCATTCTCTTGGGCACTCGCCATCAACTGCAAAGGAGACACCTGTGGGAGGAGCAGGCTCAGGGTGGGGACTGTCCGCGCTCAGTTTGGGACGCGCTCGATCTGTGGTGTCCACAGACTGCCAAGCGGGGCTGGTCAGTAGCAGCTGGAGACTTCACATCCGGAGATTCAGAGAGATAATGGGCAGCCTTGTAGGGTACAGGAGCCAACACCTCCTTAGCTCCCTGTGCCCCAGGCAGTCAAGTCATGGGAGGGGCAGGGGCTTGTTACTGTTTCCTCCTCCCTCTTTCTGAAAGATTCCCTGGAGCCCCACGGGAGTGCTCTCCTCCCCTCCATCACTCACCATGGAGATTTACTCTTCCCTTATGTGTCGTGCTAAGTGCACAGCTGGTTTGTGAGATGCGCTCATAAAGCCACCACCTCATCACATTAGCAGTTCTCCAGCTGAGAATCTCCCCTCTTACTCTGGGGTGGCAGGCACCCAAAGGCAGCCCCCATAATCAGGCTGTTAACACAGCTAATTACCTTCTTCCAACAGGGAGCTGAGAAGCTTCCTGAGGCTTCCACAGACTCAGAATTGCTGACGTGGGTTCCGGAAGGGTCTCCCTGCCAGGCTGGGCTGGATGCCCCGAGAGACTTTCAGGACCAGCCAGGTTCTCCAACTGCATCCCCCCCACCCCGTTTGACAGAAGAGGGACGCCTGAGGTCCAGAGAGGGGCCAATTGCTCCCACTTTGCAAACGAGAAAACTGAGTCTCGGAAAGGTAAAACTATGATGCTCCCAAGTCCCTCTGGGCTGGGGATGAGAGGCCAGGTCTCCCATTTCCCACACCAAGACTCCCTCCAGGGCCCGTCTTGCCTCTTCTCTTCCAGGAGAAAAGACCTTTCTCGCCAATATGGCAGGTAAAAAGGGGACAGGACTCTGTGTGTGACCACTGGTGCTTAGAGAGGGCGGATTTGTCCACCAAATCCTGCCCACTCTCCCACCCTTCCCAGGTCTTGCTTCAGGAAGCCCGCCTACTCCTAGGCTCTTCCAGGACGCCCACGGTCTGTAGCTCCCAGGTTAACTATTACTTTCCCACTGCCCAGTCTCTTGGCAAGTATTCTCTACATGTGTTTCAGAGGCGCTGGCCATACACTCCTGGTGCCTGAGGTTAACAGGTGTCCAGGCTTGGCTGCTCTGTGTGTTCCACCATGGCTGGAGTCAAGGGTGTCACCATGGCTCTCAGACACGGACATGTGCCCAAGTTGGTCCAGTGCAGACATGCTGGGGACATTAGCTGGAACATGAGGGAAAGAGAGGCATTTCTTTCTCTGGGGTTGCCCGGCTCTGTGGGAGTGATTCAAGCCTGGAGCACAGGGGAGCCTGCTTGGGAGGCTGGCCCAGATAAGAGCACTTCCAGCCGTGGCACTTTTGGGTTAAAAGTGATGGGAAAATCCACTCAAACTGGCTTAACAGAAAAAGAGAATTTATATTAGCTCAATAAAGCTCAGCTCAATCCTGGCACTCCGAGAATTTTGTCAGAGCTCACCTTGCCTCTGTCAGCTTCACCCTCAGCCTGCCATTTTCCTGGAGTTTAAGGAATGGGCTCATCTCTGCCACCCGATGGAACCCGGGTACCTATCTGAACACTGATGTCAAAGTCCTGGAACCGACTCCATCTGGACCATCCTGAGTCACATGTACAGCTCTAAGCCAATCACTACAGTCAGGGGAATGGGATACTCTAATTGGTCAGATCCTGACCATGTGATAACTGGGACCACCAATGACTTTGCTCTGACTCTATCCCCATGATCTGCTGAGAACAAGTAGGTTGCTTAGCAACTAGCTTCTGGTTAGCCCCCCAGGGTCCTGACTATTGTCTCGGATTTCAAGTGGCTGTGGCTCCTTGGAGGAGAGGACAGCAAGAGGACCTTGGTTCAAATCCTGACATTGACACCAAGAGATCTCAGGCAAATTACTCCATGTCTGTCCCCTCTTGTATAAATTGGAGATAGTAACAGTACCTGCCTTAGAGGGCTGTTTAAGGATCAAACAAGGTGATTTGTGATGGGGACTTAGAAGAATGCCTCACCCATAATTAGGGCTCAGTAAAGAGAGTTAATGATTAACTGGTATGAGGAGGAAGTGCCCCTTACTACATCTGGTCAGACCCACCTCCCCATTTCCTGTCACCCCCTCCATCCCCCCTCACCTCCTCCTCCCCCCTTCCTGTCACCCCTTCTATTTCTGTCCACTTCCCCACCTCCCCTGTCACTCCCTCCATCTCCTAGGTAACAGGAGGGAGTGAATTTCTAATATGGACAACAGGCCATGTCACCTCCTCACCAAAAGCCCCTTAATGCCTCCTCGTGGCCTTCAAGGTCAAGTTCAGGTTCCTCACACTGGTCTTTGAGGTCCTGCAGGATCCAGCCTCCTCCCACTTCACCTCAGCCCCACGGGAACTTTTTCATTTCCAAACTCATCCAGCACCAGGGCTCTTGTTTCTTGCTGTTCCCTTTGCCTGGAACAGCCTTCCCCAGATATCACTGTAAGTGACTCCCTAAGTTCTCATGGGTCTCTTCTCAAATGGAGAGAAGAGGTGTCCTCCAAGAAATCTTCCATGAGCGTCTGATCTGAGGTAAACCACCTCCTCCCATTCCCCTTCTGTCCCTACCAGCCTGTGACTCATTTCTCCATGTCACTTCTTGTGATCTGAAATGGTCCTGGTCTTGAGTTTGGGTTTTTGTTGTCTGTAAGAGGTATTTGGGGCTTGGATGGCATAGTCCGGACAAAGTAAGTCAGAAAGGGTAAAAGGCAAGTCTTAGGGCCTAGACTGGGATCCCTCTGACTGGCTGGTGGAAGGGAAAGCTTTGCTGGACCCCGATGAGCCAGCCGTGGGGTCCTCAGACACCAGAACCAATCACTGCTTGCTAAAGGCTTTGCTAGGTCATCATGGAGGCTGAATCCTCTCTCCGGCACCTTATGTGGTAAAAAGGACAAAGCTGGATGCCCACCCAACCTGTCAGACTTCTCCTGGAAAGCAGGAGGCCAGCACCTGGTGAATAATTCACCTGCACTCAGCAGCCCCAAATGCTGCGTAGGCAAAAAGCAAAACAGCCTGCGGAACCGTGTCTTATTTTCAACCTGTGCAAAACCAGGGTCTGAGGCTCCTACTTTCCATCCTACTAATTTTGGAGGCGATTAGCTGTTGGGTGTTCTTGCCGGCCAGCTCCCTGCGTGTCTGCTTGTGCACTCGTTCCTGCCCAATCTGCCGGCTGTGGAGAGCTTTGTGAATCTGCTCTTAAACCACAATGTTTAACCAGCCTCTTAAATGATGGAGGCGTTCGTGCATAAATGGTACATGGTAAGCCTCCCCTCGGGACACTAACTTGATTTATTTAAGATGCTGTAACTACCAAGCTTTATATATCAACATCTTTAACACGAAAATATATGATCTAATCTCCTCCCACCGCCCCGCCCTGCAGCAGAAGGACAGCCTAGATGAGAGGCAAAGCACCTGGAAGACATCGCCATGAAGGGCGAAAGAAGCCAGTTTTAAATAGTCAGCCAACCAAAACTTGTTTTCTCCAGCATTAGCCTAAGGACGTGTGGGAAAAAAACAGACCCAATTTCTTTCCATGACCAAACCTTTCCACCACGCTGGGCTGGGGGTGAGGTCACCCTGACACCTCTCTCTGGGACTCTAATGAGCTGGGGAGGGCCCCCTCCAACCGCAATGATGGGGCTTAAATGCCAGTGCATTTAGAACCATACTGCTAGCCAGAAACTCAGCGTTTCCCAAGCGTCATCCATTCATACACACTCCCTTCATGGTTGTTGTTTTTGGGCCATTTTAATGTACTACTTGGAATATCATTTAATATTCTTCTTTAAATGGACTCACTCTTTAAAATTTCAGCCTCCAACCAAGCAGTATTGTCTATGGAAGCAGGGATTTGATGTGCTAGTTTTACACATTTTTCTTTAAAACTTTAAAGAACAAATAGTGGAATAAATGATACTTGAGGGCATGCCAGGTTCTACTGGTGTGTTCCCTGCAGTGCACTTGGAGAATGCCGAATGGACACCATACTCCAAAGTTCAGAGCAAACAGTACTGACTGGGACTCAGAGGGTGTCTGGTACTTTGAAGTTTCAAAGATGGAAGCCCAGTCTGGGAGCCATTGCACACAGCGCCCCCTTCAGACCAAATGCCTGCAGTGCCTCCCCTTCTGAGAAGGTTCAGCAGCACTGCTTGGGATGGAGAACTGAGATGATTTCTTCATGTACGTTCTGTTTTGTTTTTAATTATAGGTAAATAACTAGATTTTGTGATGGCAGGAATTCTTTGGGAAAGTAGAGGGAGGGAGGTTGGAACCGTGAGAATGAAGCCAGAGTCTGTAAACCCAGCGTTTGACTTAAATCTGTGCCTGGTCACTGTCGTCTCTCACCTGGACTATTGTCCAAGTCTCCTAACTGGTCTTCGGGCATCCATCACCCTGTGTATCCCACTTGGCAGCCAGGGGCCCTTAGATACATTGAGCTGGATCATCACTCAAAATCCTCTAGTGGCCTAACCTCTTGCATAGAATAAAAGCCAAAGTCTTCACAATGGCCCATGAGGCCCTACATGATGTGACCACCCCCAGCCCCATCCTCTCTCCAACCCCAACTCCTACCACGCCCCCTCCTCACTCCCTCTGCTCCAACTGCACAGGCCTCCTTGCTGCTTCTCAAAAGCATTGAAGGGCTTCCCTGGTGGTGCAGTGGTTGAGAGCCCGCCTGCCGATGCAGGGGACACGGGTTCGTGCCCCGGTCCGGGAAGATCCCACATGCCGCGGAGCGGCTGGGCCCGTGAGC
The DNA here is from genome assembly GCF_963455315.2 of Globicephala melas. Taxonomy (NCBI): domain Eukaryota; kingdom Metazoa; phylum Chordata; class Mammalia; order Artiodactyla; family Delphinidae; genus Globicephala; species Globicephala melas. The sequence continues at coordinate 73,726,922 of NC_083328.1, forward strand.
CATGGCCGCTGAGCCTGCGCGTCCGGAGCCTGTGCTCCGCAACGGGAGAGGCCACAACAGTGAGAGGCCTGTGTACCGCAAAAAAAAAAAAAAAAAAAAAAAAGAAAAGAAAAGGAAAAAAAAGCCCGTGGCTCACACCTGAGAAATTCTTCTTTTCCCCATCTCCAACCTACTGATTAGGTCAAGGAGAAAGTCTCAGTGAGGAGCGACTGACTGCACCTTTAATGCCTCTCTTCTTCTCACTCTCATAAATAAAGTCATAGCAGCCATCATGGGAGGTAGTAACTTGCTGAAGATTAATAACTGTTTTCATTGTACTTGGTTTTACACCAAACTTCTCCTTATTTCAGTGAATATTGGTTTCCTCTTCGCAGTCAGGATATACTACCCATTTTAAAACAAAATTATTTAAGCGTAAAAATACAAAGTCCAGTCCAGAAAAGTCTGAATGGTAGAGGAGGCACTGGGTTATTGCAAAACCAGCACAACTGCATGTACCTCGCCGATGGTAGGGAACCTAGCGCTATGTTGGTTGCTCCTCAAGACAAGAGCTGTGAATCGTTCTGAGTGTCCCAGGCCTGGCCAAGAGCTGGCCCCCAGAGATTCATCTGGGTTGAATTAAGCCTGTAATACCTGTCCACTGGTGTCCCGGAATAGTCCACCACTGCCACAGCCTTCCTGACAAAGGACCAAAGATCTGGACCCTCCCCGTGATACTCTCTCTGCAGGGAAAGAAGACTCCATCCACTGCTCCCTCACAGTTAGGAAACAGGAGGAATCCCTCTTCTTGCTGTGCCCCAACCAGCCCCAGATTAGGGGGAATGACGGTTCACCTGCCCCTGGGACTGGAAGGAAGCCTGGGTGAACTTGTTCTAGAAGTCTCCAGCCCAGAGAACCATCAGAACTGTGGCATGGATGGGCAGAAAATAGCAGTGACACAATTTTCCCCAGACCTCCACCTTTGCTTGCCAGACTTACCCAGCTGGGAGAAATGTGAACTTTGGTGGGAGGGCATCATAATTGACCTGGGTCTGTTTAGAGGTTGAGAAGGCCTATCCCCCCTTCCCATTCCCCCTCTCCTGGAAGGAGCTTGGCCACCTTCAAAGGCCAGTTCAGCTGCTGGAGAGGAAGTCCCAGGTCTACTGGAACAGGAAAGGCTCTCAGGCACTGATCTAAAGGGTGGACTGCCAGGGCTTCCCTGGTGGCGCAGTGGTTGAGAGTCCGCCTGCCGATGCAGGGGACACGGGTTCGTGCCCTGGTCCAGGAGGATCCCGCATGCCGCGGAGCAGCTGGCCCCATGAGCCATGGACGCTGAGCCTGCGCGTCCGGAGCCTGGGCTCCACAACGGGAGAGGCCACGGCAGTGAGAGGCCCGCGTACCGCAAAAAAATAAAAATAAAAAAAAATAATAAAGGGTGGACTGCCAGATGCCACAGAAGTGAGGGGCTCTAAGACACATCTACTCCCTGAATTTGGCTTCAGAAATGCCTACTCAGGGTGCAGGGATGCATGGGTACAGACATTCCCAGCAACATTACTCATAACAGTGAAAGATAATCTTTCATATGGAAACAACTCAATATCAACGAAACCAGTAGACTGGTTAAACAGTGCAGTGGTTAAGAACGTGGGTTCTGGGTTCAAAGCTGGGCTCTGTCATTTGCAATAAATACATATGTAAATTTATATACCTATGTACCTATCATGTACAAGTATACACACATGCACAGATATATTTTCAACCGTCCACAATTTCTCTTGTTCTGCTCTCCTCTTTGTCTATATCACACCCAGAGCTCCCTTTCTTAGACCAGCATATTGTGTTGGTTTCCATCAACAGTCATCAATGCCAAATTATAACCCAAGCCTAAGATTTACCCTCTTTTGACCACATATTATCCAACAAACATTTATGGATCCCAAGAGAGAAGTTTTTGTGTTCAGTCACCAACCTGGTATTTCAGGTAAAAATTCTCGGAGATGCCCTCGCTCTTTCTCTAGACCTTGATCCCCCAGACACACAGCAAGTCTGGCCCCTTCTCACCATCATCTGGGCTCTGCCAGGCCCCAACATCATCTCTCTGATTGTTGACCTGACCTCCTCCGAGGTTCCCTGCTTCGACTCTAACCCCTGACAGTTCTTCCTCCACGTGAAGATGGAGGGGTCATGTTGAAACCTAAGACAGGCGTGTCCCTCCTCTGCTTAAAACCCCCTAACCCACGCCTCTTTCCCTTAAAATAAAACCCAAACCTCACCACAACCCATGGGGTCCCACGTAACATGGTCCCTGCTGCCCTCTCTAAGGTCACATCCACTTTGCAAACTTCTGCCTGGAAACAAAACTCCCACCACAGTATTTATGGCCTGGAAACAACCTCCCTGCCCCCGTGGCCCCGTGCAGCCCATTCTAAAACCACAGCAAGGGCGGGGCGGCTGCCCTGCTTCTCCCGCCCCATTGCTCCTACCCCTCCTCAGCGCTGCTCTGTGCCTTGGGAGAGACTCATCTCCACTGGCGGGTCACCCCTGCTCTCCTACCCTGTGGTTTCTGGCTGTGTTTGGCCCTTAGGAAGAGGCAGCAGCTTAGACAGGAAGGAGACAGCGTGGGCAGATCCCCTTTCTGGGACGTGATGTGGCAGTGGCTGAGATCCTCTTCCTGTGGCCTCAGCTCCACGTGGCAACCCTCTCCTACAGTAACTTGCCTGCTCCTAGCTCCCTCAGGGCTAGGGCCAGTGAGGGTTTCCTCAATTTCTAGTCCCTGGGCTACTAGCCTTGTGATCCTGGGAAAGTTACTTCATCCCTCTATGCCTTACCATCCTGATTATATATTGAGTGCAATATTATCTTCCTCATTGGATCATTGTAATGATTAAATGAGTTAATACATAGGAAGTGCCTAGAACAGTGCCTGGTTGTATAATGGGCACTCAATAAAGGTTGGGTATTATTGTTATTTTATTACTGCCATTTCCTGTGTTAAACACTCTACTTGCAGTATCTCATTGGATTTTATGAGGCAGACACTCTGCTCAAACTGGTAAAGTGATGATACTAGTAAACTGTGATAAGTTATCAATATATCTAGAACAACCATTAAGGAAATCTATACAAGGAGATATACTTAAAAACATCATAGATAAATCAAAATGAAATACTAAAACTTGTTCAAGTGACCCACAAGAAGATCAAAAAAATGGAAACCAGAAAGAACAAAGAAAACAAAAAATGTCACCCTTAAGCCCTATCATATCAATAATTACATTAAATGTAGATGATCTAAATACACCATTTGAAACGCAAGGATTGGCAGAGTGAATTTAAAAACATGTCTCAATTTTATGCTGTCTATAAGAAACTCACTTCAAATATAACTAGAGAGGCAGAAAGAAACCAGTAGCAGGAGAATTCTTGGAACTTTAGCAAGGAAAAAAGAATATTGGGACGGGTGAAAAATAGGTATTAGCAGACTATTCTTCACTTCATGAGTTTCTTAAATCATATATGACGGTTGAAGCAAAAATAATCACATCAATGATGTCCTACTTGCATGAAACACTTCAGACAATTGTATTTTTAAAGTGGGAAGGGTAAAGGGAAGGCTTCTTACTTAACGTGCAGTGTTAAAACATTGATAGCAGTATGCTAAGTTGTGTACATGCATACTGTAATACCTAAGCAACCACTGAGAAAAATATACAAAAATAAAACACAGTAAAACATTATAAATAAATCAAAATGAAATTTAAAAAATCATTCAAAAAACTCTCAGGAAGGCAAGAAAAGAGAAACAGAGGGAACAAACTGAAAATAAAAAATAAAATGGCAGGCCTTAGCCCTAACCCATCAGTAATTAAAGTGTAAATGGCCTAAATATATCAATTAAAAGAGAGAGGCAGAATGGATTAGAAAATACCAATCAAATACATGCTGTGTGCAAGAAACTGACTTCAAACATAACATAGGTAGGCTGAAAGTAAAAGAATGGAAAGTGTGATATAAACATTACTTAAATAAAAGCAGGAGTGGCTATGTTGGTATTTGATTAAGTAGACGTCAGAGCAAAGAAAATTACTAGAGATGACAAGGGACATTGTATAATGATAAAAAGATCAGTCCACCAAGAAGATGTAATAATCCTAAATGTATGTGTGCCAAACAACAGAGCTTCAAATTACAGGAAGCAAAAACTGATGACACTGAAGAGAGAAACAGATAAATCCACAATCATAGCTGGAGACTTCAACATCTAACATATCAGTATTTGACACCCTATCTCAGTAATTTCCATACCTAGCAGACAGAAAATCAGTGAGGATATAGTTAAACTGAACAGCACCATCAATCAACTGGATCTAATTGACATTTATAGACTACTTCATTCCAACAACAGAATACCCATCTTCCAAGCCCACATGGAACATTTACCAAGGGAGACAACATCCTGGTTTATAAAGCAAATCTTAACACATTTAAAAGAATTCAAATCACAAATAGTATATTTTCTCACCATAATGGAATCAAACTAGAAATGAAATCAACAACAGAAAGACAACAGTAAAATCTTCAAACATGTGAATATTAGCGCACTTCTGTATAACTCATGAGTCAAAGTGGAAGTCTCAAAGGAAATTTTAAAAATGCATAGAACTGAATGAAGATGAAACTACAACATATCAAAATTTGTAAGCTGCAGCTAAAGTCATACTGAGAGAGAAATTTAGAGTACTAAATGCATACATTAGAAGTAAGGAAAGATCTCAAATCAGTAATCTAAGTTCTTACCTCAAGAAACTAAAGACGAGCAAAGTAAACACAAAGTAAACCCAGAAGGAAGAAAATAGTAAACAAAAGAGCAGGATTCAATGATATTGAAGACAAAGACAACAGAAAAAAAAAAAAATCAGTGAAACAAAGAACAGCTTCTTTGAAAAGATCAATAAAATTGACTAACTTCTCAGCAAGACTGACAAAGATAAAAAGAGAGAAGAAAGAAGTCATTAATACCAGGAATAAAACAGAGTATCACCATAGACCATATAGCCATTAATGGGCTAATAAGGGAATGCTGTGAAAAACTTTATGCTCATAAATTCCATACTTTAGAGAAATGGACCCATCATTTAAAACCACAAACTACCAGACTCAATCAAGATGAAATAGGTAACCTGAATAGTCCTAAAACTATTTATGAAATTGCTTTTGTCATTGAAAAGCTACTGAAAAAGAAATCTCTGCATCATTTCATTGGATATTTTTATTTAACATTAAAAAAAATTAACATCAAATTTGCACAAAAAGTTTTTTGATGTTCCAGAAAATGGAAGAGGAAACATTTCCCAGCTCATTTTATGAGGCTGGTATTACCTTGATACCAAAATCAGACAAAAACAATACAAAAAATAGAAAACTACAGGCCAATATCTCTCATGAATTTAAACACAGACTTTTCAAATATATTAGCAAATTGAATACAACAATGTATAAAGAGAATTTTATAACATAAGCAAGTGGGATTTTTTTTCCAGGTATGCAAGACTGGTTCAACAGTCAAAAAAAAAAATGGAATCAGTATCATCCAAACATATCAACAAGCTAAAAAAGAAAAATCATCTTGTTGAAGAAAAAGCATCCATTCATGATAAATGTACCCAGCAAACTAGGAATAGAGGGCAACTTCCCCAGTCTCATAAAGAGCGTCACAAAAACTCTGTAGTTAACGTCATCCATGATGGTGAAAGACTGTATGCTTTTCTCTAAGACCAGGAAGAATGCAAGAAAGGCCATTTCGCCAATTTTATTGAGCATAATACTGGAAGTTCTAGACAGTGCAGTAAGGCAAGAAAAAGAAATAAAACATATACAGATAGAAGAAATAAAACTGTCTCTATTTGCAAACGACGTGATTTCCTACAGAGAAAATCCCAAAGAATTTACCAAAAAAACTCCTACAACTAGTGAGTTCAGAAAGGTCACAGGATACAAGACCAATACACATAAATCAATTGCATGTCGATATACTAGCAATGAAAAAAAAGCTGCCTCTTTCCTGATCTTGTGCTTGTTTTTGTGTATGCCTATTGACAGTTTAAGGTTGCAGCTCACTCCAGAGCCCAGGATAGGATATATGGGACGTAAAGAGAAAACCCAGGTAATTCAACTGAGGTGTCATTATTCAAGTCCTGAGGTTCCTAGCCAATTCATCTGCTTCTTCCCACATTTCTGAGTCCTTTGTGAGGGTGCGTTGAATTATTTCCAGTGTATTCAGCTGAATTTAGAGAGAAAGGGCAAGGAAAAGTTTCTCTACACCATCTTGTCCCATCACCCATAACCAATTTCTTTTTAATGTTCTCATATCTCTTCCCTCTTGCGTCTCCCTCCCTCCCACCCTCCCTATCCCACCCCTCCAGGCGGTCACAAAGCACCGAGCTGATCTCCCTGTGCTATGCGGCTTCTTCCCACTAGCTATCTACCTTACGTTTGGTAGCGTATATATGTCCACACCTCTCTCTCACTTCGTCCCAGCTTACCCTTCCCCCTCCCCGTGTCCTCAAGTCCATTCTCTAGTAGGTCTGTGTCTTTATTCCTGTCTTACCCCTAGGTTCTTCATGACATTTTTTTCCCTTAAATTCCATATATATGTGTAAGCATATGCATAACCAGTTTCTTTTAAAACTAAAGATGGACTTACCATAGACCCAGCAATTACACTCTTGGGCATTTATCCCAAAGAAATGAAGATTTATGTTCATATAGAAACTTGTACATGAAACTTCATAGCAACTTTATTTATAACAACCCCAAACTGGAAACCACCCAAATGTCCTTCAATGTGTGAATGGATAAGCAAACTGAAGAGCTTCCATAACATGGAATATGCCAGCAACAAGGAGAAACTATTGATACCTGCAACAATTTGGGTGAACCTCAAGGGAATTATGCTAAGTGAAAAAAAGTCGATCTCAAAATGTTACAGGTTATATGATTCCATTTATATAACACTTTTGAATAAAAAATTATAGAGATGGAAATCACTTGGGGATTGTGAGCGGTTGGGGTGGGTAAGTGTGGCTATCCAGGGGTAGCACAGGGATCCTTGTGACGGAACAGTTTGTGTCTTGATTGTGGTAGTGGTTACACAAAGGTACACATATGATAAAAAATCACATAGAACTATGGACATACACACACACACAAATGAGTGCATTTATAACTGGTGTAGTCTGAATAAACTCTGTAGCTTGTACCAATGTCAATTTCCTGGTTTTGATATTGTACTATAGTGATGCAAGATGTTACCATTCAGGGCAGCTGGGTGAAGAGTACGGGGGCCTCCATGAACAATTATTTGCGACTTCCTGCGAATCTAAATTATTTCAAAATAAAGTTTTCTAAAAATCCCAAAACAAAAACAATATTATTATATTCCAATCAGATAACATTTCTCCAACTCTGTCTCTCTCTTTCTAAATCTCTTTCTTTAAGCCACTGTAAAGACCCATTCCAATGGGTCTTTCTACTTGAAGTTCTGGGAGGGCCGGCAGAGAGTGGAAAAGAGGATGACTTTTTAGCTGCCTGATTCAGTGGTATTTAATGTGGTCCCTGAACTACCCTAAACTGTGGAGATGATTCTCTAATCCTTATGTTTCTCAGTAGCCCCTGCCCCACTCCCTGGGAAACGTTCTGGGATGCTTGGCACTTAATGATGCGTACAAAGGGACCACCTAAAAGTGGCTGTCCCTGGTACCTTCAAATATTAGGCCACTGAATGGTAAAATATTATTGAGATAATTATCCAAAGTGCTCTACAAATGACAATCCAATCAGCAGGTGCATTCCAGGCCTCGTGGGCATCCTCTGCGGTTGGCTTTACAGCTCTGCATGACCCAGGTCCTGGGGATGGTGGTTGAATGTGTGTTGCATCCTGGGCAGATGGACACACAGACACACACACACATGGACACACAGGACACCACATGGACATGCTGTCCTCGCCCAGGCCAGGCACTTTACAATCGACTCGTGGATCAGCCAGTACTTAGAATCATGTTAGAGTTTAAGGGAAAAGTCCTAAGTTCCAATGAAATACATGTGTGCCCTTCCCACTTACCCCTCAGCCATGGCAGTTTTGCCAACATCGTGCATTTATGTCTGTAAAGTTGGCTTGAAGGAGGCAGAGCCTTCACGTGCAAATGTCCAATGTGCCATCAGCTAAGCCTTCCCGCCACCATCTCCTCTCAAGTTGCTTATGAGGACACTAAATTACACACCCGGACAGGCTGTTGTGATGAGTTCTCTCCTCCACACGTGGGGCAAGCACAGCTGGGAGAATCTCTCTCACCAGGTGAGTGGTCTTCCGTCTGTCCTCCCCACCCCCTTTCTACATGGAATGAATGGCTTTGATTTAATTAAAACCTTCCAGTGGTTCTGTAATGGATACTGGAGATGTAGTAAGAAATCCCCTTCGCTATTAACTACAAGATGAGAGTAACTCTTCCTGATTCATGGAGAGGTGCCAGGTGTCCTCCGGGGAAAGCCCATCCTCCCTGCTTCTCTGGCCCCCAGAGAACCTGCCCAAGAGCAGCCTCCCTTCTCTGCCCAAAGGAAGGGAGAGCGGCGCTGTGGGAAAGAGGCAGGGGACAGATGGAGGGGCACGCGGGAGGGTGTCCCGACATGCACAGATGTGCAAATACCCAGATTCAAATGTAAGCTAAATGTAATGACTTGGTTAATTAAATATTGACTTTTAACTCAAAAAGTGATTAAAACAAGCTGCAGGAAAGGCTGTCCAGAGAGCAGAGGGGGCAGCGAATGATTCAGAACTTTCAGGAAGATGGGGGAGGAGAAAGGGGATTGTCGAAATGGGCTTGTCCTACTGTGTGCAGGGGATGTGGTCTTCAGTCTCTAGGCAGGTGGGGAATTGCAGACAGAGGCATTGGGCAAAACTAGGATTTGTGGCTGTCTCTTTACTTTTAGACAGCATCTCTCCTCCCAGCTGCCCTCCAAGTGGACCAGGAGTTTCGGGCGCTCAGCAGCTATTGATGGATTCTGTTCGTCTGAGTTTTTCTGGAACATAATGCAGTACCTGGCAAGAGGGAGCGCTCTATAAACGCTTGTAGAATGAATGGATGAACTACTGTACAAACAATGGCAGTGTGTGTGTGAGAACAAGCATGCATGTGTACACGTGAACCTGTGTGTGTGTCCACTGCAGGCAGATGCTGCGGATCCAGCTTTTGGTCAGGACTTAACTCACCAGCTCAGACACTCATGGGGTTGGAGGGTCTGCAAAGTGTTCTCTGGCCATGTTTTTTTCCCATAATTCTCAGTAAACCCACGGTCTTCTGATTCAGAGAATTTGGCCTAAGTTTTCCAGGTTTCCTGCAGGCAGGTGGGGACTCCTGGCCCCTTTCGGGAGTTCAGGGTCCCCCCGGGAAACACAAGGGGCCTCAGGGGCTCAGATGCCCCCCAGCCTGGGAAGTCACTCAGCCACGACTGGGCGGGGTCCTGGGTGCGGCCTCAGTATAAGTCTCAGGCCCTTCCACCCTGCAGCCCCTGCCGGTCTCCACCCACACCGTCGGGGACGGCCTGTCTCAGCTCCATGTCCCTCCTCACTCTGGTGGCACCTCTCGCCGTGATCGTCCTGGTCCTGGTTGGAAAATCGGGCTTTTCAGGCTTCTCACGCCACTCCCCACCTCCTTGTTGGTTTAACCTCAGGGGACCTTTCCCTTGACACCCACAAGCCCCCTTTCCTCCTCCCGTGAGTTCCCATTGTGCAGAACCCCCGTCTGGTTCTATCTACCTGCCTGAGCCAGAATGTTCTTCTATTTCAGGGACTCCTACGCAACAGTTTTTAAAAAATATCATTCCTGGTGTGTGTGTGTGTGCGTGTGCATGTGCGTGTGTGTGTGTGTGTGTGTGTGTTTATGTCCATCAAGAGCTGAAATACACCTGGGCCATTTTTGCCCCAGCACTCTTTGGCCAAGTTTGGGTTGCAGCAGAGGGATTTTATGAGGGTTGTAAAAGTCAATCTTTCACCAAGTCAAACAAATCAGCATATGCAACAGAAAGGTTAAAAGTAAGGGAAATGGCTGTAGCCTGGCATGGACGCTCAGGAGAGGACGGGCACAGAGCTGGAGCAAAGGGGCTGTACCAGTTGCTTTTCAAGAGCAAAAGATGCTGCAGTCACCCTCAGAGGGTTGCATTCAAACTCCTCAGCCCCTGGAGTGGGAACTGTGTGCATGTTTTAAATAGAAATGCCAGGATCATCTAAAACAAAATCTTATGGTTAACTTTGCCTGAGTTTTCATTTAGACATGAGCTGTCTCATATGTAGGACTATAATTGCATTAGGGAAAAAAAATCTGTTTATATGACTTGAGAAATTATGATAATGAAAAATAACAGCATAACCCCCCATTAAGTCATAAGAAAGATAATTGTATTTCATGCTGCCTCCCTGGGCTGGCATGCTGACATAGAGATGGAATTATTTCAGCAAAATAGGGCTCATCTCTGCAGTGAGGTACCCATTTCCCCCCTTAATTACACCTAAGGGTATAGTCTGATTTATACTAACGCCCAGTGCCTAACAGGGCATCTTCATAAACGGAGGGTTAGTTTGGGAGCTGGGGAGAATTATGAACTGGTTTAATTATAGTCACCCATGAAGTGTTTTATGTGTGACCTCAGATAGGGATGGTGGTTACTCTAAATTCTCACTAGTGAAAGAAAACAGGGCCATGACCGGTTAAGACACTGCTCTGAGATCATAGATAAAGGTGGCGATTTGCTTGTTTTATTACCCACCAACAGTCCTCCTTTGGATAAGCAGACAAGGAAAATGAAACATGTGGATTTCACTGTGTGATGAAACAGACCCACAAGCATTAGTGCACATGTAATTGTGTATTATAACGAGTAAGGCCCTGGGCAGCACAGCTACAGATCTCCACAGGCAAAGTACAGCTTGTAGGTCTTTGGTGGATAATAGCTTTCTAATGGGTTTGAAAAGCAGGGTCCATTTGACAATAAGTGCAATTCGATTTAGGTTTCTCTCTGTGACAGCGTATCTTGTTTCACAATCACCTTCTAGAAAAATTCACTTATGAGATGATTAATGTGATTGCTGATTTAATAAAAGCAGAGCAGCCCCAGGGCCAAGATTCTAATTAATCTGACTCTGCAACTCCCTGGCCTCAGTTTCCTTGAATCCTTCTGGAACTTTGAGCCTCTGGCTTCCTCTTCTGCTTTTAAAGGCTCTTGTGATTATATAGGTTACACCCAAATATAACCCGGGATCATCTCATTGTATTACCAGGATCCAGGGATTAGAGCATGGACATCTTTGGGGGGCAGTTATTCTTATTTCCACACATGGATGCATGTGGAAAGCACATTCCAGACAGTGAACAGCACAGGCAAAGGCTATGAAATACTAACGCTTTGTTCAAGGAGCTTTAACGGACTAACATGGCTGGGGCAGGTGAACTTGGAGAAGAGGGTAGTTGACGAGGTCAGGGAGACAGTGAGTTCTAGATCAAGCAGAGCCTTGTGGACAGTAGAAATGTGTTTGGGTTTTGTTCCAAGTGCCAATGGAAGTCACTGGAACACTTTAAGCAGGGGGCATAAAAATATCTAATGATTTTTTAAAAGATGACTGGCTTCAGTATGGTATAAAGCAAGGATGGAAGTGGAAAGAGCAGTTAGAAGGCCATGGCCATAGCCAATAGTGGCTTAGACCAGGATGGTGGGGCTGCAGGTCATGAAAAGCTGCTGGTCTGGAGAGCTTTAAATGATTTTTTAAAAATAGACAAGCAGAATTTTCTGATGAAATAAAAGTTTTCTCAATTCTCCTCTAGCTAACAACAGAAGGGGTGGCTTTGGAGAATTTTACCTCCCCTCCTGGACTCCCCATAGCCCTCCAACTAAAACCACCTGGAATAAAAATAAAAGCTAAGCCACATCCACAGCCCTGTGCAAAGTCACCTTCCCGACCAGTCCCCTCAGCTCGCCACAGTCCTCACCAATCCACACAGATGTACACATTGATGGATAAAAACTTCATTATCAATAATCAAAAGACAGAAAAAAATTAGGACACCTAGCAGACAGAGAACCATTTCACTGGAATTTGAAATAATTGTAACACAGAAAGGATAGCTTCAGAGTAGGAGGTGTGAAAATGCTGCTCGGAAGGTGGAGGGTTTGGGGGGTAATTTTGTTTTTACTTTGCCAGCATCCTGGGTAGCACACACAGCCCTTAAGTTTATGGGCAGCTCTCTGTTTCCTCCTTCTATGCATTCTGAGATCACGCCAGGCAGCCTTGGGCTCTGGTTTTGATCAGCTACACATGGCCTGACTGCCTGGGACTCACGCAATAGAGACGAATGAAGAATGAGGTTTGTAATTACTTTCAAAAGACCCACAGCCTGGCTTCACCTTGTGATGAGTTACAGGACCCTGGAAACAGCGTTGGCCTCAAGGGTTTACAACCCGTGTTTAGAAGGGTTCGGGTTTGGTTTAATTCTGTCTTAAAATTCCTAATAATCTTTGAACAAGGGACCCCGCATTTTCATTTTGTGCTAAGAAACCTCTTCCTCACTCTCATCACAGTTGCTCAAACCCTTCTCTCAAAACTTTCAGAGGGGAGGGCGACCTGGGGGACATTCCTGGGTCTGTGATGTGGAAGGGTGTGGGTTCTCATGGCAGCTCCTGGATGACTGAGGATGACGGCCTTGGGGTCATGGGTGGGGCCTCAGCTGAATGAGACTGTAGGGAAAGCCAACCTGGAGGTCCATCCCCAAAGGAGGGAGGCATCATTTTACTCAAGTATAGACAAAATCAGGGGCACTAAACAGAAACTGCCCCAGCCCCAAACTTATCAACAGAGCAGCCAGAGCTCAGTGACACCCTGATCAAACCCATCCTGAAGCAGAAGAAATGGATGGGATCGGAAGAAACTAATCAGGAGCCTCTTGGCCATTCTCTGATGATGTTCTATCTTTAACCAGGCTCAGATACTGAAATCATAACTTGGCTCTCAGGGTATGAGCTGAGCAGTAGTAAGACTTGTGTTGTTTAGCCAAGTCAATGGTGCTTGTGAATCCCACTGAGTGGGACCCTCCAGTAACACACCCAGTGATCAGACACTTGGGGAGCCTGTATTTCTCAAAACCTGAGAGGGGGCAAACCTTGCTCCTTGGAAGGTAGCAGGTTCAGCTACATCACATTTGGGGCCCAATGCAAGATAAAAATGCAGAATCCTGTGTCCAAAAATTCTTAAGAATGTCAAGACAATAATAGCAGAGCATTAAACTGAGCAAGGGCCCTTCTGAGTGGGGGGCTCCGTGCAACTCTGCAGGTAGAATGCCCATCCAGCTGGTCCTGGAGGGTGAGCTCAGCATTTATAAATGTCTGGAGGTGATTCAGGTTCATGGTTAGTGAGAAGGAAATGTGCTTCAGCTCAGGAGAGACCCAGGTAAGATATGACTGTGGCATAAAGGGACAGATTTCTCTGTGGTTCTCACCTCAGCTCTGAGGATCCTGGAGGATGCCATGATTACCTTGGTAATGACTCCATTGTTGGAATAAGTATGATTCCTCCTGGAGACCAGTCTGTGGGGTCCAAGATTAATCAGATGCATAATACATTCTTGTCGATTTGTTAAAAAAAAATTAGAATTTAGGGTTGAGCTTCCTGGGGTCTGGTGGCATGTAAGGGACCATCCCTGAGGCCTGGGAGAAAGACCTGGGAAACCAGGAATGATGAGAATCTGCTCCTGAGAAGCTTATGAAGAAGTTGGGTGCCTCAGTTTCCCCACCTGCGAATCATGCAGGATAAAAGCACCTACCTCTTACGCTGCTGCCCTGTCTGGACCCTGCCAGTGAGTCCAGCATTTTATTATCAAGCTCTCCTTCTCCATCAAGCTCTTCATTCACACTTGGCCACATACTCGCAGATCTCCGAGGACAACTGGCTTTTTCTTATGTGTTTATGCCTACAACAAAAGTTGAATTCTAGCATCAGAAAGAATAAAATACCTAGGAATAAATTTAACCGAGGAGGTGAATGACCTGTACTCTGAAAACTACAAGACATTGATGAAAGAAATTGAAGATGACACAAACAGATGGCAAGATACACCGTGTACATGGACTGGAAAAATTAATATTGTTAAAATGAACATACTACCCAAAGAAATCTACAGATTCAACGCAATCCCTATCAAAATACTAATGGCATTTTTCACAAAACTAGAACAAAGAATCCTAACGTTTGTATGGAAACCAAAAAACCCCAAATAGCCAAAGCAATCTTGAGAAAGAAGAACAAAGTTGGGTATCACGCTCTCTGATATAGTAATCAGAACAGTATGGTATTGGCACAAAAACAGACATAGATCAATAGAACAGAATAGAGAGCCCAGAAATAAACCCATGCTTACTTGGTCAATTAATCTACAATAAAGGAGGCAAGAACACACAACAAGGAAGAGACAGCCTCTTCAATACATGGTGTTGGGAAAATTGGACCACTAGACGCAAAAGAATAAAACTGGACCCCTTTTTTATACCATACGCAAGAAATAAACTCAAAATGATTAAAGACTTAAATGTAAGACCTGAAACCATAAAACTCCAAGAAAACATAGGCAGTAACCTCTTTGACGTTAGTCTTAGCTGTACTTTTTTGGATACGTCTCCTCAGGCAACGGTAACGAAAACAAAAATAAACAACTGGGACTACTTCAAACTAAAAAACTTCTTGCACAGCAAAGGAAACCATCAACAAAATGAAAAGGCAATCTACTGAATGGGAGAAGATATTTGCAAATGGTATATCCGATCAGGGGTTAACATTCAAAATATATGAAGAACTCATACAAGTCAACATCAAAAAACCCAAACAATCCAATTAAAAAATGGGCAGAAGACCTGAACAGACATTTTTCCAAAGAAGACATGCAGATGGCCAACAGGCATATGAAAAGTGTGCAACATCACTAATCATCAGGGAAATGCAAATCAAAACCACAATGAGATCTCACCTTACACCGTCAGAATATTATCAAAGAGACAACAAATAACAAGTGTTGGTGAGAATTTGCAGTAAAGGGGACCCTTGTGCACTGTTGGTGGCAATGTGAATTGGTGCAGCTGCTATGGAAAAGAGTAAGGAGTTTCCTCAAAAAATTAAAAATAGAACTACCTTATGATCCAGCAATTCCACTTCTGGGTATTTACCTGAAGAACATAAAAACACTAATTAGAAAAGATATATGTATCCCTATGTTCATTGAAGTATTATTTACAATAGCCAAGATATGGAAACAACTCAGGTGTCCATCAACAGATGATTGGATAAAGATGCGGTATATATACACAATGAATATTACTCAGCCATAAGAAAGTATAAAAGCTT
This sequence comes from Globicephala melas, assembly GCF_963455315.2. Lineage (NCBI taxonomy): Eukaryota > Metazoa > Chordata > Mammalia > Artiodactyla > Delphinidae > Globicephala > Globicephala melas. The sequence goes on from NC_083328.1 coordinate 73,742,340, forward strand.
GCCATTGTGACAACATGGATGGACCTAGAGGGCATTATGATACATGAAATAAGTCAGAGAAAGACAAATACCGTATGATTTCACTTATATGTGGAAGCTAAAAACCAAAACGAATGAACAGACAAAACAGAAAAGATTCATAGATACAGAGGACAAATTGGTGGTAGCCAGAGGGGAAGGGGGAGGGGGATGAGTGACATAGGTGAAGGGGATTAAGTGGTATAAACTTCCAATTGTAAAATAAATGAGTCACAGGGATGTAATACACAATATAAGGAATATAGTCAATAATACTGTAATGACTTTGGAGACAGATGGTTACTAGACTTACAGTGGTGAGCGTTTAATGTACTTAAATGTCAGATCACTTTTACATGCCTAAAACTAACATAATAATGTACATCAACTATACTTCAATTTAAAAAAAGCTGGATTCTACACCAAGGTGTTAAGTCCTGGGGAGGCAACAAGGAACAGGACAAGCTCAGCCCTCCCAAGTTTTCTGGTCTAATGTGGGTACTAGCATTTTAGGGGATGGGGCTGTGGGTAGGAGCCTTACTGCCTACACCTGGGGCAGACTGTGACCACCACCCCTCACTTACTTACTAGACCCTTGAATTGTGGGATTCTTAGGAAGTTCATAGCAGTTACTTGTTATTCCTCCAACATGTGAGACATAGTCCTGCCCCAGGCCCTTTGCACTTGCTGTGCCCTCTGCCTGGAGCTCTCTTTCCTCATATAAAAGCTTGGCTCATACCTCCACTTCCTTCAGGTCAGTGCTTGGCTGTCACTTCTCTGACTACCTGATTAAAAATGACATCCCTCCCAAGGATACCTTTTACTGTTTTCCTTTCCCCCACGGTCCTGATCACCACCTGATGGGCTGTGTGTTGTTCCTCATCTGTCTTCTTAACACAGCCCGATGGGGCAGGGCTTTGTTGATTTTGTTCATTGCTGTTTCTCTGACGACTTTAGAAAGCTCAACAAATATTGAATGGATCGAAGAGTGTTCTTGTGTGTGAATTCTATTCTTGCCCTGTGCAACCTTGGATGAGTTATTGACTCTCTCTGAGCCTCAGTTTCTTTTTCTGCAAACAGAAACAAGGCCAACCACAAAGTGACTGAGCCAGTTAACCCAAGCAAGAGGTGAGAACACCTATTCCCTGCAGGGGACATGGTGGGCATCGTCTCCCTCCCCGCTTTCTCCCCCACAGCCCCTGATTTATTTTTATTTTTTTAACATCTTTATTGGAGTATAATTGCTTTACAATGGTGTGTTAGTTTCTGCTGTATCACAAAGTGAATCAGCTATACGTATACATACATCCCCATATCTCCTCCCTCTTGCGTCTCCCTCCCACCCTCCCTATCCCACCCCTCTATGTGGTCACAAAGCACCGAGCTGATCCCCCTGTGCTATGCGGCTGATTCCCACTAGCTAGCTATTTTCCGTTTGGTAGTGTAGATAAGTCCATACAGCCCCTGATTTAATTCAGGAGGATCATCTGCTCCTGCCTGGACTCAGGGCTCCTTTCCACTCACCCCACCCCAGCCTGGCCTCAGAGAACATCAGGCAGCTGAGCAGAGCAGGAGAAATGGGCTGGGAAACAGGCTGGATTCATTTCCTGCCTTCCCAGCCAAGTGCTATAAGAGTGTGCACATCCATTACATCATTTCCCTTGGAAAGACAAGGTGACAACCCAGATGGATGGAGATCTGAGCCTCTCTCCTTGTGTAAGCGAGGAATTGGGCACCAAAATCCAGGACTGGAAGGAGGGAGGGTTGGTTTACATCTGAATGACCCTGGGGGAAAAGACCCACTGGCAGCTAATGTAAACACACCCACAGCCATTGCCAGGAGCCTTCCCTCTCCTAGGGATGAGGACACCTAGACTATTGGGCAATGACCCTGGGGTTTCTTGCCACCTTCAGGGATGTGAAGTGTGGAATCACCAGCCCGTCCCCCTTCCCCACTGCCCCTCTCCTGCTAGCAGGTGGACCCAGCACACATTTTAACTCTAATCTCAACTTAAACAGCAGCTGCTGTCGTTAACTGGGGACCCCTATCTTTTTACATGTTATTGTAGATCAGTTGCCCGCCGCTGCAATAAAAACTCTCAATGGGTTCTCTGGGATTTCTAAATCAGCACTGCAGAGACGCTGGCAGAGAAACCAGGGAGGCTCCCCACCAAGGGTGATAAGTGCTCAACTCAAGCAGGTGACCCTGGGGTCCTGGCCTCCTGAGATCAGCCCCTCTCCGCCAACATCATCTCAAGAAGGGAAGCGGCTTCACTGCTATGAGGTCGATGGGAGCACACACACCATGGCCACCTAGCATCCCCCAGCATCCTTTAGTCCGGATGCTAAAACACTTACCAGCTTTCTTTAATGACTTTTTGGTTCTCAACATGGTTCTTGCAATTATGGGGCCGAGGAGAGGGGGCAGATGGTCAGATATTAGATCAGCGATCATCAGATTGGAGTACTCAGACCCTCGGGGGCACATGGTGACTTTGCAAGGGTTTACAGGCACAGACAGTTTTAAGAGAATCAATTTCCAGACCCTCGACTGATGTGTGTTCCCCGTGGGTTCTTCTTTTCCACATCCTCTTTTACAAATACCCTTCTCTCACTTTATAAAAGAAAGATTGGTAGGTCAGGATTCCAGCAGGAAGCAGATGGCACTCACATTGGCTAATTGGAGGGGAGTTTCACGTAGGTACTGTTTAAAACTTGTGAGCAGGATGGAGGGGAATTACAAAGGCTAATGCAGGGCCCTGGCTGGTACGAGTGGAGCCCTAGGCAAGGTGCAGGGAGGGAGGTGTCTGGGATTTGAAGACAGGAGGGCTCTCTAGGGTGGGGCCTCCAGCCAGGAGCTGTAACCTGGTGTGGATACAGGCAGCTGGGGCTACACCAACCGGGGGAACCACTGGAATGAAGACCTCCCCCCCCCACCCCCCCGCCACTTCCTCATCTCCCACTGGTTCTCCCCACACACTGACAAACTCATTCAAAAGCCAGAAAGCAAGGCAGCGTATTTCCCTGCAAGGCGTTCAAAGGGTTGGTTGACATAACAGAAGCTCGTCAATTCCCATCTATTTCTATGATCAAGGTTCACCATGCTTACATCAATCAAACTAAAAAAAGATTTTTTAAAGGATAGCATTGATGCTGAAACTTGTCTCTTTACAAAACAGTATTCATTCATGAATACGTGAATTAATTGAAAAACAGCCCCACCCACAATAGTTATTGTTTTAGTCAATTGTGCACTACTCACAATTATAATAGAGTCATGTATTAAACATCTGAAGTGTGATGGTCACAGACATTTGTAAATTTTTTTTGTGTTAGTGATGATCAATGAAAAATTTCCAAGCATAAAAATGTGACACATCCCCATCCAATCCTGCAAGGAGAGGGCAAGTTCGAAAGAAAACAGAATAATGTAAAATTTCCACCAGGTAGAGCCGAGTTTCTCATGTACTTTTCAAATCCGGGATGGTGGATGTCAAATCACTATGGTCCTGAGTTTCCACCGGACATACTTGAAAAGTGATCTAACAGTTTTCTTTCAGTATAGGAACATTAAATATTACTGATGCAATGATTTACATGTATGTTTAAAAATTAGGTGTTAAAAATGTAAGAGGGGGTACGCGGATTTTTAAATGCAAAAGGAAATGGAAGGGATGAATTCGGAGGATTCACCAGGGGTCAGATGTTGATGTGGGCCCTTCATGTGGCTGGGAAATCCAGGGGATGGAAAAAAAATAAAGATCTAGAAGATGTCCAGGACAGCCCTCTTGAAGACCCTGAATTCAAGGAATAATGTGATGTCAGAAGAAAAGATCGCTGGGGTCAGAAAAGATTTCCTAGAGATTTCCAGAGCTCAAAACCAGGGTGGGATTTGAATAGGTCGGGGGAAAGACTTCCCAGAAAGAGGAAATTGGCTTAAAGACCCTGAGATCCTCTCTTTTGCAATTAGCAACAGCAAAACAGTAATGTTACAATTCTATATTTATTCGGCACTTCTATTTTCCAGGCACTGGGTTAGGCAATATCTATTTATCTGTATGTATATATCCCACTCAACCTAATCCCTGTAAGCAGAGGCTTCATCATCGCGCTCCTCGCCACCCCACCCCCTGAAGAAGAATCCATCTTCGTTGTTATTAATATCGATACTGAGAACTCTCCAGGGACTTGTCCACCAACTTGGAACACTTAGCATTTGTGGGAACGTGTTCACAGATGGCTCGCTGTTGATTTACAATCCAATTTTCATATTGTGAAGCAAAAAATGTTTTCTGCTCTGTTAGTCTGTCAGCTGCTGCTGGCAGGTGACAAGGAAAGGCTCTTCCCCATCGGACACTTGGCTGGTGGCTCTGCGGGCCACCAGCTGTTCCGACTTGGAAAGGATGGGCATGTAGAGCAGAAGGTCCTAACCACGCATCTGTCAGGGGGCTTGGTCGCTGCAGTCCACTCTATTTAAGCAGGAAAGGAATTTAATAAGCGGCTCCCTCACTCTCTGGGAAGGACAGCAATCAGGTTTCTCGGAGTCTATGCAGCCGGGAATAATGTCTCACACTGTGGAGCTCTGCAGTGTGGACCCCGAGCGCTGTATTCAAGAGCTGGATTCCAGCACTTTGGTCCCAGCTGCCTCTGGAAATAAGTCACGGTGTCCCCATCACCAGAACAGAGTCATCACAAACCCTGCTCCCTACATCAGGAGCTTCTGGGGGTGGGGGTGGGGTCTCCACATGGGTGCGCATGTGACTGCTCTACCTGCAGGAGAGGTTGCAGGTTTCCAGCTTCCACCTTCGCGATGGGATGGCGGCTAGGATGGGAAGTTCCCCCAGACACAGGCAGTGTGTTTAGATACGCGTGCCAAGTTCCATCTGCCTCTGGGGGGATTAAGTCACAAGCCACTGCAGTCGCTGACCTTCAACAGCCCCTGAAAGGAATTCAGGATGGAGATCAGGGATGAGGCACCCTGTACCCTGGGCAAAACTGTCAGAACAGGCCTTAATATCTAAATAATTTGATATTTTCAAGAGAAGATTTTATGAGCCCAGATTCTTTCAACTTCTCGTATCTAGAAAAGCTCTAAAATCATTGAAACATCGGCTCCTTGTGACTAGCGGCAAGCCTCTGACAAAATGTGTGCTTGGGGCTTCCCTGGTGGCGCAGTGGTTGGGGGTCCACCTGCCGATGCAGGGGACACGGGTTCGTGCCCCAGTCCGGGAAGATCCCACATGCCGCGGAGCGGCTGGGCCCGTGAGCCATGGCCGCTGAGCCTGCGCGTCCGGAGCCTGTGCTCTGCAACGGGAGAGGCCGCAGCAGTGAGAGGCCCGCGTACCGCAAAAAAACAAAAAGTGTGCTTGACTGTGTGCATCCCCCTTCCCCAAATCACATATATGCTGACCTCCTTCAGTGCAGTTTCTCAGAGCTGTCTGAGATGCTGTCCCCAGGGCTATAGTCCTCATTTTGCCCCAGGTAAAACAATTCACAGCTCTCAAGTTGTGCTTTTTTTTTTTTTCAGTTGACATGCAGGGCAGCCAGAACCCTGCCAAATGTCTCCTCTGAACAGGAAAGGACTGACCCTTCTCTCACGCAGTGTTCTGATTTCAACTGTACTTGCAGTTCTTCTGAGGACAGTCTTGTCAGGAAGAACTCCTGATTATTTTTCGAACACTCTCCATTTCTGTATCCATTGGGCGCTTTGGTCACAAACAGGAGAAACTGGGTCTAGTTACCTTAAGCAAAAAAAAAAAAAAAAAAAAAGAAGGAGCTATATTGGAAAGATATGGGAAGGTCATCAGGTGAAACAAGTCTGAATCTAGTTTTTGGAACGAGGGGAGCCATGGAAGCTTCGGGACTGTGGATATTAGGGACTGCAGCACAATATGCGGTCCTGCTTGCTTCGTGGCACTTATCACCACCTGAAATTACCTGTTTGTGGGCCCTTTGTTTTCTTTTCTGTCTCTCAGGCTGGGCAGAGCTCCTCTGTTCACTGTCTCCACTGCCAGCGTAGAGCCCGGATCAAGGCCAGGCACCGGGGAGCGCTCAGGAAACGATTGATGAGAAAGTATACAAATGAGCAAATGCAGACGAGTTGAGCTCCAGGAGTCCCAATTCTCATCTAACTCTCATCTAACTCTAGAATTCTAGGACTTGCAGGACCAGTACATGTAGATCCAAAAGGGAATGAAGTTGGAGACATTTGGAAGCTGGCGAAATAACCATCCCTCTGGTTTCCTCGTGTGTTTAGACTCAATCCAACTGTCCATCCCCCTGGAGATGCTGATCCGCTTTTCTGGAAGAAGGTGCCTCCTGCTTTTGCCATGGGATGTTTTCAAAGCGCCAGCAGATTAGTTGATGGGAAGGCTCAGGTCTTCGAGGATGCTGGCTGTCACTCCACGGGGAACTGTCATTTTCCCTCAATACAGAGGAGCTGTGACCTGGGACAGAAAACCCTGAGAAACTGTAAATGTAAAACACACAGGGAGCTCAGGTAGAGGTATATGAATTACATCAAAATTTCCCCCCTGAGTTCAATTTGGAGGCATTAATAAGAAGCCCAGTGTTTTAAAGATCTCATATTTGGTTAAAGAAATGCTATAAATACCTGTTAAATCCAACTGCTGTGACTGTTAAAAAATGTCCCAAGGTTGTTTATTCCTAAGGCTTGCTCAGAAAGCAACCTATACTTGACAAACCCTGGTGAGCTATTTGTAAGAAACTGCCCAGGAATGAACAATATTAAATTAGGTGCCCATTTATTCCTCCAAGCTACCCCTATTCTTTGCTTTACCCTGAAATTCTTTCCCCAAGTTTATCCACATTGTTTCTTTCCAAGTAAAACTTATTAAATAAATTCCTTAGGGCATTTTTTTTTTCCCTTTTCTTTGTCTTTTCTTGACTCTGGTTAAATAAACTATTGACTTTGTTTTCAAGGTAATTTAAGGAGGTAATATAGTTCTGATTTGATAAGTATAACCTTAATGCATTCAGAGTAAACACATTTTAGGGGTTCAGTTAAAGCTGATTTAAACACAAAGAAAATCAAATCAACCAGATGATGATTGACTGTCATGGGGATTTGGGGTGGGCTGGCTGAGCGTGGAGCTGCATGTTAATAACGCAGAGACAAGTTATCAAAAGGGAAGTGAATATTAGTGGCTGGGGAGGCTATTCGGAAGACACGTGCTCGTCAAGGATGAATTAATACTCGGCTTCTTAGAGTGAACGAAAGTAAACTGCAATTTTTGAGAAGCCAACAGCGCTTATTCCAGATGGGCCAAGAAAGACTCCGGGTTTCCAGACGTGTCACCATTCAAGCATCTGAGCGCCCTGGTTCATGTCGCCTGTGACATCAGATTGACAGGGTCAGTGGGCACAAGGGACAGAACTGCCCATTGCAAATAGACCCTTTTGCTCGCAGGAGGAAATACCTAGTATCCACCCACTGGTTGCTCTATAAATTGTGCTGAAGCCTCAGGCCAAAAGCAATAAAACTGTGTCTCAGAGTTTTCATGGAAACAGAAACGTGTGGTTTGTGTGTATATTTTCATATTATAAGTATTATATCACATTACATTACCTGTGTATCTCTGTTCTCATTTTACAAATGTGGAAACTGAGGTGCAGAGAAATTAAGCAACTTTCCCAAGGTAAGTGGTGGGTCAAGTACATGATAGAATTGACCTTCATCACCCTGTGAATTGGGGGTGGCCGTGTGCCTGGCTTGGCCCGTGGAATGTGGCGGGAAGTGTGTGTCACTCTGGGGAGGATGTCACCGTGATCCAGGATGTGCTTTGCTTTCTTGCCGTGGTGACACAGTCTAGATATTGAGAAACTGCCATCTCGGGTCTGTGAGTGAGGGTCTCGCGGAGCGGCGATGCCCACTGCCTTGCCGTGGATGTGGATTTGAACAGAGATAATAAACGTTGCTTTAAGCTACTGCGATTTGGTTTTTTTCCTTACATGTTATGGCAGAATTACATCAGATATCAACGGGAATTTTAGCCTCATCTAAATGTTTTCATTATTATTATATATCTTTTTTTTTTGCTGTACGCGGGCCTCTCACTGTTGTGGCCTCTCCCGTTGCGGAGCACAAGCTCCGGACGCGCAGGCTCCGCGGCATGTGGGATCTTCCCGGACCGGGGCACGAACCCATGTCCCCTGCATTGGCAGGCGGACTCTCAACCACTGCACCACCAGGGAAGCCCTTCATTATTTTTTAATAAAGGAATATATGCACATATCACTTGTGTAATTAGTTAATAAGACAAAACCTCAGATGCTCTGATGGCAGTAGCATTAACCTTTACTCTGTAACCCTAGTAAATTAAGGCATTCTAGATATGCATTTTCAATAGCTAATGATTAATGACTAAAACTTCATTTTATATTTAAAGAATTTGGTTATACTGGTGTGTACTGCTCTGTTCTTTTACCTCTTCTGATATATTTTAAGGTAAGATATTCAGCTGCCTCCTTAAAGGGCAATTCAACTTCTTAGTTTGCTCATGTCAAAGAAATCTTTTGTTACCAAAGGCTTCTATAGCAACTTTTCTATGCCGGGCATGTAAATGTTGTGCAAATATTAACTCATTAAAATTTGGCAATAACCCTTTAAGTATTATTATTAATTAACTCTCCCAGAGTTGGTGGGTGAGGAAGCCAGGATTTGGTCCATGGAAACGTGTAGGGTACAGAGTCCCCACCTTCAATTATTACTCCGTTGTTCGGCACCCAGGGATCTAGAAGAGCTCCTCAATAATTACTTGCTGAGTGAATGAATGAATTTCACTTTACAAAGTCCTTTCATTTACATTCTTTCATTTGAATATCACAGCAATCCATTGACCGTTGAACAAATGTGTCCTTAGTATCCCCAAGTCACAGGAAAGAACCAAGTCTTGGCAAAGTGACAGGCAAAGTTACCCTGCTGGAAGGCGGCAGAGCTGGGCCTCTGATATAAGCATCTTAACTCCTAGTTCACAGTTCTTTCCTCCTGCGCTCAGTTCAGAAAACTGAAAGCCCCAGGCTGAACCCAGACCACAGGCTATTGAATTTTTAAATTAGTTGGCAGACTCCAGATAGAACACCCAGATTTCTAAACTGTCTTTCAAGAAAGAAGGAGATTTGGCTGCATGGGGCCTCACTCCTGTTGGGAGCCATCTGCTGGGCCCCCGTGGCCTGCTAGGTCCATCTGCTGGGCCCCCGGGGCCTGCTAGGTCCCACTGACCCTCCCGGCAACCTCGGGAGACAAGGAATTAGCAGTCTCTCTTTACTGATGAGGAAACTGAGACTTTGGAAGGTCCGTAGTCACAGATGGAGGCAATGCTGTCACTCTAGTAGGTGGCTCTGGGGCTCTGGGGCTGCCCCTTAGATGGTACCCGTTCTGAGACCAAGCCTGCCCAGGGCCTGGAGTGTGGACAAGAGAAGGTATGAAACAGGCCTCGGAGTGGGGAGTTTCCTTTTGACTGAGATTCCCAGGAATGGAGCGAAATACTTCTCCCTCTTAAGAGATCCCCACCCTCACTAACTCCCCAGCTGGTCAGGAAGAAAGAGCAGCCACTATTCCACGCCCCAAAACAGATGAGAACAAAGAAAAGGTTTTCTTCCTCTCCAAGGAGGGATAATTCTGCCTCTTCATCTGAGATGGCAGAAACGTGGAGGTATGCATTTTGACCGTATGCCCCCTCTCTTTTCTGCTGTTTGAGGAGTGTTCTGCTTTTTCTCTGCTACATGACAAAAATCAGAGGGAGGTCTTGATCTGCCCCTTCAAGGGACCCTGCCTGTCTCAGGAAGAGGGCGTTCCTTCCAGAAGGAACATGGTCTTTCCTCTGTGCATGAGGAGGAAGAGAGCTCTGGCATCTCCTCCTCTTATAAGGACACCAATCCTATGGGATGAGGGCCTCACCCTTAGGACCTCCTTCCAGGCCCCATCTCAAAATGCAGTCACATCGGGGGTTAGACCTTCCTTCTTTCCTGCCTTCCCTCACTCCTTCTTTTGTCCGCTGCAGGTATGCACTGAGCAGCTACTATGTGCCAGACGCATAGAGAAGAACCTAAGTAGAACCTACTCAGCCCTCATCATGGGGCTCACAGTCCATGGGGGAGACAGAACATGTAAAGGCAAACACAGAGTCTACTGTCAGCTGGTTTCATGTGTTTCCAAAGAAAAATAAAGAACAGTAATAGGGACTGTGATAGGAGTATGGTGAGTTATTTCAGAAAGGCATTGGGAAATGTTTCTCTGAGCAGCCCTGTCACAAATACATAGTTGATGAGAAATAGAGAGCCAGGCCAAGACCCAGGGGAAGCACATTCCAGCCAGGGGGAAATTGCCTGTGCAAAGGCCCTGAGGCAGGCGTGACTTTGTACTGTGATTGGCGGGGAGGAGGTGTAGCCAGCACAGAGTGGATGAGGGGAGAGAAGCAGTGAGTTCGCCTCTCTGTACCTCAGTTTCCTTTTCTGTGAAAGGGGAAGGACCGTTCTCAGGACACCCGCCTCCAGCGTTGAGGTGAAAGTTACTTAAGTTAGGACACATTATGCTTAGGGCAGTGCTTACCACATAAGTGCTCCATAAGTATGTGTCACATGAACAAATACACGGGTGGATTCAAAGTACCCTCCCCGGTTTGTACTAGAGACAGGACCAGAGCTGGACAAGTTGTTTTTTCCCTCCTGAACAACCTCCAAATGGAGATTATTCCCCCTGATTTACCCCTTTAACTTGAAACAGTTGCTGAAATTCCAACTGCTGCTGTGATGGGAAGCAGGTTTTGTTTACTTTAGTCAAAGGCAGCACGAGGCAAGCTCGAGCCTGTGGCTTCTGGGGCGGACGCTACCGACTACTGCGTCACCTCGGGCAAAATACGCCTCCGCCTGCCTGATTTGTCCAATGAGACTAGTCTTGTTGGCAGGATTGAAGTCGATACGTGGAAGGGGTTGAGGACTCACAGAGTGAGTGTGCCGGAGTGAGGTGGGCAGATAACGCCCCCCAAAGATGTCACGATCTAATCCCCAGAAACTGCGAGTATGTGACCTTCCATGGCAAGGGGGAACTGAAATTGCTAATCAACTGACTTTGGGAGTGGGCAGATTGTCCTGGATTTTCCAGGTGGACCCAATGGAAGCACAGGGTCCTTGAGAGCAGAGGAAGGAAGCAGAAAGTGTCAGAGAACACGTGATGACGAAAGCATGGTCAGAGATGCAATGGGAGGACCCAACCCACACTGCTGGCTTTGAGGATGGAGGAGGGACCCGGGGCCAAGAAATGCAGGAGCCGGAAAAGACCAGGAAACAACTTCTCCCCTAGAACCTTCGCAAAGGAGCACAGCCCCACTGACACCTTGATTTTATGGGAAGACTCATTCTGGACTTCTGACCCCCAGAACTGTAAGAGATCTTCCAGGACACCCCAGGCTGCCTCTGTGATGTCTTAACTACTAAGCTTATAATGAGTTGTTAAATCAGCCATAGAAAACTAACAACCAACTATAACATCCATTTCACAAGGACCGGGATTTCTAACTCTTTTCCACGACTGTTTTGCCAACACTTACAACACTGCCTAGAACTTACTACCTCCTTAGTACACACTTGGTCAATACATGGGTAGATCACATAGCTAGGTCAATTTAAGCGTTTCACCCCAGGCCACAGTGCTCAGTTTGCAGTGGGCCTGTGACCTGCCCATCCCCCTAGAAAAGCTACTTGGGGTTTATTGCTAGGAATGTTGGGGCAAAAAGAGCTCTCCTTTGGATGGAGCGCCATGTGGACCTAGTGACAGGGACAGCCACTGGTACTACCGTGATGGGGACCAGCGGGGAGCAGGGTATAAGCAGTGGGTGTGAGGGACGAGGTGTTGGGCAAAGAACAGAGAAGCAGAAAAATTCCTGGGATTTGAGCCCAGTAACAAGTTGAACTCTCCCACAGTCAGAAAGGAGAAGGGCCGGGTTCGGCATTAAACGGAATGTTGATTCTGAAAGCTGCAGAGCTTGAAAAGAATGTTTCCTGAGCAAAATTACGTGAGGGCAGGAAAACATGAACTGGTTTCTAATCAAGATCACTTGTCTGCACAGACTCTCACGCACAAGAGTGATCCCAACGCACCCCTGCACAGGACTTAAGTTTGCAAAGCGTTTTAAAAATTTTTTAAATTCCTGTCGAGGCAACTTTTCTTAATAGCATGAACACAGGGTAGATAGGGAAACTGAGGCTTGGGGAACTCACTCATTTAAAAGATACTTATGGAGGGTACAGCAAAAGAGATGAAGACAAGCCCTAGTGGGGGAGCCGGGTAATAATCGAGGTATGAACACAGAGACGATGATGCGGCCCAAGCCACTCAGCTTGGTGAGGGGGCGGGGCCTTGAGCTGGGCTTCCCAGGGCAGCTGGGCCAGCTACTCTCGTCTCCTCACTCCAGACAGCGGTGGAGGTACCATGGGGCAGCCTCTTCCAGGACACCCCAGGCTGCCTCTGTGGTCACAGACTGACCCAGGGGTCCACTCCCCTCCTGGCACCGCTTTTAGAAAAAACGTCAAAAAATTGTTTTCTTTTGAAAAAAAAAAAAGTTCAGCTCCCTATTAGTGGCTCTGGAATTCTATAGCAGACGACTATGACTATTTGGCTTGAAAAGGATTTGAGAGAAGCTTCCATTGCCGATGAGCATTTCCCCCTCCCGCTGCCGCACCAGGTTCACTTATGCCTGATGTGCAGCAACCCCAAACCCTGAGACGCCGACGTTTGCAGCAGATGGCTTATCTGCAAGACAGCCAAGCACGACGACGAAAGAACCAACCTCCTGGAGGCCAGGGGCTGGGGTATTTATGGGTCAGGGAATAAAGCAGCAGGGCGGGTTGAGCCTGGGGAGTGCGAGGAACATGGGGAAAGGTGACTGGAAAAAGGCGCATCATGTCCTTCTGCGCAGGCGTCACTAAGCCACGGGCCTCTTCTTGGGCCTGGTTCACAAATGAAGGCACTCAGCATAATCAGAGGGTGGAGCTTTCAGCCCTCTGACGTCATAAGGTCATCAAGGGGACACTGGCGCATGCCCAGTTGGAGGGTCAGTGGTCCTATCCAATCTTAACCAGCTCAGCTGAAACTAAGCACAGCTGACTCCAAGTTCCTGGAAAACACCCTGAGCAAACGTTTTATTGTTTAGGCCACTTGCCGCTTGGAGGACCTGCAAGTCCTTGATTAGTGAAGGCAGGTGAAATGGATTTGACTAATGATTACCCACAGTTCCACTTCCAGAAACAGAGGCATGATGCTTCCCCGCGCCCTTGAAGCTAAGTGGGGCCGTGGGACACGCTCGAGATGGTCGGTGTGGATGGAAGAGGCATCGTGTGTCACTTCACCGAAGCGTTTCACGGCAGCCGCAGGAGCTCCGAGGCTCTCTGCCTTGCACTATGATGTGGGCAGCCGGTGCTGCAAGGTGGAGCCCCGGATGGCTGAGTCTACTCAGTGACACTGCCCTCGAGGGCCACCTGGACCTTCAGTGAACCTCACATGAGAAAAAAAAATAAGCATCGAAGTTAATACACAACAAACCAACTTTTGAATTGATTACCACTGAGATTTGGGGGTAATTGTTACTATAGAGTAAGCCCAGCCCTATATGTTTAATAAGGGGCTATAAGGATGGGTGGAGGATACTTGTCTTGAAGATGCCTCAGCAGAGCATCCTGGTTCTATTTGGAGTGTATGTCTCAGATCAATACAATTAAGATGAAAGTTTTATAATGATTATTTTATTCTTACTTCGTATCTTTTCTTGGTGGGGCCCTAGTGGAGATCGCAGGGGCTGGTGAAGGCTCTTTCCACGCCTTTGTTGGCACTACCACTAGTAAAGGATATTACGCCAAGAACTCAGGTGTTTGGGGACTTCTTAAGGGCCAACTCTTACTGCGACTTCATTAAGAAGCTCAGCTGAGAAGCATCAGGCTATTAAACAGAGGTTGACCGAGCCCCGGTTGACTCAGAGCCGCACAGAGACACAGCCTTTATTAATCTTCTTTGCTTCTATGAAAGCAAAGTAGGTTTGTGTTCCACTTGGGGACTAATCCATTCGTCACTGAGAAATCTCTGAGGACAGGCAGGTCCATTTCAAACCTAATTTGCAGTTGGCTTTTCATTTTAGTGGTTTTGGAATGGAATTCATCTGCCTAACCCCTAGAGTGCTTGGTTACCTCATGCAAATATTTAATACCCACAGCGAAATTTCCATAGAACACTAACAATTTGTTTTCCCTGATATCAGCCTCATTTGTCAAAGCTATCGACCCAGGCCCATAAAGAAATGTCACTCTCGCCTCCTTTGTAATGGTTTTATGCAAATAGCTTTCATGACTTAATTCTGGGGAAACGTTTAGGGAGAAAGAAGACAGAGAGAACATGACCAAGGTGGCAGATAAATAGAAAGATGGAGGGGAAGGAAGAGGGAAGTGGAGGAGAGATGGGGTCATGGAGAGAAGGGAGGCAGGAAAGAAGGAACAGTTCAGTGCCAGGGGCGTAGTAAACTAGAGTTTCTCCGCAACACACAGTTCCTTCCCTGGGCGCCTCACAGCACTGCCATGAGGACACAAGCAAGACAATGATCCTGAAAGGGTCAAATACAACTCACAGAATTTCGACACTTACAGTTTGAGCAGAGAGAGAAGCCAGAACAATAATTTTGTGAGTGGAGCAAAGATTACCTGACAGAGGAAGGCATACCTAGGGCTCCACCATGCTTTCCAAGGGGTATCCATATATAGGCAGGGATGGTTCAAAAGCTTCTAACTATTCTTGTTGCCTAAACTGATCTGCCTGAGAACACTCTTGCTGTGTTGTCAGCAAGTCTGTTCCCTTCTCCCAACCGCCCTTCACAATACTCCTTCTCGAATTTTGCAAAAGAAAGGCATGGTTTCCAGCCATGAAAACCCGTCCCATGGTGCTTTACCTCTAGGTGTACTTACCTCCTAGGCATCAAAAAAGGGACAATTGGGCTTCCCTGGTGGCGCAGTGGTTGAGAGTCCGCCTGCCGATGCAGGGGACACGGGTTCGCGCCCTGGTCCGGGAAGATCCCACATGCCGCGGAGCGGCTGGGCCCGTGAGCCATGGCCGCTGAGTCTGCGCGTCCGAAGCCTGTGCTCCGCAACGGGAGAGACCACAACAGTGAGGGGCCCGCGTACCGCAAAAAAAAATTAAAAAGGGACAATTAAGCACGCTGGCATGTGGGCCAGGGCCCCTCTCATCAACACTCCACCATGCTCTCTATTCATCTTTTGAAGAGAAGCATTTCCAATATAAATATTCTTTTAATGTTTCAAAATCATCCCATTTTGCTCTTCATTTATACTATTTTCATGAGTTGAGTACTACTGATAATTCAATCCAAAATACATTTTTAAACCCTTAGGGACTTCTGTTCACAGCAAACTTTAAAATTTACATATGTATTGGAAGACCACAGGGACAGAGACCTGTTTTACCTGAGCTGCCCCAAAGTGCCCAGACCACCTGATTGTACAGACTCGTCTCTCAACATGCAGATGAATCCCAGCTTCCAGAGACCACTGGGAACTCCCCTATTTGCAAATAGTTCTGTGGCCTAGATTAGGTCCCCTTAAAATGCAGCGAGTCACAGGCTGCCTTCCCACTGAAACAGTTTCATGAATTGTTTTCTGTTTCCATTCGGCCTGTAATGTGGCCTCATCCGTTTAATTCATCTTGGTTGCATTTGCATCTCACTGTTTCATTTTTTTCCAAAAGAGCCGTTTCCTGGCTAAGACCATTCATCATTTAGACTTCTCCAACTTCAAAGGCTGTGCCGAGAGTTTAGCTAAACTACTCCACGATACTGAACATCCCCTGAAAGACGACATTATTATACACAAATATCACAGAAGCCCTTTTTGGCCCTCACACTCAAGTTTGTGCGTCTGGTATTATTTAACACTATTCTGTTAATTAGATCTACTAAGTGTATATAGTATTTTACGTGGTCACCAGCACCTCTATAAAATAGTCCCTCTTCCAAACAATAGCCAGGATCCAGGTCTTATCATGGAAAAATAAAAATTAAAACATCCTAACAAATATTCATCTAAATATGGGAAACTATCTGATGAACACAGCTCTAGACTATAAAGGCAGAAAAATAAATAAGAAATCAACTGCTCCATAATATTGCTGCCTCCTCATCCATTGCGTGAGGCCAAGCAGCCTTTGGGGGCCTTGGATGGACACTGGCCCCTCCCCCATGCCCTATATTTTAGCCTGCAGAATCACAAATAAATGTAAGTTCCCGATACGACTCCCCCAACGACCCTTATGATAAACACAGCCTAGAGCCTTCCCCTTATGCGCCGTTTAGATCAAATCCCCCCACCCTCTCACAGCCCCGAAGCTTACCAAAACCCTGCTCTTTTTGTTTCAACTGACCAATCTGGCCTTCGTCTAGGAACCCCACAGCGCTCCACCTGCAGACCCTAATAAAGGCACGTGCCCCAGGTTCTGCTGTACCCGCTCTGTCTGCATCCTGCCTTGACCTCCCCAGGTGGCCCCTCCAGGTGTGCCACGTACCATGTACCACCTCCAGGACCTGTGAGTAATCAACTTGTGTATTTCACTTTCCCTGGCAGTCTTTTGTCGAATCTGTTTCATCCGACACCCGGGACTCTATTATTTAACAAATGTTAATTTAACGAAGTTGCAACAGACTGGAGGTTGGACTTCTGTTCAGAGATCATCGTTCACCGGGAATCTGGATTTTAATCAGTTATTATTTACTTGAACACAACATAGATGGGAGAAAAGTTCAGCCCTTTCCAGGTTCCAAATGCTGAGTGGTGGGTCAGCCTTATTCACCAGCTAAGGGGTCTTGTCTCACCCGCCAGCTTTGCTGTAGGACAGTCAAATTCATGCCCCAGCAAAGCTACACAGTACTGCTTATGATGGGGTGTGATGGTCCTCAGAGCTATTTGCTGAATATACAAGGGCATCCTTCCCCTGGATAGCATTGCACTTCGCCACCATATTTGAAGTTTGGTGCAGCCATGTGACTGGCTTTGCCTGTGACGTGTGAGTAGAAGTGGTGTGTGCTATTCTTGAGTCATTCCCTTTAGCCACATTATCATCCACCAGCCATGGTGGTTTAATAGAAACACCTGTCGAGATGAAGCCTGGGTCCCTGAATGAAAACAATGTGCAGAAATCCCTGCTGTAACAGGTGGAAATGCAGCATTTATGAGAATTAACTGTTTCTTATTTTAAACCACTGAGGTTTGGGGATCTTTTGTTACTGCAGCATAAGCTAGGCCATTCTGACTAATACACAGTCATTTACTAGTTAAAGCTTCATTTGAAGAGTTCAACTGTGCGCATTTTATTTTGGTGACTGTGCTTTTTTTTCACCTGTAGAACCTCGGTCCTTTGCATGACCTGCATTTTAAATCTGCCTTTTGGAACAAATTCTGAAAACTGCCAAGCTTGTACTCTCTCCTTGGTATACGACTTCAGAAAGGACCCAGGAGTTACCACCATGATTTATTCTGCTGCCGGCCAAAGCCCTTTGACCATGGGGGTCTGTGCTCAGGGTACTAATCCTGAAGGCCGGGACCCCTGTAACATTTCTCGGCAATTCCATTTTCTGCTTTGACCCAGGGTCAGAGACACTGGTCAATAAGCCAGCCGGTGTCCATCAAAATTTGATTTAAATAAGAATGTAAACAGGAAGGTCTTTTCAATAGAAATGTCATGTGCAGCTAATGGAGACCAGGGAACAAGATTCATCAGCCCTGGAAACTCAGGAAAATTGGTGAACCAGACCAAAGGGCACGACCTGTAATCCAATGAAGCCGTGACAGACCCAGATGCCATCCTGCATGTGTTCATTCACCTGGTGATTAGTGAATCCTGAAGGCTGGTGGGAACCTTCACTCCTTTAAGATGACAACAACAAAAATACCCAAACTCCAATTTAGATAAATCATCCATTGCAGAACAATGAAAAATCTCTTTGTGACTAGAAAGATACTTTTCTCTCTATGCATGGAATTGCCTCCGCATTTGTCTGAGGCCTTAGCAGATCAGGGATCCAGCATTCTTGAACTCTGAGTGGTACCAGAGCACCTAATCCAGCATCAGAGTCCTGCTTCATCAAAGGTCAGCTTCTCCTGGAAAATTCTTAAGGGTATGTATCATCACATTCCAATGGTTCTGGCTTTAATTTTTCCTCTCAATTTCTTAACTGTAGACCTAATTGAAACCACACAAAGCTACTTTATTCCTCTATCTTAAAGGGACAGAAGGACACCTTCTGGAGGAATGAAGGGAAAGAATTGATAACTTGTGGATCCTTTTTGCAGAACCAGCTTGAATCTAGAGACCTAGTAGTGACCAGCTATTCGATATGTCATCAGAGACCCTCTACAACCCATTGCCATGTGTCTGCAATCTTATGGTCACTACTCCTTCTGGGCTGAGATACTGGACACCCCTTTTTAAATGTAAACATATAACTGAAAGATTGTATCAGTCAGGACACTTGGTTGCATGCAACAGAAAACCCGAGTTAAATAACTTTAAATTAAAGGAATTTATGACATCAGATAACTAAGAAGTGCAAGGAGTAGTTTGTTAGGTTCAGGCACAGCTGGATCCAGATGCTCAAATGATGTCATCAAGTCTTGACGAATGTCTCCTGGTCTTTTACCTCCTCCTTTCCCTCTTAGGTCCATTCTTAGAGAACCTCCTGTCATGGCTGCAGGACAGACTAAGTCCAGTGGGAAAGGGTCCCTGCCTCAGTCCCAGAAGCCATGACAACAGTCTCTTTGCATCTCATTGGTCCTGAGTTTGTTACATGTCCATCCCTGAACCAATCAGAGTCGTCAGGAAAGGAAAGCCCTGCCATCTTAGTCCACCTGACACCAAGGGTTGGCCAAGCTGTTTGGGTGAGAGCTGTGGGATAGTTTTCCAGGGAAATCGGGGCTTGTTTACCAAAAGGTGGTGCAATGGATTCTGGGTAGCCTCCAAAATGTTCATTACAAAAATCGTATGAATTGAACAGATTTATAAACTGAAGTGGGGTGCACAGAAACAAAGTTTCACTATCCTTCTGAACCTATTTACCTGGGTCGACTTCTCCAGTTATGAACCTGTGACCTTGGAAAGAGAAATCCCCTTAGTGTTGGGACACAGAGAAGGAGAGTTTGGCCTGTGGAAAGGAACAAAAAGGTCTTAACATGGTGTACTAACCAAGATTAAGAATGGGAGTGTGGATTTTCCAAATGATAATGTATAGAGGTGACCTCCCCACGATGAGGCAGAGGTAATGTCCACAGCACCCAGCCTCCCGTGTGAGGAAATTTCACCTTTTCTCCACCTGCCCCCTCGGTACATCTTCCATGTATAGTCAGAGACCTTTGGTTACAAGCAACAGAAACCAGCTCTGGCCAACCTAAGTGAAACAAAGTTATGGAATGTTCACAGACTGGAAGGAAAATCTGAAGAAACATTTTCAAGAAGGATAAAAACCGAGTCAGCTCTGGAGTTCTAGGGGAAATTAACTGGTGGGCAGTCTTTTCAGGGCACCACAATGTGTTCCAGCCAATAGTGGAATGTGTGTCTCTTCTCCTCAGATCCAATTCCCATGTGAGAGAGTGCTTGATTTTTCTAGCTGTAGCCAGCGTGGGAGAGGGGAAGGCAATCTTGATCCGCAGACCCACCAAGGTGCCACCCAATTGGTGGAGAAAGTAATTCTCTCAAACAAAATCAAGGTACTGTTATCCAAAAAAAAAAAAGGTAGGGGATTCAGGGCATAGATTCTGGCCTGAGAACAAAAGGCAAAAAGAAAAAGAAAGGAAGGAAAGAAAGAAGGAAGGAAGAAAGGGAGGGAGGGAGGAAAGGAAAGGGAGGGGAGGGGAGGAAAGGGAAAGGAAAGGAAGAAAATATTTTCGACGTAAACCACGATTGACCATTGACCCCTTTCTCTTCCCACTTCTATTCTCCATCTCTTCTTGGTTTGCACAGACATAGCCTGAAAAAATGACTCCCTTCCTGTTATCCACATACACCTTAGAGCCAGTCCTGAGCACGTGCACCAGGACCCAGGCTCCAGAACATTCACTGAAGCTTTATCTGTGACAGTGGATGTCCATCAGCGGGAGGCAACGGCATGAAATACTAAGAGGTTAAGATAAACAGGAAATGCAGGCGTGCATGCAAATGCCATGAAGTAGAAAAGATACGCATGAGCACAGCAAATACCAAATTCAGCGGGTGGTTCTCGGAAGGAGGGAGGGAGGGAAATGTGACAATGGATGGTTACATGAGAAGCTTCAGCTGTACGTGTAAAGCTTGATGTCTTTTGTGGAGTGGTTTGTTGCCTAACGCTTTTCTACATGCCTAAAATACTCAAAAAAAAAAAAAAAAAAAGAGGGAATTCCCTGGCGGTTCAGTGGTTAGGACTTGGCACTTTCACTGCTGGCCGGGGCGTGGGTTCAATCCCTGGTGGGGGAACTAAGATTCCCCCAAGCCGCACGGCACAACAACAACAACAAAGAATGAAGCCACAGGCACGCAACCCATGCCCAGGGTCTCGTCTGCTCTGCCCTGAAATGATCTCTGTTCCCGTGAATCTGCACATCTTCTTAGACGACCTCAGAGGCGTGGGCAGTCTCGCTGATCCCACTTAGCGGTGGCTCATCCCTGCTCCACTTTTCAGGATCCCTTTGGAGTTTCTGCGGTGTTGCTGGGGAGAGAAGATGCCCTCCTGCCCACAGCGCTTGTCTCATTGTAATTTCTCTATTGATCATCAATCAGGATTCAGGAAGGAACTGCAGGCGTGGCCATCTCCCCACAGGGACCTGGACATCGTCCAGCTGCACAGAACCAGGAGATCATGGTCAGGTCTGATCCATGCTGGGATCTACATGGACCCGCAGGTCTGGGCAGCAGTAGGCCGGTGGGGAGGGGGGAGGTCTGACATTCAGAGATGAAGCTGGGGACTTGGTGCCCCACCCTGTCTCCATCTCCATCTCCATTTAGGACTGGAAGAACCCTAAATCTTCCTCACTGAGGTGGGTGGGGACCCATCTCCGACCCTCCTTCCCCCCAGCCTGCTGTGAGCCTGGAATTCCGTCATCAGAGATTCCTTCTCTTTTGGCTTTCTACCAGTCCCTCCTCCTTGGCGGGATGGCAGGTGGAGTGATGTGGGCCTACACTGTAGCAGGGGCTTCTGGAGGGCGATGTGGGTCTATCTCTGGGGGTGGAACAGAGGGCAGAGTGGGGCGAGTTGGGAGGAAGGAGAAAGGCCCGTACATTCACGATCCCACACGAGATTTCCCTCCTCCTGGCTTTCCTGGGGGCTTACACAAGTCTAGGCTGGGAGGGGTAGGGGGAACGGGGGGAGAACTGCTTTATCTCAAAGTCTATAGCTACTGTCACCTCCTGTCACCGAGTATTCTTGCAGAGGGGCTGCCCCAACTGGCTGACCTATGGTTCTTTTGGCGACTTTAAGGTTGACAGGAGGGTCCTCCGAGGGCATAACGTGGGGCAGGGGTGTTAAATGGAAACCCACCCCCGGTTCAGCCAGAGCAGCTCTGTTTAACAAATGGATTTTTCTGTAGGGTTTCATTTGAAGAAAGTCTTCACACCTAACAATTTTGAGAATAGCTGCTTCAGTCTAAATTGGGATCATTTCATTTTAAAAACAGTCATTTTCAGCAGAACAATTCAGTCCAATATTGTTCTAGTCAGGGTCACACGCCCACTAAAGTTGGCCCCTGTGTATTGGTTGTCTATTGCTATAGAACAAGTTATCCCAAATTTTAGCAACTTAAGGTAACACACATTATTCTCTACAGTTCTGTGGGTCAGGAATCTGTGTGTGGCTTAGCTCTGTCCTCTGACTCTGGGCTTCTCACAGGCTACAATCAAGGTGTCCGCTGGGGCTGTGGTCTCATCCAAAGGTTCGCCTGAGACTGGGGATCTGCTTCCAAGCTGACTCTAGTGGTTGTTGGTAGGATTTTTTCCTGACAGGTTGTTGATCTGAGGGCCTCTGCTCTTTGCTGGCTGCTGGCTTGCTTCTTTACCCCATGGGCCTCCCCAGAGGGAGCTTACAACACGGCGGCTGGCTTCCTCAGCGTGAACAGCTGAAGGGGCAAAAGAGTGTGAGAAAGGCTGAACCCCATGGGGCTGAATTTGTTCAACCCCGATTTCAGGAGTGACATTCATTACTTTCACTGTATTCTACTTGTTGGAAACAAGTAATCAGGTCCAGCCCACACTCAAGGAGGAACTCACACAAGGACATAACACCAGGATGGTAGTCATTTTAGAAGCTGCCCGACACACCACGTCTGACGAAATTTTGGAGAGCTGTTAGACTCAGTTGTGAATAATTAACAGATTGCATTTTCTTCTGTTTCCCAATCTGAGGAGCGCTCTCTCTCCTGGAAATAGCCCTTGTTCACACAATGGTTATGAACAGAAATTCTTTTGCTTTGCTGGCCTCAAACTTATAGGAAAATGTGACATTTCAGGCAAAGCGTTCCTCACTTGTTAGCTGAATTATGTCTTTTTCCCCCTAACTCATGCTTTATGGAATGTCGAAGCGGATGGGAAAATTGGATTGGGTTTTCTTTTTTTCCCCTTCTTTAAGGGGAAAAAACTTGGCTAGAGTTGAGTGCCTCTTAATCCCCAATAGAAATCTGACATTTTCATTTCGCTTTTTCACCCTCTCTAATCCTCACACAGCCCAAGGTTGGGGGAGCGGTTCGCCCCTCCAGCAGAGTTACAATAATCCCACCCAGTAATAACAAAGACATGCCTGAGGGTTCTGGTGGAGATTGAAATGTCCCAAGCCCATCCCTTTTCTAAGGTGATGAAAAGTTGATCTGGGCATGGCCCCAAGTGTTACTTCTCAGATTCCAAGTGGCATTGTCCCTGGCGCCTCACCCTTTCGGGGGAGGGGGGCCGAGGTGCTTGTTAAGGGTGGGCTTCACCCAATGAGCAGGAGGGGTGACCGGGCACCAGGCTTGGGGGATTCAGGATGCCTGCAGCAGTTCCTGACTGGGGTCGCTGTTTCGTTCTGTCAAAGACCAGGGCACCATGGAGATGATTAAATAGGCAAAGAAAATGACTCATCCTGGCTCAGAGCCCAGAAAATGCATGCTAATGTCTTCATGCAGACAAAAATAAGATTATAAGAGATTGAGTGCAGAAAAAGCCCAACCTCAAATGGTACTTCTGTTTAATCCATCCACTCAGAAACCCAATTGTTTGCTGAGATCCAACGTGTCAAAGAGAAACCCATCACATTAGTGAAGTTGTTTTTAAGTTAATTCTTTCCTTTCTGCGACTAATACTCCACTAGGGTAGACAGCACCAGCCCTCATCCACCTTCTGGTTTCCCCTCCCCTTCCAGCCCCACAGGAGGGTCACACTTTCTCAAATCTTGGAGTTATGTGTAGACATGATCTTGCATGGGCAATGAAATCTGAGAGGAAGTGACATTGTTTGCAGGTAGAATCATTAAAGATCTGGTGTATGATTCTCTCTAGTCTCTGGCCATGCCATGGGATCGTGGGAACACATACTGATATGGTGACATCATAATGTGGTGGAGCCTCTGTCAGCCTAGATCCCTGAGAGTTTATAATAAACAGAGCCCCTCTACCAACCCTGTTTAACATAGAGAATGAATTTTGTCGTGCGAAGCCAAGATGATGTTGCTGTTGTTATTGCAACATCACCTTGCCTATCCTGACTCGTGACTCCATCCTGGACCCCAATCTCCTGTTATAGAGACATTAAAAGCTCACGACTTCCCCTAAACTTAGACTCAAATTAAGACTGGTTCTCAAGTTCCTCCAAACAAAAACAGAGAATGGTTACAGACAAGACAGCAGCTAACTTCAGCCAACGGGAAACGCTGCCCCCAAACTTGAACACAATGAAAAGGAAAGGAGCATTGAAACGCTCTGTCACTGAGCACAGACACTTTAATGGTTCTGTCAATGGAGATCCAAAGTTGAAAAGAGCCAAACGTACAGCTTTCAAGGTCTGTATTTCAAATGGAGCAACAGGAGGAATGAACCTGCGGGACTAAGGTGCTCGCGGCCATTTGGGAATTGCCACCATATCTTATGGTGCATAGTTTTTATTTGGATCTTTTAAGAAATAGGAAGGAGAAGGTAAGAAAAAATACATTCTACCCAAGAGACTGGACAATTGATCATTAACCACAGCCTCAGAAATCAAAGGAGTGTAGATTGCTTTTGTTCCCATAATAAGTAGGCTGTGAATAAATGTGAGAAGGTTCCAAAATTATGAGTATGAAGCATTAAAACTATAAGCATCAACTCAGCGTAGTAGATCAATGTTGTTTTTGCTCCCCAGCATTCATTCACATGACTTTTAATAAAATCATGACCCCTTTTACTTTCTTGGGGGTCTATCCCCAGCCCACACTGGAAAGCATTGATTCTACCCTCAGCTCCAGGAATGAATTGTTATGGGCTTAGTTCAGAAACCTATTTCATTCTGCCCGGCCTCGTGTTCAGTTCAGAGAGGAACAGAAACCCAACAGAGTCCTGTAACGAATAGTCCCAGAATCCTGCAGGGTCATTAAAAGCTAATCTATATTTTTCTCACTCGTGAATCTGCAGGTTAACTGATGCATCTTTGCTTCAGACTTCAGGTCAGGTTCAGCTCCACGTCTTCATCCTGGGCTCCTAGGATGCTCAGAGCCTGTCCTTCTCATGGCCCTACCTTAAGGACAACAGCCCAAGCATCCCACACAAACATATTTAAGGGGTCTTCTCACGTCACATCCACTCATATCCCATTGGTCAAGTCACATAACCAAGACCAAAGTCCCTAAGATGAGGACGGGGCTCTGCCCACTCTCCAAGAGGCCACATGGTAGAGGAGAGGGACTGGGGACACTAATCCAATCTACTGCACCCACTCAGCTCTGAAGCACTGAGCAACAAGAGCAATGACCTTCCTTTTCTGTTGAGTTGGGTTTTCACGTTATTTGCAATGCAGGGGGTGCCGACCAGACTCTCAGCAGGCCTCATGGTTCCTGGCCACACTGGCACACGTGTTAATCTCTTTCAGAAGCACCTCAGAGACTCTCTAAGGGAAACCTTAGTTGGTGAAAGATCAATGACAGATGACAACAGAGGTGAGGATAAAATCGTAGGATACAAGCCCTTCTTGCTTCCAAAGTGGTATTTGGGCACTGACTTTGAGCTGTGAGCGTGAACATCAGAAAATTCAGCCTGAGGCCAAGGCCACCCTGAATTAAAGGACTTACTGAATCAAAGACTTACGAAATGAAATGAGCTTCTATTCCTTCCAGACATTCACGGTCACTAAAACACACAGTCCTCTTGTCCTCTTGTTGACACTATTAATTGATGTATAGATGTGAATCAGACAGCTGAGCCATACCTACAAACGGAAAGGACTTGGAAACTGTTATTGAGCCTCTGTTTCCATCCCTCAGAACATCTTCAATGTAAATGAAGCTGGTCCAGTTGACCACTCTTAGCCAAGATCCTTCAGGGCCAGGCCTTCTGCAACACAAGGGTTAGGGAAGCACCCATTAGGGCTAGCCTGCTAGGGTCTGACCCCAGCTTTTCCTCTCCCAGGCTGTGAGATCCTGGGCAAGTGGCTTCACCTGTCTCTGAGCCTCCTTATCTGTATAATGGATCCATCACCCTCACGTAATGGGACGTGGCTAAAATCACAAACTCTGGAGCCAGAGTTCTGGGGTTGCAATCGAAGCTCCTCTACTTCCCAGCCATGTGACCTGGGCAAGTGACTTCAACTTTCCATCCCCCAGTTTCCTTATTTGTAAAATCCGGATGATAATAGCGCCCACCTCGCTGCATTATTTGGAGGATTAAGTGGGTTAATAAAGTGCTCAAAAGAGTTCCTATCACATACTTATTATTCAATAGGTATTGATATTACTATTAAAATTAGTTGTACTAATAGAATTTTCCTTCCTCTTACGAAAACAGAATTAATCACAGTATTATCATAAGTATGATGACAATTTCACCTGGTTCAAACTAACAGTAACCTTTATCGATTGACTTTGTTGTAGGTGCCTGGAACTCTGCTAAGCCACTAACATGCGTTACCATATTCATTCTCAAATCTTTATGATGTTGAAGAGGATAATGATGGTGATGATGACAGATATGACAATGCATATTCTCCATCACAGATGACAACTGAGGCTCAGAGATGTCCAGGACCTAAGTGATTAAGGTCACACAACAAATCATGACAGATCCAGGATTTAAACACAGGCCATCTCGTTTCAGAGCTCAAGTCTCCCTATCTCACTATTTTGCTTTCTCAGAATAGGAAAGGTAAGATAATAGGAAAGATAAGAATGAATGTTCATTCCTTCAGTAGTATTTATTGAGTCTCTCCCACGTGCCAAGCATAGGACAAGACAGGGAAGGTGCACTCACCTGTCTATCCATCCATCCTTCCATTCACTCATCTATCTATTCTTCATCAACCGTAATTCCATCAGCCATGCATCTGTACACAACACCCTATAGTTCTAAGATGTAATGCCTCTATCGCTAGCAGAGTCATGGGATGAACCATGGGTCTCCCTAAGAGGCTTCACCATATCCTTTTCACTGGACCTACCGTGTCCAGACTCTATTCCTTAGTCCATTACGCCAACCTCTGCTGCCCCAGATCCTAAGATTCACACCCCATCTCCAAGATACAAACGCCTCCTCTGGATTCCCAGTTGGTCACCGGTTGGGAGTTTTGATGCATCTTGTTGCTGCCCAGGGACTGACCATGGCACAGCTGGTCTATTATCAGGTTTCCCTGGCTCAGGACTCCAAACCAGTCAAGTCGTCTGCACACCTCAAGATGGGAACGGCTGCAGGCTGGACAGCTGGGCGCCATGAGACTTTTCAGCCTCAGGTACTTCGTCAGCTGTGTCTTCATTTTTTAAAACACCATGAATTAACAGTGGCTTAAGTTTTAAGATGTATTTGGTTTCAATGGGGCTACTAGACTCAGAAATATATCTGGACCAACTATATCTTTCAGGAATATTTGAATGGATCTTGTCATGTTAAAGTTGAATCTTTAAAGAAAATATACATATTCAATTCTTTAATGAGCTGGTGGCTGAGGTTTGGCGGGGGAGGTTTAAAAGAAATAAAGTTTGACATTTAGCTTTGAATCTGTGATTGACAGTCTAGTTAATTAGCATAGTTCATTTAGATGTTCGGTTTAATTCAGGTGACTAAAAATATTTATTCATAGAATTAAATATATATGCTAAGGAGTCACATTTCAAAATTTTTGGAAAATAAAATTTGGGGTGGAAAAATGGAGGTTGTGACTTATAATACAGGGTTTTCCATTGCAGAGCTCTGGTGGTTTTTTCTCCTGCAGTATTCATGATCGTTCCACGGTGTTTCTTAGGTACAAGATCACAGGTCTCTGTAATGCAGATTCCATTTTATACATTTAAAGGAGAGAAGGAAGAATAAGAGAAGTAAGGCAGGGACATATTCAGCTGCTTGTTTGCTTTTACTGGAAGATAGGACATTACAAAAAAAAGAAAAAAAGAAAAGAGGAAGAGGGAAGGAAAAATCAAAAGTGCTGATTAGAGAAAACTGAGCAGAGACACGATTGATTAGGTTTGTGTCAGAGCTTGCTTGCCTGTCCAATATTCCTTCTTTCTTTTTAACTTAAGACTTATTTTTATTTCAAGAAGCAGTATTCCCAGCTAAAAACATTTACCAGGTTCCCTTTCATCCTGGGTATACAGATCTAGACAATGGTTACTAAACATAAGCTACAGGGTGGTAACTCTAGGAAAATTCTTGAAAGGGAGCTAAGTCAGCAGATGAGTGCCCTTTGCCATTGTTTGTCTTCTGAAATTTGGTCTTGTTGGCTGGAGCTCTGGCAGCCATCTTGAGACCATGAGGACAGGACTCACACTAAAGATAGAGGAGTAATATGTATAACTGATTCACTTTGTTATAAAGCAGAAACTAACACACCATTGTAAAGCAATTAGACCCCAATAAAGATGTTAAAAAAAATAAGATAGAGGAGTAGAAACCCAAAAGGAGCCTGGCTCCTGGTGTTATCATGGCAGAGGACTGCCTACCTCTAGAGTTGTTTGACATGAGGAAAAGTAACCCCCCAAATTACGGGGCTTGGGAAGAAGGGTCTCTGTAACTTGTATCCAAAGTAAACCTCAAGAAACTTTATCTCTATATTTCAACCACCCATAACAAACCACCCACTAAAGTGACAGTGTGTGTACTTCTCCTCTTTCCAGGTGAACTCTTTTTTGAACTGAAATGACAGATTTTTCTGCTACTTTTTCCATTTGCATGGAAAATGTCAAATGATAACATATAATTTTCATTTCACCGTACTAACAAATCCTTTGTCGAAGTCAGTAACTAAAGAGCTCATCCAAGAAGTAATTTCCTGATCATCAAATTTTTGAATAGATATATATTTTAATTTGCTACCCCTGCTGGGATGCCTGTTGGCATCTGTGCTAAACCCTGGAGATTTCACTGTTATTTTTCTGAGATTGATACAAGTCAGCCTTCAGATAACCTTCCTAGGCATTTGTTAAGAGGCATCATAGAATCAGGAAATCAAGAGCTGGAAGGAACTTTAATTAAAGTTGAGATTTGCTTAGGTAGTAGGGATAAACTTTATAGAAGTTGTCAGGTGTCAAGGCACACCAGAGCCTAGTTTGATACTAGAAAAAGCTATAGATATTCCAGAATTTTCCCTGGGGTGGGGGTGAGCTTCCTGCCCCTCTACCTAAATCTTTCTGATCCAAGCATCTCTGAGATTCCATTCCTCCCACTTATTTAGTTTGCATCAGCCATGGGTATAACCGAAGGTGATCCAGTCAGAATTAATCCCAGGTCTTTTGTGGAAGCTACTGGAAAACAAGCCCCCTTTTGTCTGAGAATCTCAGTGGATGCAAGGATGCAGGCACTGGGGACCTCTTGCCCACAGCAGATCCCTGAACCAATACCAACATGTCCTGATGATTTGAGTACAGAATCCAGCTGTAACTGACACCTGCCTAAAATGACCATGTACCTTACTGTCCAACCCAAGAGACTTGTGGAAATAAATGGGAGCACTATTTGTAATTATTACAATGAGAATTAGCAGGCATAAATCAGGGCTGTCCTGGGCAAACTCTGGACTGACTTCTCAGTCACACGAGACGAGCAATCCTGTGCTTGATAAAGCTACTCTACATCCCCACAATAATGTCTTCTGTTTAAGTCAGCCAGAGAGTGGTTCTGTGCCTTATTGATAGGATGACAAAAGAATATTTTATTCAAATTGGGTCACTTTGGAGAGTGAAAGAGGCTGTTATTAATAAATTAAGGAGGCAAACGGGCCTGCACGGGGACTTCCCCACTCAGACCAGGACATATGCTCACCCTCAGTACCAAGCATCCTGAGTGCCGGGCCCCAAGCTGGGCACAGTG